>NC_133453.1:28736207-29111207 GCF_048565385.1 Saimiri boliviensis | reverse complement strand
TTGTAGAATTATGTCCTTAGTTGCAGGGTAACAATGGAGTAGGCTGGTGAGAAGCTGGTAGAAAGAGAAAAGCTAGAAACTTCTTGTCAGGCAAGAGATGAGGAAAGCAGTGAATACAAATTAGATGGCTCAGAGATACAAGCCATCTTTCTGAAGCAGAATAAAAAAAAAAAAAAAAAAACTTCATGACTTACTGGACGTGGGAATTGAGGAAGAATAAGCAACAAGAAATGACCAAGGTTTTTAGCATGGGAGACTTGGTAGATGGTACTGTAAAAAACTGGGTTAAGGAGTAAGTCTGTGGAATTTTCCCAAATACTATAGGAGCTTTTGGTTATCCGAGGTTAAACTAACATCTTCCTTTTACAAATTATTTTCAATGACATTAATATCGGTGTGTCTGCTAAATCTGGATAGTAGGTATATGTATCTAATATATTTTTCTGTGTGCTTAATATGGTTTTAATCTTCAAATGAATTCTGTTAGTACCTGTGATTTCATATATATTTGTGGATGGCAGGTTATAGTATTCTTCATATACGTCTAAAACAGACCTTCATATAGGTCTCGACTGGGGTGCTTTGCTTTCCAGAAGACATGTGGTAATACCTGGAGATATTTGTGGTTGTCATCTTGGGTGAGGGGTGGAGGTTGATGTTGGCATCTAGTGGGTAGACATTTGGGATGCTGGTGGACGTCATACATGCACCAGATGGCCCTTTCTCCCCACCTCCCACCCCCACCACTAGGCAAAGAATAATCAAGTCCAAAATGCCAAGGTTGACTGACTTATTAATTTGAGGCAACTGTTTAATTTTATTGCTTATAGAGTTGTCTTAGGGATTTTCTAAAAGTAATAAAAATTAACAGTATCTGCTGGTATACCATTAATATGATCCATAAAATATACAAGGGAAATTTAAATTAATATTCTCATATTAGTATCTATTTTTCTAACCTGAATTTATTATTATACAGATTGCTCAATTAGCAGTGGATGAATAGATAAATAAATATCCATTTAGATGGGTAAATAGGCCTCTCACCCTCTCTTTCCTCTCCTCTTTTTTTTTTTCTCTCTCTCTCTATCCACATTGTAACCTAATTTTGCAATAGCAAAGTTTTCTATATGGATTTCATTTTTTTTTTATTCACTGTTAAAAAGCGTGCCTAATACAACTTGGGGAAATTAAGGCTAAGATGTTCTAATTATAAGTAAATTTATAAACAGAGTCATCCATTTCCTTTATAGGCATAATTCTTGTTATCTCTAAGAAAGTATCTTTTGCTTGAAAGAAAAATTATGTTTTATAGTCTCCAAACTGTACTCAGTAACTAAACCAATTTAAATATAAAAACTAACAATGTCTCACAGGGAGGAACAAATGAAAAAATGAATAGTCTCTTTGCAACTTCTTATAGGTACAGTAGACAAATGCTTGTGATCATCTCTTTAGTTATTCCCATTTATTATATTCCCTTTAAGGAAACTGGACAAAGATATATGGTATTTCTCTCTCCTCAGTCAACTTCACCATCTTCTTCTTGGGAAGGAATTTATTAATCATACTAGACTTCCACAGTGTGGAAGAACATTGGATTATAGTCCCAGTGGTGGGGTACTAGGTTCATGATATGCTCATTAACATGAGTGACATCAATATCCTCCTCCTCTTCTGGAGAATGAATGTGGATATTCACTTGTCCTCATTCCAGTCATCTTTATCAACATCATCACAGCATTGGCACTTTATATGCATACTGCAGTTTACAAAGCCCTTTCATATAAATATCACATTTGACCTCCAATCAACAATTTCTGAAACAATTCACTTTCAACGTATTTTTTTTTCAGAATTATGTTAAACTAGAAAATGCATTGTGGCTTAAAGTTCAGGGAACTACAAGAATATCCAGAAGTAACTGATACTAATAAAACAATGACATAGGTGACATTTCATCTAACACACTTGAATTCCACCACTGAATAACCTTTCACCTCTTTTTTCTAGAATTTGTTCTCTTAATCCTCCATTAATTTCCTTAAGCAGGCCCCAATATTAAAATCTGATGCAATCTCTACTAGCTGACACACAAATAAAACTTAAAAAAATAATTCATGCTCAGTTACCTCAAATCCCTGTTAGAAAGTGTTAGTGTACAAAAAGATAGATTAAAAAAAAAATTAGGTCATGGGGATTAAGATTCTATGGGACACTTTTCTTCTACTCAAATAAAATCCTGCTACTGTAATTCACAACACTAGAAATATTATTTTTTTACTACCATTATTAGTACTCTTAGAACATTACTTTCATGAGTACCCTCTATGTAGTGGACACTGTGCTCAATGTTTTTTACATAGAATGTAAAATTTAATTATTATTTGCATGTTACCTTTTAAAAATGCCTAATTTAATTTGTTCAAATATATGACAGCTCCGCCACACAGACTTACCTAACACAGCACAAATACAAGGCCTTCACTGATATACGATTACCTAATTTATATAACTAATTGCTTCTTTCTGCATTACCGTGAAATAATGTGTTGACAGTGTTGTACCAAGAAAAGAGGGAAAAACAAGAAGGACAGCATATGAAAGAGCTTCGTGCATCAAGGGTAATACTGAAAATATTATGCTTTTTGACATTAGACCAATATTCTCAGTACATTACTGAAAAATATCTTCTACAGACCTTAGGAGGGATGTAAAAATAAATATCCATTTGATAAATGGAAAAAAGTAACAGTTTAAATCACCGATAAAAATTTTAAAAAACATGAATGTAAAAGATCAATATAATCTATATTCATTTTTAAATTATCATAAACATATAAATATGCCATCCTCACAAAAGATTTGCCTGAAAGAGTCACATTTGAGTAAATGCTCTAGTGTTGAAAGATGCTTGCCTAAGTAACATCTCCACTTTCTTCTAATTTACTTCAAAGATCAGAGAACAAGTAAACCAACTAAAATTAACAAAGTTGTTTTATACACAGTTTTTTAAAGTGCTAAGCTAATTCAAAGCAGAAAATGAAAGTAGTTGATATGATTTCTAGAGGAAACTAAAGTAAAATAAAACAAAAAACAGAATTTGAGGTTCTGAATAATTGACCTAACATTGACTTGAAAAGAAAATCCTTCTCATGGAACAAATTATATAATTAAGAAAGCCATTGATTTCTATATATTTCTATAAACTTAAAGTTACATAATATTTTACTTTTATTTATATATGAAAGCCATAAAATACACTTGTACTTAAAGGAGAAATGGCAAAGATAACTTTATCACATTTGAGAAATGTATCCCAATTTTTAAAAATATTTCATTATGGTTAGGCACAGAGAATCATGCCTATAATCCCAGTACTTTGGTAGGCCAAGACAGGAAGCTTGCTTGAGGCCAGGAATTCAAGACCAGCCTGGGTAACACAGGGAGACCCTCTCTCTACAAAAAAAAAAAAAAAAAAAAGTGCTAAAAGTTAGCCAGGCATCCTGGCACATGCCTATAGTCCCAGCTACCCAGAAAGCTGAGGTGGAAGGATTTGATGAGCCCAAGAGGTTAAAACTACAGTAATCCATTTTTATACCATTGCACTCCTGCTTGGGCAACAGAGTGAGACCCTGTCTCAAAAAAAGATAAGAGCATTTCGTATTAAATTTTTTTACACACCAAAATGAAAAAGATTAACCATCCCTCTTAGCGACAGCAACCTAATTGATTTTTTTTTAATGTTAGAAAACAGTCTATTTTATATAGGTGTTTATATACCATCACATGTTTATTTTTAAATCTATACTTCTTAAGTATTATATTAATGTTAATGAAAATGCTACTTGAAAACCAATACCCTGTATTTCTCTAGTTCTATAGTCTTTAGAACACATTTTACTCAATTTCATCTGAACTTTATTACATCATTATGGAAAAGACACATCAAATGAATGCCCATGGAGATAAAGTGAATTTTATTATTATTACTACCCAAGTTATGTATAATTTTATCTACTTCACACAATAGATCATGAATTTCTAGTGAGAATATGTATCTCTTTTTTTTAACAGCAATGTCCTGTACAGTGTCTAACGTTATATATATATATATAATGTGGTAATGATTAAGTATTTTTAAAATTGAGTTAAATGAGCTGAATATTCTATATGTAATCCTGAACCTTATACTAAGAGTACTTAGAGGACAAATGCTTGAATGTTTTTTTCTGAGTGTATTCTAAATCGACACAGAAATAGTTGCTCAAAATCTTACTTTGTTGAATTTGTTCAAAACAGACCATTCTATTCCCTTATTTCCTCATTCAGCAAGTATTTAATGAATGCTTGCTAAGTGTCAGGTTTGGGCTCTATTTTAAGAATATCTAGATGAATAAAACAAAAATTCTCTCTAAAACCCTGACATCTAATAAGTACTTAATTAGTACTTAAGTGGCTTTACTTAAGGTAGAAAATGTTATGTAAATGTCATGGAAAATGATAAAAAATAAGCAATTTTGATAAATTTTAGGGTACATATTTCAGCAAATTGTGATGTAATTAGAGAAAAACTTAAGTATTTTCATCTTCCAATCTTTTAATTATTATTCATAAGTGCAGTAGATAAAATGGAGAGTTACTCAAGAATTAGCAACATCTTGAAACATATGAGAAATGGCCCCAAGAATGATGATTTTAATAAGAAACAAATGGAAAACAACACCCTATGAAAGGGTCAAAACTAGATTTCACTGATAAAGAAATACATGAAATATATCTGCAGATTATGTTGAAGATCATAATAACCATACAATACAACAGCACCTAGCATCTACATGAAGGGTCAAGATGAACCTAAATTGGCATAATCTAGAATTCAGTTATATTGTTTTCTCATGGAATTATAACATAAAATCTTATTAATTTATGCATTAGTTAAAATTATTCAGGTAATCATTACACATAATATATTATATTCCTTTTAAACAATATACCAAGGTTAAGTTAATCATTTAGAATACAAATATGTCTTTTCTCTGTGGGGATCTTAACTATATAAAATAAGGTAGAAACTAGCAAAGTATCAAACAATTTCTATTGAAACTGCATTTAAGCTATATAGATATATTTAATGACATTAACCACATATTTAAGATTCATATATTCTATGTAGAATATACATATTAACTTACATATTAAAGTAATGTAATAAACGTGTCAAACTACTTTAAAAAGCCATTTTCTTGGGCTTTCCCCTTCAAACTGAACATTCCTTCACTTTTTTCATGTCACAAACTTGTGATTCTAAACTCCTTTAGGCATCATTGGTTTTTCAGATGTACAGCACAGGCTTCAATAAAAACACCCTCAAGTTTTAACCATGAATGGTTAAGGGGTATAGTTCATGAAAATCATTTTTCTAGTTCTTGATAGTGAAGCAAATGAAGCATAATTTCTAGAATTGCTTGGCCAGTTTTAAAAGCATATATTTTAATGAAGATTTTAGTTGTGACCAAATAGGATATGATTAAGATACAGGCATATTTTAATGAATCAGAGCAGAATATGAAAACGTAAAATAGAGACTGTCTCAGGCTACTTCACCCTATCAGTTCCCTATTGGTTTAACTTCACTATTATTTAATCTAATTCTTGCATATATATTTTATTTATTGCTCTGTTCTCTTTTTATTCATATATATTGAACATTTCAAAGCATAAACAGAAAATGACCATTGGCTTAGATAAAGCCATAAAGCCATAAGATTTTATCACATAGATATCATGATCTGGAATTCTGTGTTTCCAGATCACAATATCTATCATTTATCAGAGTTAGTAAAATGAGTTACTTCTTATGTTATGCATTTTCTTCTTTTTTATTTCAGCCATATTTTTATTGGGGAGGAGTTACATTTTTATGCCTGTTGCATAAATATACCATGATGCTCAGTGACTATAACCTTTTTATTTTCCATCCTCTCATCTCCTGCCCTTGCACTCTTCAGTTTGCAAAAGAAATGTCATTTCTACCCAGTGAAGGACCTATTCAAATTGAACTCAAAATCAAATTAGTAATATACATTTTCTGAAAAAGTAAATAATTTAAGATTCATTTGTACTTTTTTGCCAAAATAGATATATAACAAATCGAGAATCAGCATTAAAAACCCAGGACACAAAATTCTTGAATCCAAACAGAGATACAGAGTAGCTTCATATCTAAGTCACACTGAAGGTAGAAAGTAAAATAAACATTGAATATTTTTAAAGCATATTAAAGTCGAACACAGTGGCTCATGTCTGTAATCCCAGCAGTTTGGGAGGCCAATGCCGGCAAATCACGAGGTCAAGAGTTCAAGACCAGTTTGGCCAACATGGTGAAATTCTGTCTCTACTAAAAATACACAAAAATTAGCAGGGCATGGTGGCAGGCGCCTGTAATCCCAGCTACTGGGGAGGCTGAGGCAAGAGGATCATTTGAACCCAGGAGGTGGAGGTTGCAGTGAGCCAAGATCATGGCACTGCACTCCAGCCTGGGCAACAGTGAGAGATCCTATTTCAAAAGAAAAATGTATTAAAGCATGCCCTCTTTAGAAAAGCAATGACAAAAGTTAAGATAACAGCAAATTATACTAGTAACTACAATAAAAGAGGGAAAAAAAGACATTATATGCCGAATTAGATGCACAGAAGGGTCTGAGTAATGTTAGGAAAATAGGATCCATTCAGAGATGAATAGACACCTCTTTGCTGAAAACTGTTTCAAGTTCTTTAATGAGAAGAGCCTGAATCACTGTACATAATCTATGGTTTATCGTATGTAATAATATTTATGTTAATTGTATAGCAAACTACATATACTGTTTGTCTTCCAAGAATGAATTAGGTCTTTCTCCATATAATTTATGCTTTACTATATTTATAAAGCTGATAGTTGCAGAAGCTCTTTTAAGTGTGGTTGAGGATGAACATCTGAATTGAATACTGAAGCAGTTCTTATCCCATTAAACATCATGGCTTTCAGGCTGGTAAAGGTGTGCTGTATATACCCTTTAAGGGAACTGCTTACTGTCTGGGTAAGTTCCAAATATTTTGT
Organism: Saimiri boliviensis; assembly: GCF_048565385.1. Taxonomy (NCBI): domain Eukaryota; kingdom Metazoa; phylum Chordata; class Mammalia; order Primates; family Cebidae; genus Saimiri; species Saimiri boliviensis. The sequence goes on along the minus strand of NC_133453.1, from coordinate 29,104,105 downwards.
TTGCATTTTTAAAAATCATAAAATGTGTATTTCTATGGGATCACTGATAATATCCCCCTTTGTCATTTTTGACTGTGTTTATTTGAATCTTCTCTTTTTATATTAGTCTAGCTAGTGGTCTATCTATTCATAACTTTTTTCAAAAAACAAACAGGTTCCTGGATTCATTGATTTTTTGAATGTTTTACATGTCTCTCTCCTCCAGTTTAGCTCTGATGTCAGTTGTTTCTTGTCTTCTGCTAGCTTTAGGATTTGTTTGTTTTTGGTTCTCTAATTCTTTTTGTTGTGATATTACTTTGTTATTACAACTTGAGATCTTTCTAACTTTTTGATGTAGGCATTTAGTGCTGTCAATTTCCCTCTTAAAACTTCCTTAGCTGTGTCCCTAAAATTCTGGGATATCTTTGTTCTCATTAGTTTCAAAAACTTCTTGATTTCTGCATAATTTCATTATTTCCCCTAATGTCATTCAGGAGCAGATTATTCAATTTCCATATAATTGTATAGTTTTGAGTTAGTTTCTTAGTCTTAATTTCAAATTTGATTGTGCTGTGGTACAAGACACTGTTTGTCATTATTTCATTTATTTTGCATTTGTTGAGGAGTGTGTTAACTTTGATTATGTAATCAATTTTAGAGTAATTGCCATGTGGCAATGAGGAGAATGTATACGCCATTGTTTTTGGGTGAAGAGTTCTATAGATATCAGGTTCATTCAATCCAGTGCTGAGTTCAGGTCCTGAATATCTTAGTTAATTTTCTATCTCAATGATCTGTGTAATACTGTCAGTGAGATGTTAAATTTTCCCAATATTATTGTGTGGGAGTGTAAGTCTCTTCAAAGATCTCTGAGAACTTGCTTTATGAATCTGGGTGCTCCTATATTGGATGTATATATATTTACAATAGTTAGATTTTGCTGAATTGAATTTTTTACCACTAAGTAATGATCTTCTTTATCTATTTTAAATCTTTGTTGGGTTGAAGTCTGTCTTGTTAGACATTAGGATTGTAATATCTGCTTTTTTCTGTTCTCCATTTTCCTGGAAGATTTTGAGCCTATGTGTGTCATTGCATGTGAGAAGGGTCCTTGAAGGCAGCATACCAGTGGGTCTTGGTTCTTTATCCAGATTGCCATTCTGTGTCATTTAATTGGAGCATTTAGCCTATTTACATTCAAGGTTATTATTGATATATGTAAATTTGCTCCTGTTATCATGATGTTTAGCTGGTCATTTTGCAGGCTTGTTTATGTGGTTGCTTTACAGTGTCACTGGTCTGTGTACTTCAGTGTGTTTCTGTAGTGGCTATTGACAATCTTTCCTTTTCAAATTCAGTGCTTCCTTGGGGAGCTCTTGTAAGATAGGTCTGGTGGTAATAAATTCTCTCAGCATTTTCTTGTCTGAAAAGGATCTTATTTCTCCTTTGCTTATGACACTTAGTTTGGCCAGATATGAAATTCTAGGTTACAATTTCTTTTATTTAAGAATGCTGAATATTGGCTCCCAATCTCTTCTTTCATATAGGATTTCAGCAGAGAGGTCTGCAGCTAGTCTGATCAGCTTCCCTTTGGGTGACCTGGCCTTTCTTTATTTTCATAAACTAGAAAATCTAGAAGAACTGGATAAATTCCTGGACCCTCCCAAGACTGAACCAGGAATAAAATGAATCCATGAACAGACCAATAATGAGTTCTGAAAATGAGGCAGTAATAAATAGCCTACAAAGCAAAACAAGCCCAGGACCAGATGGATTCACAGCTGAATTCTACCAGAGGTATAAAGAAGAGCTGGTATCATTCCTACTGAAACTATTCCAAAAAATTGAGGAGGAGGATCTCCTCCCTAACTCATTCTATGAGACCAGGATCATCCTGACACCAAAATCTGGCAGAGACACAATGCAAAAAAGAAAACTTCAGGTCATTATTTTTTATGAATAGTCATTCAAATATCCTCAATGAAATACTGGCAAACCAAATCCAGCAGCACATCAAAAAGCTTATCCATCACAATCAAGTTAGGCTTCATTTTCAGGATACAAGGTTGGTTTAATATATGCAAGTAAATAAATGTGATTCATCACATAAACAGAACTAAAGACAAAAATTGCATGTTTATTAATATCTCAATAGAAGCAGAAAAGGCTTTTGATAAAATTTAACATCCATTCACTATAAAAACTCCCAATAAGCTAGGTATTAAAAGAACATAACTCAAAATAATAAGAGCCATGTATAACAAATCCATAGCCAACATCAAATTGAATGGTCAAAAGATGGAAGCATTTCCCTTGAAACTGTCACAAGACAAGGATACCCTCTCTCACTCCTATTCAACACAGTATTGAAAGTTCTGGCTAGGGCGATCAGGCAAGATAAATAAGTAAATAGAAAGAGAAGGGGTCAAACTATCCCTGTTTGCACACAACATGATTCTATACTTGAAAACCTCATAGTCTCACCCCAAAGGCTTCTCTAAGCTGGTAAACAACTTCAGCAAAGTCTCAGGATATAAAATCAAGGTGAAAAATTACTAGCATTCCTATATATCAAAAACATTCATGCTGAGAGCCAAATAAGGAACACACTACCATTCACAGGTGCCACATAAAGAATAAAGTATCTAGGAATACAGCTAACTAGGTAGATGAAAGAGATCTACAAGGAGAACTATAAACCCCTGCTCAAAGAAATCAGAGATGACACAAACAAATAGAAAAACATTCCATGCTCATGGATAGGAAGAATCAATACCATTAAAATGGTCATACTGCCCAAAGCAATTTATAAACTCCATGTTTTTACTATTAAACTGCCATTGACATTCTTCACAGAACTAGAGAAAACTATTTTAAAATTCATATGGAACCAAATAAGACCCGTATAGCCAAGGCAATCTAACAAAAAAGAACAAAGCTGGAGGCATCGTGCTACCTGACTTCAAAGTATACTACAGGGATACTGTAACCAACGCAGCATGGTACTGGTACAAAAGCAGACACACAGACCAATGGAACAGAAAAGAACTCAGAAAAAAGACCTCAATCCTACAACTATCTGCTATTTGATACAGGTGACAAAAACAAGTGATGGAAAAGCGAATCCGAATTCAATAAATGACACAATTACAGCCCACTACACCCTCAAACTCCTGAGATCAATTGATCATCCCACCTCAGTCTCCTGAATACTGGGACTACAGGCATACACCATACCTATTTTTTTTTTTTTTTTTTTTTTTTTTTGTGGACACAAGCTTTTACCATGTTGCCCAAGGTGATCTTGAACTCCTGGTCTTGAGGGATCCATCCACCTCTCTTGAGACATGAGCCACCACCCCAGCTCCCAAAGTCTTAAATAACTTACATTAAGGACAAACAACTATACCATCACAACCCATTCTAATGTTGTCCAATCAATCCTGACCTGATTGATTCAAAGCTATAAAAATATAAAGTATAGCTTTTCATTATTAAAGCTACCCTTTAATAATCATGGTGCCACAGTTTGAATTTTGGAGCTATAGCTTTCTCTCTTCAAAGAACAACTTCATGTGGAAAGATATATAGTTAAAAGAAGAGTTGGCTGACATCTTTCAGAAAGATGATTTATAAATAAACTACAAGTTTACACTCAGCAAACTTAGTTCATACATTGTTTCAAATTATATATTTTGAAGGATAAGCTGAGTTGCTACTAAGGAGGATATTCTTCACAATTTATCAATATTAGAATGTCTTACTTGAATTTATGCCTTATTACTTTCATTCATTTACTTCTTGTATACAATTTTTCAGTATGTCATTAGTAACATAATTCACAGGAAAAAAATATCTTGTAAATACCAATGAATTTATTATCAGTACACATGCCAATTATCTCAGAAAAAGCCAGTGTTTGGGGCTTTTGCTTTGTTTTTTTTGTTGTTGTTTTTTTTTTAATTTTTGGCTTGAGAAGGGGTATGGAGCTCCACTCTTGTTGCCCAGGCTAGAGTACAATGGTGCAATCTCAGCTCACTGCAACCTCCATCTCTGGTTCAAATGATTCTCCTCCTCAGCCTATCAAGTGGCTAGGACTACAGGCATGTGTTATCAAGCCCAGCTAATTTTCTTCTTTTTTTTTTTTTTGCATTTTTAGTAGAGACAGGGTTCCTTCATGTTGGTCAGGCTGGTCTCAAACCCTGACCTTAGGTGATCTGCCTGCCTCAGTCATCCAAAGTGCTGGAATTACAGGCATGAGCCACTGCGTCCAGCCTGGGATTTATGCATTCTAAAATATGTTATTTTCAACGAAAATATTCTCTCAAGAAGAAGCATTAAAATGGTCTCCTTCCAAATGGTCAATTATTCTTTACTAATATTATTCTAGTTAAATGTTACTCTAAAATTATTTTCTGTATTTGATCATGGATGTCTTATACTTTAACTAATTCCTGTATAAAATATTCTTGATAATGCAAACCATGATAGTTTATTTCATTCTTACTATGTTGCACTAATCTGTCGAAATGGTCAGAGAAGTTATGTTTTCTTCTATTGCTGAAATTAAAGTTAACTCATGGGAAGTTTACATATTAACATAATATGTTATTTGCATCAGGTATTCCACTGGAATTTGATATCCAAGCTGAATCAATTATAACAGATAAATCTGTAATAAAGTATAACTCTAAACCAGAATTTCATCACTCATTCTCTGGGGAGTGAAGAAAGATACCTAAGGCCAAATTTACTTAATTGTTCAGTGATAAAGCCTTGTGTTTAATCACAGACTGCTTCATAAGAATTCCCAATAGTTTTAATTAATTAGCTTCATTTCTAGTTCATTCACAGAATTGAAAATATTTTACATTATCTTATCTTAGCTTAAAAGTCATCACTTACTTTGTTGTGTTTTTTTCTTAAGTTGCACAATATCACAGAGTTCTAACAACTGGGAATGGAAGGTGAATCAAGGTCTATATAGGTTACTCAGAAATGAGTGAGCCGTTCATAGCTTCACTGTAGAAATTTAAGCAAAATCAAATTAACTTTAAAACAATTAAATCTGCTTCAATGAAATATATGATTCATGCCCTATTTGCTCTTTTCTAGAATAATAAAATATATTTAGTTTTCATCTCATCAATATCAAATATCATTTACATTATAAAAATCAGTTGTATAAAAAATCAAATCCAAAACAGACTCAGTTTTAGCCAACGAGTCCATAATAACATCTACAATGACTAAGCTAAAAAGAAGTTAAACTCTGGGCAAGTATCTAAAAATCAATTATGTATATATGATTCATATGTTGCAAGAAAACAGAATAAACTAAAGGAGTAAGAAAATATCAATTTCTAGCTGTGTGTTCTTAGAAAGCTGCTTAATTCCACTGTAAAATAAAGATGTCAAATAGTGCCTATAAATATAAAAATTGTAATGACATCTTTATATAAACATGATTTAAGGTAATATGATTGCCAATTCAATCAAGAAGGTAGGTAAGAAGATACAGAAAGAAGTATATTCCTCACAACACTCAGTGAAGATAGAAATGACATCGTATGCCCCTTCCCCTATGATTAGTAAATTATTGGCATCAGTGGGCTTCCTGCCTGACACAGGAGGGAACTCTTCTGAGGTGGACAGAGAAATTGAGCCTTCATAACATGATTTGTACCCTCAACATAGAGTAAAGTTAAAGTATTTCCCTTAAACTTCCAGTTATAAGAATATGTCCCTTTTCGGCTTGAAAAAGAACATGAGACAGCAAGAAAGAAAAATGATGAAATAGTTTTGTGTATTGCACATATAAGGTTTGTAACTTTTAGCCAAGACCATTGCTAAAACAAATCTATTGTTTGCTTTTTGACAAGGTTCCCAATTCTTTGCCCTAACTTCTCAGAGTGTTCCCCTCTCCCCTTGGCACTTTCTCTTTTAAGCCTTACTTTGTTAAGATATTGCCTTAAATTAAAAAAAAAAAAAAGTAATTTGGTTGGACATGGTGGCTCATGCCTGTAATCCCAGCACTTTGGGAGGCCAAGGTGAGTGGATCACCTGAGGTCAGGAGTTCAAGACCACCTTGGTCAACATGGTGAAACCCCATCTCTACTAAAAATACAAAAAAAAATAGCTTGGTGTGGTGGCAGGTGCCTGGAATCCCAGATACCCTGGAGGCTGAGGCAGGAGAATCATGTCAACTCAGGAGGCGGAGGTTGCACTGAGCCAAGATTGTGCCATTGCACTGCAGCCTGGGCAACAGAGCAAAAATTCATCTTAAAAAAAAAAAAAAAAAAAAAAAGTACCTTAAACAGAGTATTCAGAGGTTAAAAGAGCAAAGAAGGAAAAATATATTCACATTTAAATTATTTAGGCTACTCCAAACATGCCTATCCATCACACCCACAATGCAAATGTTTCTGAAAACAGTGAAAAATTCATCTTGCTGCCCTCTAGATGAATAATAATTTTCTTCATTTATTTTACCTAATTGTTCTAAATTTAAAAATGTAGTAGGCATTTTATACGGTTACATTTAGTCTTTAGGGCCCCTGGGCACCGTAATACACAAATTTCCCTTACTATGAAAGATACTGCAGAATTGCTCCCTGGGTATTTCCCAGCCTCTCTGGCAGTTAGGTGAGTGCAGGGCAATTCAATATGAGTGAAAGTAACTTGTGACATTTTTCCTATTTGGGATCCTCTTTAAAATTTCCCTAGCAAACAGCCAACCACAGACAACTCCAAGGTTCTTAAGGAAGGTGAAGCCAGAAAGTTAAAGGAGTTTGAGTCTGTCTGTCTATCTATCTATTTATTTATCTATTGTCTATCTATCTATCTATCTATCTATCTATCTATCTATCTATCTAATCTACATACTGAGACAGGGTTTCACTCTTAAACTCAGGCTAGAGTGCAAAGGCTTGATCATAATTCACTGTAGCTTCACCTCCTGGGCTACAGGGATCCTCCCATATTAGCCTCCCAAGTAGCTAGGACTACAGGCCACTATACCCAGCTACAGCTCGTGCTCAACTTATGACCGCAGTCGAGACTGCGGGACAGTCATAACACGATTTGGTCGTAAGTGGAGTAGGCTATATGTACAGTTGAAATGGTGCACGCGGAGATGGTAGTGCTGCCAGAAGCTGGTCCGCACTGTCGTACGCCCAGCTGGGCAACGTTTGCGCTGCCAGATGCGGAGCAGTCGTCGCTAGCGATTGTGGTCGTAAAGTCGAATGGTTGTAAGTTGCATAGGTCGTAAGTCGATCAATACCTGTAAATTGTCTGAGTCTTTAAATGACTATCTTCTGATCAAGAATATCTATTTTAGACTTTATACGGTTAAGAAACACTGTGGTAACGCCTTCAGTTTTTAGTGTTGAACTGTTAAAGCACTTACTGTTGTCCGTCCTAAGTACTATACTCAACTCCTCCTCTGGTGACCTGAAGGTATGTCCACATCCTAAACTGCTGAACAACAAAGTGTTATCCAACTACATCAAAGAGCCATCCATCATCTTGTACAAACTCAGTCTAAAGTAATCAATTACTATAATGTTTTAGATATCAATCTCATCTTTAAATAGTGTTTTATTGTAATTCAACTTCTAGTATCAGAAAATCACCTAACACTTCCCTTGAAATTCACCAGATATATGGAAAAAGTGAAACAAAACATGAAGACAAGAATGGATTTCTAGTTCTTAGAAAAATAAATGTTTCAGAATATTAAGTTTTTTTCATGACAGTAGCAATGTATATGCTCATATCACCAAGTCCCTCTTCCTTAACACTACTGCAGAAACACAACAAAACAAACCACAAACATCATCTCTCTGTAGTGTATGAATATTGCCTACAGATAACAGGAGTTATATTTATACACAGAGGAATTTTGGGAACTACTAGATATACGTTCAAGACAGTCTTTAGAAAACTGAAGTGTCTATCTAAAATGATTATCCTAAAAATTTGGCAAGAAATTGTCACATTTGTTCACGCTAAAATGAGCAAATTGTCTATGGTGATTTGTATATCAAGTTTACATATTTTCAATTTATTTTTAACCACATTATCTCTTGAGGTATAATATAAGGTTAACAGCTTTAGTAACTATTAAATGCATGTTTCTTCAACTCTCTTTCATATGCTAGTCTAGTCTTTAGTTCTACTTTGGGCAAAATTATGCTTTTGGTAATCCTCAAACTTAATTTTAAAAAATAGTATTTATTTTTAATAGATATCTCTTCTTTTACATTTTTCTTTCTCCTAGGCCACTTTATCAGGCTTGGATAGCCAAAAGAGTAGAAGTACAAGTTAATTGTTTGAAAAGTATTCAGCCTTCCCTGCCACAATACACATTATACTTTTTTATTATGTTCAGTGAAATGTTTAATTATTTGTTCACCTTTTAAATTGAAATTTATCCTCCCAGAAACACATGATCTATAAAAGATCTTGTTTACCTGTTTACCTCTGATTCTTACTACCTAGATCCGTCCCTAACTCAATAATGTTTATTAATTGGAATATTAGATGATTTATACATCTTTGCCTATTACAAATTCACTACATAGTTACTGAACTTCCATTTTCTTTTTAAATTACAGATGTCAAATCAATTGTTTTGGAATTTTCTTTAACATGTGTCTCCAGTGGTATTCCTAATCAGGTGGTACCACAAAAATCATAATACAGAAGAGCTGTCAATATGCTGTCAGTGAGAGTCCTCAACGTGACATTTAATTGCAACCTTATTTTGAAGACACTAAGACATAATGAGGTCATTTTAAAATTTAAGTAAATTTGTATAGGCTATTATCTGGAAAGAGTATTCTGTCTCATGAATAAAAATAGAATTGAGGCTTAGTCTTAGAAAAAAATGATATATCACTAACTGAAGTGATATATCACATGCTGATCAATGGAGTTAGTATAAAGTAGAGTATTAAGAAATAAACTTGTGCAAAAGAAATGTGTCAAACTAAGAATTAATATTCTAGAAAATTATCAAGAACTATTGAAAGGTTCTTGAAAGCCCTGACTTTCAGTGCACCAATATAAACAGTTGAGTAGACTGAAGTGATGCTAACATAAGTAGTTAAAATTTTTTATGAGATTCATGCTCTGAATGAATATTTTCTTGTTAAACTACAATATTTAATCAACATGATTTGCATGACCCCATGTGTTTACTTTTACAGGCCCCTGGGAGATAACTTACGTTCTAAAGACTGTTTGTTTTAAATAACGTTAAGTACAGTCATCCCTTAGTATTTAGTGAAGAGATTTTTGAGCATGCCGCCCTGATATGTGTATTTGTTGTTATTTGTACATTTTATAGATGCTGTATTTCACCAGATATAGCAAGACACCACATTAGATTCAGTATTGTATAACTTTAAAGATTCCCAGAAAAAAATACATATGTCTTTATTTTATAGATGCTTTGTTTCAAAATGTAATGCAGATTTTGAAGGTCACATGCTATTACTAGCTCATGTCTCAGGATACACTATACAGTTAGGTCAAAGTTCATAATTAAATACAGTATATGGAAATCCATATTTCATATCATCTTAATCATTTCAATTTTTGCTGCTTTCTTGTCAGATTTCAGTAGATCATCACTGTTTTTTAACCATGGAGTACAACGAAAGAACAGCAGGGAGTAGCCAGGTCATCTTGATACTGCGTTCCTCCCCCACCATTGGTACTATTACTTCTCACAATTAAACTTCATATTGCTTAAACTTCATGTTCTTAAACAGCATATTTCATGAAGTGTTCATCTAGGAAAATTTAACAGTGTTATCTATAAAAACCACTTAACTGGGAATGCAACCTGTGATACTCAGCAATATGCTGAAAGCAAACTAATAAATGAGGAAAGACACTACTGCCTACCCTCTGCGCAGTGGGGTTCCCACTTTCCCTAAGATCACCACGTGTTAGGAGCTTTGCGTGGTATATCAGACCTGTACACAGACTAAGTAAGACTGCATATGGGGAAGCTTTCTATTGTCTTAGATTAAATGATATATACACAGCAAAATTCTAACACATGACCTTGAAGTGAAGAGCACTTGGGAACTGCTGTGCTACATTCTAATAAATTCTAAAAATCTAAACCTACTTAAAACCCTTTAGTGGCTGGTTTTTACCGACAAGTTTAGGTGTAAATTCTTTTGTATGGCATTCAAGGCCATTTTGAATCTGCCTCTGGCCTCTACCTTAAATGTATGCTACGCTACAATGACACTGAACTGTTTCCCTTTCCCGAAACACATCATGCCTCTGTGGTTTGTTCCTGCTCATCCCTCAGTGTGAAATGGCCTCCCTTACATCCTGATGCGCTTTTGAAACCTTCGCATCACTTCTAGTGATTTTTCCCTATGGACACTTTTGTACATACTAAAGCAGAACTAATCACTTTATCTTTTGCTACCACTGTGCCTGTTTCTGAAGCCTACTGCAGAACTCATAAATATTTGCATTTGCCTCTGAAATCCACATGAGTATGTGCACATGAGTTCTCTCAGATTTTGATGCCTGAATTTCTACTTTGCAACACAGTAACTGTTTGGTACCTCTCAGTGAATATATAAAAATATGACACTAGCTGTTTTATCTGCTCAGTGAGAAATGCACCAAATTTTATAAACTCAGCTGGTTAGTAAGTTTCATACCATACTTTGGAATAAATTAGTGTATAAGATAAACTTCAATATATGCTTACTATTGATATAATTTTAAAAAACACTATTACTTATTATATTTAAAAATGCAGCAGCAATGTTGTTAAAAACAATAAATAACATAAACCTTTGAGGAAGATTTTTAATAAATTTATATTTATAAATATATATTGAGCTTCTTCAATACAGGTCCATAGAGATTCATGATAAAAGAGACAATTCCTACTCTCCTATAATTTTCAGACTAAAGGATGGTACAAGCAGTAATCAAGCAATTACAATTTAATAACAATTAGTGTTACTAAGACAATGTCCTGGAATATACCAAAGGAAGTTCTAAGAGGCTGCCTTGAGAAAGCTGATCCGTTAAAAAGAGACTTGTCGAAAAAAGAAAAAAAAAAATACAGGAAGAAATGTTCCAAAAAAACAGGGATAATAACTATTGAAGCTCTGAGAACAAGGAGAGAAAGAAATGTTTTCGAGTCAAACTCCAGAATGGATGGAGTACAGACAAAGAAGATATTATCAGATGAGAAGCATGGAGAGCTGGGGCCAGAGCACAGGGCCTTGTAAGCTACTGTCAGTAAAAACTGTGAAAGGCTTTGGACAAAAGGAATACTGGGAGTCCTTTCAATAGAATGCAATGTGTTCCTAGAGAAGCCTTCAGGTTATCTGATTCTATAGGGCTCTGACCCTTTGTCCTTGGCCAGGCTATTTTGTCACTTTGCAGAGATCCAAGTTAACCAATGGAGAGCTAATGGAGGTGCAAATGATTCCTATTTATAAAAATTAAAATATTTTTTTCAGTAGTGGTAACATTAGTCATGTAAAAAAGATGAATACAAATGTTACATTTTTGTGCTTTACAATACAGTTTTGTGTGAAATAAACTTTGATTTTAGCATTCTTTATTATCTATGTATGTCTACACTTTAAAATGGTTGTAGCATCTTCCATTACAAAACATTTTTGATTTTTTATTTTATATATTGATATGAGTCATGACTTTTACCATTTTGCCTGTTCTCCCTTATACCTTATCACGGAATCTGAATTTTATCCCAGGTGCAAGCGGAAGTAATTAAAGGATGTTGAACAGGGAGTGAAATGGTTGTTTGTAAAGTAGAGAATGGTTTGGAAGGTGGAAAGAATTTATGTGAGAAGACAAGTTTGAAAGCTGTATTAGAAAGCCAAATGAGATGGCAGTGGCATGGATAAAGGCAGAGGAAGTGGGTATAGAAAGAAACAGAGTGATTTAAGAGATGTCGAAGAAGAAAAGGAAAGCCTGGGATTGTTGGAGAGGGAAGGACAGGGAAGAGGGAAGGAGAGGGAATAATGAAGGCAGGATGACTCACATTTCCAGAATGATAAATCGGGTAGATGGTAGTTTCAATTACTGAAAGGAAAGCAGATTACTGAAAGGAAAGGTGAGAAGTAAAGGTGTATTTTTCAATAAGATCTTTGTATACTTATCAAGCTTATTCACTCAGTATCCCAGGGACATTTCTTTAATGCTAGCTCATTTTGTTATGTATTTGTAAAATACTCCCATGACTTACCCAGCATACACAACTGAGAATAAAAGCATATCCTGAAGATAAATAAAAGCAGAATATTTTGTATTATCAAACTATAAAGTGACTGATTCCACAGCATGCCATATTTAGAAAGAAACATTAACAATTGATTTAAAGTATTAGAATTTTAGGTTAATTAAACTCTTAAACCCAAGAATTTAGAGATGATAGTTATTTACAGTCAACTAACAGCTTCATTTACTTTAAAGTATTTCAAAGAATTAAGAATAGAGATCTGCTACAAAACTGAATATTGTGGAAGTTATCAATAACATTCCTTATATTAATGATAATTTATTAAAAAGTTTAAAATCTTATTTCCTATTATGAAGGAATAATGATCTATTATTGATCTATAATTGAAATTATTATAGTAAATGTCACAGTTGATTCAGGTTGCTATAACAATATCTTAGAATGGATAATCTATAAACAACAGAAATGCATTGTTCATAGTTTTGGAGGCTGGAAAATCTAAGACCAAATCCAAGAGGCAAGAAAGTCGAAATCTAAGATCAAGGTGCCAGCAGATTCAATGTCTGGTTGAAGGCCGTCTTTCTTCATCAAAGATGGTACAGATGGTGCCTTTTTGCTATGTCTTCACATGGTAGAAGGATAATGAGAGCCCTTTTATATATCTATTATAAGAGCACTTATGCCATTCAAAGAGTAGAGCCCTCATGACTTAATCACTTCCCAAAGGCCCCTCTTCTTAATATGATCATACCAGGAATTAGGTTTTAACATAGGAATCTTTGGGGGACACTCAGACCACAGCAGTGAAATAATTAATATAACTAAAAATGAAAAAAGTATCTTTATAATAGTAAACTGTGCTCTGAAAATTGCATAATTTACAGTGTTCTAATAAGCCAATTTCAAGGTTACAGCCAAAGTTTTGAAATTCCTTCAAAGTATGTAACAGTAATACAAACCCTGTACCTGAGGCTGTCATATGTACAGGAGCCAGTGTCTTTAACTAGGTTACGAATTGTTGAAGGCAGAAATTCAGCCTTGAACTCCACATTGCATGCTCAATGTCTAGCATTTTGATGGGGTAAAGAAAGTATTTAATAAATGCTAACCAAAAAAATGAAGAATAATGTATAGCTATTTCTATTATATTGGGAAAAAAACTTTTTAAGTCATGTTCAAAAGTTTAGCACATAACACTTTTTTTTTTTTTTTTTGCGACTGAGTTTTGCTTTTGTCACCTAGGCTGGAGTGCAATGGCTCAATCTTGGCTCACTGCAACCTCCGTCTCCCAGGTTCAAGCAATTCTCCTTTCTCAGCCACCCGAGTAGCTGCACTCACCACCATATCCAGCTAATTTTTGTATCTTTTTAGTAGAGACAGGGTTTCACCATGTTGGCCAGGCTGGTCTTGAACTCCTGGAACTCCTGACCTCAGGTCATCTACCTGCCTTGGCCCATGGCACCCATCCTAGCATATAACATTTAAAGTGTTATTGTTTTCATGGTAAATTTAACATAATTGTATTTTGAAAAACTAAGAAAAATTGTCTGCATAATCAGGGCATACTAATATACTCACTGATAAACATTAAAGTTTTGGCAAAAAGACTCTCACCACTGTTGGAAAGGTATTTAAGATGTTAATCCAGAATACTTAATTGTAAAAATTATCCAGATTTGCATCCTGGCAATGATATTGATAGTTTTATAATGTCATAGACTGAAGAGAGAAGTAAAAAAGAAGGGAGTGAGAGAGGAAGGAAAGGGATGAGAAAAAAATTATTGGAAAAGAAGTCTTTTTCTATACTCTTTACTCTCAAATCATTGGATTTTTCGTATCTGTAATACTTCTGGTAAGTACAGTGAATTCAAGCATAAACATGGGAATATGTCTAAGGTTGCTTTCTAGAACAACTTCAGCAGAACAGCTTCATAGTTTACCTCACTGACCAAATCGACCACCAGTAAAAGAGTTCATAGGTCAAATACAGAACTCACAACCAATGTGAGTGGAAGAAATTATTAAGTAGTAAAAACATCTAAATGCCAAGTCAGCAAAGTTGCTGGACCAGTTCCACAAAACGAGTGCCTCTTATCTATTAGAAGAATGAAAGGGGGAAATATAATTTAAATTAAATTCTTATAATTTATTATTTTGGATATTTTTCAAAAAATACAAATGTGAACAAAATTTCTTTTAAAATACTCAAATAATTCCAAATGTTATGGACAGTCATAATAAAAATCTTGCTTGAGAGATGATTGAAAATACTACTAAAGCTCTAAAGTCATCATATTTTAAAATGTTGTATCTGAAGGGATCTTTGAAATAATCTTATCCGTACTAGGTTGAATACTGTCCCCCAAATTTCATATCCATCCAGGTCCTTAGACTGTGGCTTTATTTGGAAATTACAGATCTAATTTGTTAAGATCAGGTAGTACTGAATTAGGGTGCACCCCCATCCAATGCTTTAGGTTTTCACAAGAAAAGAAAACAAACCGGCGGAGACAAACACACGGGACCATGTGAAGATGGAGGCAGAGACTGAGTGATGTGTGTACAAGTCAAGGTACTCCAAGGATTGCCAGCAATCACAGAAGCCAGGAGAAAGGCCTGGAACAGATTCTTGCTCAGAGTATCAAGAAGGAAGCAATCCTGACTCCTTGATTTTGGATGTCCAGTCTTCAGAACTAAGAGATAGTAAATTTCTATGGTTTAAAGCTACTCAGTTTGTGGCACTCTGTGAAGACAGCTCTAGGAAATGAATACTCTGTCCAGTCTTTTTTTTGTGTGTAGAAGAGGAAAATGAGATCTGGAGAGGATAAATGATTTACTTAAGATCATATAGCTAATTATTGTTAGAACTTGTATTAGAATCTGTTGTCCACCGGGCAGTTTTTTTACTAAGTTTATGATTTATTAGACTCACTGCACCTGAGATTATATCGAACTAAAAGCACGTGTGAGAGGAAGCCTTACATCAAAATTGATTTCCTTTCACATTCAAGTTAAATAATTTTAATTTCACACTTGAGAGTTAGCATAGCCTATTGGTCAAGAACATAGGCTCTAAGGCCAGATTTCCTAGACTTGGAACTCTTCACTGCAATTTTCTCTGTGGCATAACAGATACACTCGCTACATAGATTATTGCTAGGATTCAATTTGGAAACACTTGCAAGCATCAAGAATAATGCATGTCACATAGTGAAGGTTATGTGATTTGGGGCTGTTTAATTGCTGAAAATTTTTACTAATTACATGTAAATATTTAAAATAACTGCCTCTGGATCAAGTAAACCATATTTAATATTCATGAAGACCCTGGTGGAATTAAGAGCAAATTATACTTCATATTCAAACAAATGTTTTAACAAAGGTTTTCAAGAATATACTATTAACATATAAAACATAAGTACTAATAAAAGATACTAGTTCCAGCCATAAATTAAAGAAATCTATCACCTGTCCGGGTGTGGTGACTCACACCTGTAATCCCAACACTTTGGGAGACCGAGGCAGCCAGATCACTTGAGGTCAGAAGTTGCAGACTGACCTGGCCAACATAACGAAACCTCATCTCTACTAAAAATACTCAAATTTGCTGGGCATGGTGGCAAGCACCTGTAGTCCCAGATTCTTGGGAGGCTTATGCAAGAGAATCGCTTGAACCCAGGAGGTAAAGGTTGCAGTGAGCCGAGATCGCGCCACTGAACTCCAGCCTGGGTGACAGGGAGATTCCGTCTAAAAAATAAAAAAAGAAGGAAAAAAGAAATCTTTGACCCGTGATTATTTTATTTATCAAGGAATTATGTTGCTAAATGTTTCAGTAGACACACTGAGGTCTTTTAGAAACAATGGAAATTAAAACTGGATTCAGATTAACTAAATTTTCAGGATAAGCAAATCGTAAAGGAAGTAAGGAAGGGAACGTAGGAGAAATCCAATGAAGGAAAGGAGGAGGGCATAAGAAAAGGAAGTAAAGAAAAGGAATCTACTACAATCAAAATCAATTAAGATGAAGGCTGGTTTCCTAATTGTTTACATTTTTCTCACCTAATTTTACTTACACATTTTTATGTTCTAAAGCTACAGAGAATGAGACTGGAACAGGAAAAAAACACAGTTGTTTCTCATTTATTTCCAGTACTCACAATGGATAATTACAAAGTACATTGCCAATCACCTAAACGTTGTAATGCCTCAAACAAGGTATAAGATATTCAGCCAAAACTAACCTTTGAAATAAAATTAAAGAAAAAAATTCTGAGAGGAGGTTTTTAATATCTTCTACATTTAAAGAAAATTTTACCCTTAACGTAATTTATACAGTTGATTAGCCACCACTAAAGTTCAAAATTTCTAAGAGCTATACCTTTCTGTGACTTAATCTTTCTCAAGTGACATTACAAATTTCTGGCATTTATAACTTTTAAAATTTACTTGTTAGGGAAAATAAAAATTTGATTATTTTTAATGTTCTTTGCAAATTTTAATGAGGACATTTTTATTGTCAGGCCTGATTAAGGAAATAACTTATTAGAGCAGGAAAAAGGTTTTAGAGAGCAAATGTTTATACTATTAATTAACATCAGTTAGCTATGTGCTTATAATAAATTGTTAATTTTCAGACCTATTGTTATTAAAGGCACAGTGTTTTAAGAGTAAGTTCCAAATAACAAAGAGTACTTTAGTTCTAGGTCACATCACTTACTAATTAGTTTTGTAATCTTGGGTAAGTTGGATTCTCTCCAAGCCTCATTCCCTTCATCTATAAAAGTAGGAATACAAATCCTAGCTACCTCAAAATGTTGTAAAGGGTAAAATGATACAAGAAACATTAGTAGCAGTACAATGTCTGTTATATGGTAAATGTTTTACAAAGAATACTTATCAATAATATTTAAGCAATTTCTTTCCATTTGTGACAGTTAATTATTTTGATGTCCAATATTAGAGGCTAGACATGCTTTACATTTGCCCATACCGAGGCTCTCTCTGAGCTATAGATTCAACTTTCTAAATAATTCTTTACAATTGAAGATGGGAATAAGACAGGCATCAAATATTTTAACGTACCCGTGAGCCTAGTTAATGTTACATCATCTAACCAAGCAAAAGACTATGTCTTCTCTCTTTCATTTGCTTCTCATTCTACCTTCCCCCTCTCTCTTCCTCCTCTTCTATTTAAATATAATTATTAAAGTTACTTTTATAAATCTTTGCATGTTTTCCAAACCTAAGGTCATTGGAGCTTAAGTTTTCCCGATAATCTTTTTTAAGGGATCTGAGTCTCTTTTGCTTATGTGCTCCTATGATCATGCATAAAATTGTTTTGGCTTATTTGCAATCTATTTTTCTAAAATGAAAACCCATGAATGAATTTGATCAGCATTCTCTTTTTTCATCATCAGAAACTCTAAGATGGTATCGTCATTTTTCCAAGCTTATTTTTTGTTCTATAGCCCCACTTACGTCTTCTTTTTGGAATAGAACTATGTCCATGAAAAAAGTCCTCTAGATTCTTTCTGTTTTTTGAATGACAATTAGAGGAAGGTAAGACAAATATTTACCAGATGACCTACTTTAATTAGAATGAGTTTCCAAAAAGATTTTCACATTGCTAAAGTCCCTAGAAGTCTTTCCTATGACTTCTTGCAAAAAAGCAACAGCCAAGTCCTCCATTTTGCCAAATATTGTATAAAATATGCCCTAGCAAAGCATTTGTTTTTTTCTCTTTCTTGACTTTTTCTACTTGCTACAATGGAAAAAGCTTCCTAAAAATCAATGCACTGATCATTTGAATTTTATAAATATCAAGATCTTAGACAACTGTTGCCCAATATTGTTATTTTTTAAAGATTCATCCTATGCTTCAATAATTATATTTGTTTCTCTTTAATATTCTTAAAATATATTTTATTCATATAATACTTCTTCTGTTTAATCAATTTAAAATAGTACAGGTAAAAATCCTTTTTCTTTCCCCTCCTTCAATTATTCTATGCATTGAAACTCCTTTACCAAGACCACCATCTTATTTTAAGTATGCACTATTAGTAGGGACCAAAAATTAGGATCACTCAGTAAGTGATGTGCTATGCTATAAGGCATATTGATTTTCCTGGAAGGGGTGCAATTTAATCACATTCCATTAAGTGAATAAATATGAGTTTTTATGAATAAAAAAATGAGTCATCAGTGAATGTTGTTAATGGTACTATTTAAAAAGAACACTGCATTCACTTTCCTAAATCCACCCATGTCTTACTTGAATGCCTTCCTCAGAAACACTGCTGTCATTCATTCTATTAATATGAATTTGGTGTATGAAATTAGAGTAAAATGGAATCATTCATCTCTTAGTTTGCATTCACTACCATATTTATGATACAAATTACTAACATTAATAACAGTAATATCCAAAAGCAAAAATAATCCTTGTAAATAAGTATAACTAAGTTAGGAATGAAAAAAATAGATAGAATATTGATATGAATGCTCATTAACCCCTTCTTGTATTCTTTAAAAAATAAAAGATAGGATTTATCAGATCATTTCCAATCATGAATTAAACAATTTCTACGCATTTGAATAAATGTCTACTGAGGACATATGAAAGTGAGTTTTTGTGTAGGTGGTGAGTTTTAAAACATGTTAGCAATCTGTATTGCATTATTATAATAAAAAAACCATAAAGATGTCTGGGGGGATTAAGATAGTTAGAGATGTAGGCGTTTCTGCAACTTCAACGTACTTGTATATGCTATAGGCATCCCACTTATTTTTTACTAAGCATTATAAATGTTCCTTGAAGGTTATCTTAACATTCAGATTATTTGAAATAACTGTACATTTGTCACAAAATCCAACAAGAATATTCTGAGTGCTTACTATGTGCATATCAGATAATGTACCATTTTGTGAAGGAAATGACCAAAATAAAAACAAAAATAAATAAATAAAAAAGGACCATTCAAGCAGTTCCCAATTTAGAACAATTCACTTCAAGCAAGATGTTAAATCTAAAATATTCAGCTGGTTACACCCATGTTTTTTGAAGCTGACAAATAAATTTAGAACAAGTACTCTTGATCTGCTTCTTGGATGCTCAAGTGGAAAGTTCTGCCTGGAACATGCAAATGGTATCCTCGACCTGCATCTCTTGAGGATGTCGGATGTTGCAAAATTTAGAAGACAGAACATAAGAAGTAACTAATGACAATGAGATAGTGACTCAAGAGGAGTGCCAGGTTAGATGCTAGCAAGTTTAGATTTCTTATGTGACTGGAACATTTTGATAACATTATACTAAAAATATTTTAAATAGAAAATACTACTTCAATAATTACATAACTTCAAATGTCAAAATCCATCTGACATACAAATTTTAGCATATATAATTTTTAAATTGTTTAAAAATGTTGGTATATATAAAATATGTTATGGTCAATATCCAACAGAAATTCAAAACAGGCCATTACAATTCAATTCTAGTGATGTCTATAGTTGACATAGTAGGGCTTTTGTTGTGGGTTTCATATTAATATATTCAACCAATATCTATTGAATGCATGTTGTGTCTTTTCCAGACAATGTTCTAGAGCTGAATATATTAGAGTCAACAAAATATTATAGATAAAAAACAAATAAACAATGAAAATATATAATATTGAAGATTATGATTAATGCTGTGGATACAAATTACACAAATCAAATTACAAAGAGTAAACCAACTGTATTTTTACTGTATTGACCGACTAAAGCTTTTATATTTAAAAATATAAATATGATGAGGGCCACTATCATTCAGCAATATTCTTAAAGGTAAGAATGCAAAGTAATAGAAGTAGCTTTCATATAAATATTAGAAAAATGCATTAAATATTCTCTAGAAAAGTGTTTTTCTAGAATAAAGAGTTTTATTGTCCCAGGAAAGAAGATACATATTTGATTTTTTTTCCAAGATAATAGACTTTGAAGATAAATCCAGTAGAGAAAGACTATCATAAAAACCTTTAATTATGCTTGGCCTACCTAGGATAGAAAAGATCATTCAGTTGCTCATTAAGGCTTATCCCATCATCTGAATAGGAATGAGAATAAGATAAATGAATGGAAAGGAAGTTGGATAAAGGAAACATCAGATAAATTGAAGAGAAGCATTACTACATGTGCGTGGTGTCCGGATTTCTCCTCTAGGTCTTTGGGTAAGTTGGTTGTCTGTTTTAGGGAGAAGTAGAATGCGGTAACAAAGTGAAACTTAAGTTCTGTGTCACTTAAGTGAAACAGGCTGTGTTGAAGCACAGAAGATTGTTTGCTGGAGTTGAGGGAGGGAGGGGACAGGACAATGTGAAGCAAAGGTTGAGTAAATTAAAAAGATAGAAGTATAGCTCAGAGAGGCGGTGAAGTTTACACAAACTACAAGGCCTTCCTAGGCACCTCGCTCGATTATACATTGAATGGAGATTCAGTAAGTCTGCTGCAGTGAGACTAATGTAAGGTTTCCCCATATCCTTCCCACACACATACTTTTCAGAGGTTGCAAGTGGAATACCTGAGTCAAGGAGATAAATAAAAATGCTGCAGAATCCCAGCAGTGTGCACACAGCCTGTAACACATGAAGAAAGGCCAAGTAAGAAGGAAGAGGTTCAGGAAGGTCAAAGAATGAAAAAAACAACAAAAGCTATCTATCATATATATGGGTATGGTGATGTATTAGTCTGTTTTTATGCTGCTGATGAAGACATATCTGAGACTGAAACAAAAAAGAGATTTAATTGGACTTACAGTTCCACATGGCTGGGGAGGCCTCAGAATCATGGTGGGAGGCAAAAGGTACTTCTTACATGGTAGTGCAAAAGAAAATGAGGAGGAAGCAAAAGCAGAAACCCCTGATATGCCCATTGGATCTCCTGATACCTACTCACTAAAACAAGAATAGCACAGGAAAGACTGGCCCCCATGATTCAATTACCTCCCCCTGGGTTCCTCCCACAACATGTGGGAATTCTGGGTAGATACAACTCAGGTTGAAATTTGAATGAGGATACAGCCAAACCATATCATTATGCCCCTGGCCCCTCCAAATCTCATGTCCTCTCATTTCAAAACCAATCATGCCTTCCCAACAGTCCCCCAAAGTATTAACTCATTTCATCATTAACCCAAAAGTCCAAAGTCTCATCTGAGTCAAGGCAAGTCCCTTTCACCTAAGAGCCTGCAAAATCAAAAGCAAATTAGTCACTTCCTAGATACAATGGGGGTACAGGCATTGAGTAAATGCAGCCATTCCAAATGAGAGAAATTGGCCAAAACAAAGGGATTACAGGGTCCATGTAAGTCCAGCAGGGCAGTCAAATTTTAAAGCTCCAAAATGATCTCTTTTGACTACATGCCTCACATCAAGGTCACGCTGATTTAAGAGGTGGTCTCCCATGGTCTTGCACAGCTCCATTCCTGTGGCTTTGCAGGGTACAGCCTCCGCTGCTGTCAAGGACTAGCATTGAGTGTCTATTGCTTTTCCAGGCACATGGTACAAGCTGTCGGTGGATCTAACATTCCAGGGTCCAGAGGACAATGGCCCTCTTCTCACAGCTCCACTACCAGAAGGGACTCTGTGTGGGGGCTCCAACCCCACATTTCCCTTCTGCTTGTTCTAGCAGAGCTTCTCAATGAGGGCCCCACCCCTGTAGCAAACTTTTGCCTGGGCATCCATACATTTCCATACAGCTTCTGAAATCTAGGTGGAGGTTCTCAAACCTTAATTCTTGACTTCTGTGTACCTCCAGGCTCAACACCTCATGGAAGCTGCCAAGGCTTAGGGCTTCCACCCTCTGAAGCTACAGCCCAAGCTGTATGTTGGCCCCTTTCAGCTATGGCTGGAGTGGCTGGGACACAGGGCACCAAGTCCCTAGATTGTACACAGCATAGGAGCCCTGGCCCTGGCCCAGTAAATCACTTTTTCCTCCTAGGCCTCCCAGCCTGTGATGGGAGGGAGGGACTGTTGTAAAGCTCTCTGACATGGCCTGGAGACATTTTCCCCATGCTCCTTGCTACATACTTATGCAAATTTCTGCAGCCTGCAGCCAGCTGGAATTTCTACCCAGAAAATGGGTTTATATATATAAATTATACTTTAGGTTCTGGGGTACATGTGCAGATCATGCAGGATTGTTGATAGGTACAAACATGGCAATGTGGTTTGATGTCTCCATCCCCCCATCACTTCTATCTGGCATTTCCCCATGTTATCCCTCCCCAACCTCCCTACTCTCCACTGTCCCTCCCATAATCCACCGCAACAGACCCCAGTGTGTGATGCTCCCCTCCCTGTGTCCATGTGTTCTCATTGTTCAACACCCACCTATGAGTGAGAACTTGCGGTGTTTGATTTTCTGTTCTTGTGCCAGTTTGCTGAGAATGATGGTTTCCAGATCCATCCATGTCCCCACAAAGGACACTAACTCATCATTTTTTATGACTGCATAGTATTCCATGGTGTATATGTGCCACATTTTCCTTGTCCAGTCTATCATCGATAGGTATTTGGGTTGGTTCCAGGACTTTGCTATTGTAAACAGGGCCACAGTGAACACGTGTGTATGTGTCTTTATAACAGAAAGATTTATAATCATTTGGGTATATACTCAGTAATGGGATTGCTGGGTCAAATGGAATTTCTATTTTTAGGTTCGTAAGGAAGCACCACACTGTCTTCCACAATGGTTGAACTAATTTACACTCCCACCAACAGTGTAAAAGTGTTTGTTCTACATCCTCTCCAGCATCTGTTGTCTCCAGATTTTTTAATGATCGCCATTCTAATGTGTGTGAGATGGTATCTCAATGTGGTTTTGATTTGCATTTCTCTAATGACTAGTGATGATGAGCATTTTTTCATATGTTTGTTGGCCTCCTGTATGTCTTCTTTTGAAAAGTGTCTGTTCATGTTCTTCACCCACTTTTGAATGGGTTTGTTTGTTTTTTTCTTGTAAATCTGCTTTAGTTCTTTGTAGATTCTGGATATTAGCACTTTGTCAGATGGTTAGGTTGCAAAAAATTTTTTTCCATTCTGTCGGTTGTCAATTCACTCTAATGATTCTTTCTTTTGCTGTGTAGAAGCTCTGGAGCTTAATTAGGTCCTATTTGTCTATTTCAGCTTTTGTTGCCAGTGCTTTTGATGTTTTAGTCATGTAGTCCTTGCCTATGCCTATGCCCTGAATGGTTTTGCCTAGGTTTTCTTCTAGGGTTTTTATATCGTTAGGTCTTACGTTTAAGTCTTTAATCCATCTGGAGTTAATTGTAGTATAAGGTGTCAGGAAGGGGTCCAGTTTCTGTTTTCTGCACATGGCTAGCCAGTTCTCCCAACATCATATATTAAGCAGGGAATCCTTTCCCCGTTGCCTGTTTTTGTCAGGTTTGTCAAAGATCAGATAGGTGTAGATGTGTGGCATTGCCTGTGAGGCCTCTGTTCTGTTCCATTGGTCTATATCGCTGTGTTGGTACCAGCACCATGCTGTTTTGATTATTGTAGCCTTGTCGTATAGTTTGAGATCAGGCAGCAGGATGCCTCCAGCTTTGTTCTTTTTGCTTAGGATTCTCTTGGCTATGTGGGCTCTCTTTTAGTTCCATATGAAGTTTAAGGTGTTTTTTTCTAGTTCTGTGAAGAGGGTCATAGTTAGCTTGATTGGGATAGTATTGAATCTATAAATTACTTTGGGCAGTATGGCCATTTTCATGATATTGATTCTTCCTAATCATGAGCATGGAATGTTTTTCCATCTGTTTATGTCCCCTTTTATTTCCTTGGGCAGTGGTTCGTAGTTCTCCTTGAAAAGGTCGTTTATATCCTTTGTTAGTTATATTCCTAATCATTTTATTCTCTTTGTAGCAATTGTGAATGGGAGTTCGCTCTTGATTTGGCTCTCTGTTAGTCTGTTATTGGTGGATAGGAATGCTTGTGGTGTCTGCACATTTGATTTTGTATCCTGAGACCTTGCTGAAATTGCTTATCAGTTTCAGGAGATTTTGGGTTGAGATGATAGGGTCTTGTAAATATATAATCATGTCATCTGCAGATAGAGACAATTTGTCTTCCTGCTTTCCTAACTGAATACCCTTTATTTCTTTTTCTTCCTGATTGCTCTGGCCAGAATCTCCAATACTATATTGAATAGGAGTGGTGAGAGAGGGCATACTTGTCTAGTGCCAGATTTCAAAGGGAATGCTTCCAGTTTTGCCTATTCAGTATGATATTGGCTGTGAGTTTGTCATAGATAGCTTTTATTATTTTGAGATATGTTCCATCAATACCTAGTTTATTGAGAGTTTTTGGCATAAAGGGCTGTTGAATTTTGTCAAAGGCCTTCTCTGCATCTATTGAGATAATCATGTGGTTTGTCTTTGGTTCTGTTTATGTGGTGGATTACTTTTATAGACCTGCATATGTTGAACCAGCCTTACATCCCCGGGATGAAGTCTACTTGATTGTGATGGATAAGCTTTTTGATGTGCTGTTGCAATCAGTTTGCCAGTACTTTATTGAAGATTTTTGCATCTATGTTCATCATGGATATCAGCCTGAAGTTTTCCTTCTTCGTTGAGTCTCTGGATTTTTCTTTTCCACTGCATCATTGGGCTGCAAATTATCTGAACTTTTATGCTCTGTTTCTCTTTCAAAATGAAATGCTTTTAACAGCATCCAAATCATATTTTGAATGCTTTGCCATTTAGAAATTTCTTCAGACAGAAACCCTAAATCATCTCCCTCAAGTTCAAAGTTCCACAAATTTCTAGGCCAGGGAAAAATGCCACCAGTCTCTTTGCTAAAACGTAACAAGAGTCACTTTTGCTCCAGTTCCCAACAACTTTCTCATCTTTATTTGGGACCACCTCATACTGGACCTTATTGTTCATATCACTATCAACATTTTTGTCAAAGCCAACTAACAAGTCTCTAAGAGGTTTCAAACTTTCCCACATTTTCCTGTGTTCTTCTGAACCCTCCAAACTGTTCCAACCTCTGCCTGTTTCCCAGTTCCAAAGTCACTTCCACATTTTCAGATATCTTTTCAGCAACACTCTACTATACTGGTACCAATTCACTGTATTAGTCAGTTTTCACACTGCTCATAAAGACATACCAAAGACTGGGAAGAAAAAGAGGCTTAATTGGACTTACAGTTCCACGTGGCTGGGAAGCCTAAGAATCATGGGGAGGGGGTGAAAAGCACTTCTTATATGGCAGCAGCAAAGTAAATGAGGAGGAAGAAAAGCAGAAACCACTGATAAGCCCGTCAGATCCCATGAGACTTATTCACTATCACAAGAATAGCACAGGAACGATCAGGCCCCCATGATGCAATTACCTGCCCAGGATCCTTTCCACAACAAGCGAGAATTTTGGGAGATACAATTCAAGTTCAGATTTGAATGGGGACATAGCAAAAGTATATCACAGAGGAAAGTGAGGGAAGAAGGGAGGGAGATGAGAAAGAGAGAGAACATGAGTTTGTCAGGGACCGAAATAAATGATAAATATCCTCTAAATAGCCTTAGCTCAAGACTAGAATCTGCCTAAGCATTCCTATGGACCCAGACTTTCCACTCTTCAAGTGGGACAAAAAGTAAATTCTGGACACTGCATGTACCTCTTTACTCTGATGCCATGAAGTCATTTGAATTCCCCTCACCCCATGCCCCAGACACCAGTGTGTTGTAGAGGGGGAGAAACATGAAGATATGGTGTTTGGCTTTATTCCAAGTTAATTAATAACAACAACAAAAAAGTCAAACTAATTCTTCACCTTATATATTACCTGAAACTCAGTGGGTAAGAGTTCAAAAGGAAAAGATCTGTAATAGCCCAATGCACTACCTGTCCTCTGCTCAGCCATATGTCAGTGAGTAAATGTGATAGCCCGCAACAAGCTTTCAGTGCTGATGGGTCAACAGTTTTGAGAGAAACCCAAATCATCCATGTTACACACTGAGTTATTTTCCCTCAGAATCTTATATTGGAACCAGTACCTTATATTGAAGCCTCCAGTATCTTAGAATATAACTGTATATGGGGATAGGATCTTTAAGAAGGTAATTACAGTTAAATAAAGTCCTAGGGGTGAGATCCTCACCCAAGAGGCTTGATGTCTTCACAAGAAAAGGAAAAAACACTTGAGATTCATGCTTACAGTGGAAAAGTCATGTGAAGGCACAACGAGAGGGCAGCCATCTGCAAGCCAAGGAGAGATGCCTCAGGAGACATCTACTCTGTGGGCACCTTAATCTTGGACAGCCAGCTCCTAGAGCTTTGAGAAAATAAACTTCCGCTGTGTAAGCCATCCAGGGGGTAGTACTTTGTTACTGCCTAGCTAACTGAGGCAATCCAATGACCCGATTTACAAAGAAGAAAAGACAGGAAAAAGGATGCCAACATTATGATCCCAGACTTCTTTAAAAGACTTCCCCAAATTACTCTTACATTTCTCATCTTAGTTAAGATATATTTTTCTAATGTATTAAAGAAAAAAAACAGGGATAGTAAAAAATGTAAAGCTTAATTTTTAAATATTTGTATAACTTTTTTACCCCCAATTATCTATTATATAGGCAGAATTATACTGGGAACAGTTAGATTTGATTAGTGTTTAAGATCATTTCTGTTTCTTAAAAAAAGACACAAAAAAAGAAAAAAAAACCCACCAGATTCCAGTGAGAAACAAAAGTACTTGCATATCAGTGTTTGAGAAAGAAAAAAAAAAAAAGAATTAGATTCAGGGTGCTATGTGATAAAGAAGATGTAACTTTCTTTTTATAATTATTAGAGGTATCTTTTCCCATATATGATTTTATGTATTAGTAATAATAAAGTCATCAAAAGGGGCATACATATATATGTACATTATTTTAATGTTTATGTTTTGGACACTCACTGCTTTAATTTTTATATAGTCAGATCTATCTATCTATCCATCATCTATTATCTATCACCTATCTATCTATATCTATCATCTATCTACCCACCTACCTACCTATGATTTATCTATCTGTTACAAACAGGGTCGCAGTCTGTCACTCAGGCTGCAGTGTATTGTCATGATCATGGTTCACTGTAGCCTCAAACTCTTGGGCTCAAGCAGTCCTCCAATCTCATTCTCCTGAGAACCTACGATGACAGATGCATGACACTATACCCAGCTAATTAAAAATATATAGAGAGAGGCAGAGTTTTGCTATGTTGTCAAGTCTGGTCTCAAACTGCTGGCTTTATGCCCTATCCCCCCATTGGCCTCCCAAAGTATTAGGATCACAGGTATGAATCACCATGTCTGGCCTCAATTTAACTGTTATAATTTATATTACTTCCATTTTTAGAAATTCCTAATCATCTAAAAATAGTTAAATACTTATCTAGATTTTTTTCAATATTGTTTAATAGTGTAAAGCAAGCATACATTTACATTTTTATCCAAACAATAGTTTTTTCGGACAATATTTCTGCACAACTATATATAACTCATCAGTTTAGACATGCCTATCTTCTGGACATGAGTTGCATCTATAAATCCGCCAACTCAAAGCACAGTCTAAAGAAAGATCCTTAGATATCACATTAAAGAGAAAAAGAATTTAACCTTTAAAGAGAGAGCAACAGCAAAACAGCACTATTAACAGAGAAGGCTTTCCCAGGGAATGGGTGGAAACTATTTTGCAAAAACACACTCCCTAATGCTCCATTCAGTTGTGCACTTGAACCTGAACATCTAAAATAATAGAGCCTAGGATCAACTGAACTTAAGCTATTAAGGCCTGACATTCTGAGAATTCTCTGATGTGGTTTTTATTAAAATCTCTCATGGATCAGGGCCATCATTCCAACAGAGAGCAGCATGCAACATGGAGCACAGAACAAAAAAACTCTAAGCGGAGAGGATGCCCAGAGTCTCGTCTCTTAGACACATCTGTTGAAAGGAATCACTAAATCTTATTTTCTAGGTACTTACTATCAGATCAGAACAAAATACTTTATACTAGCTTTACTCAATAATGTTTAAGTAAATAAAGTATAATTGTTGCTTCACTGTTCAATTTCTCAGTTAATTTTTCTGTGCTCTACTGTCCTGGCTAATTTAAAAAATACATTTAATATTTTAGTTAGATGGACTCTAACTGATAATTGCCATAGTTCTTAAGTGTAAATTTGCTTAAAGTTTCTCAACACCTTTTCATTCACTGGATTTAGATCCAAGTTGCTTAACATTGTTTTTAAGGAGCTTGCCTTTTTTATTTTTATTTTTGTTTTTAAATAGAGACAGGTTCTCACTATGCTGACCAGGCTGGTTGCAAACTCCTGGCCTCAAGAGATCCTCCCATCTCAGCCTCTAAAAGTGCTGGGATTACAGGTAGGAGTCACTGTGCCTGGCCACAGCCCTTGATTTTTTATCCTTCTATATTCTCTCTCAAATTATGCAGAAATACTGAATTCATAATAATTATTCAACATGTTGTGCTTTTCCTAGGCTCTTGCACATTACTGGCTGTGTCTGATACAACATCTAATGCCCCTGACTTCTCCATACCACTTTAAGTCCCCCTTTATATGCTCAATCCCTTCAGGTCTCAGTTGCAAGGTGACTTCACCCAGCAAGGCTTTCCAGCTGCTGAGGCTGGATTAAGAGATCCTTTTTATATTGTGTATTCCTATATTATATCTATGATAGCACATATATACATTAGGGATTTAATGGATACTGTTGAATAAATTAGCCATTTTGAAGGAAGCTAAAAAAGTGTTTAACATCTAGCTTGGTCAATAGGCCTAGAATGATTCCTTAAGGTAGTCTTATTTGGGGCTATAATATGGTGTACATCAGGTCTAATATGATCTTTGCCTTGCAATCCTAATGGATATGTTCGTTCTACAGAAAGCACCCATTTTAAACTTTGGAGACTGTTAATGTTTAGGTAGATATTAATTAGTACCATTAGTTCTTCTCAATATTCTAAAAGTAATTTTAAATTAGTTCAACCATTATGGAAGACAGTGTGGTGATTCATCGAGGACCTAGAAATAGAAATTCCATGTGACCCAGCAATCCCATTACTGGGTAAATACCCAAAGGATTATAAATCGCTCTATTATAAAGACACATGCACACCTATGTTTGTTGTGGTGCTGTTTACAACAGCAAAGACCTGAAACCAACCTAAATGCCCATTGATGATAGACTGGAAGAAGAAAATATGGCACATATACACCATGGAATACTATGCAGCCATAAAAAATGATGAGTTCGTGTCCTTTGTAGAGACATGGTTGAATCTAGAAACCTTCATTCTCAGCAAACTGACACAAGAACAGAAAACCAAACACCGCATGTTTTCACTCATAGGCAGGTGATGAACAATGAGAACACTTGAGCACAGGGAAGAGAACAACACTCACTGGGGTAGGTGGGAGGGGGGAGGGGAGGGGAGGGACAGCGGTGGGGTGGGAGGATGGAGAGGGATAACACAGGGAGAAATGCCTGATGTAGGTGATAGTCAGGGAGGCGGGGGGGGATGGAGACAGCAAACCACCATTGCACATATATACCTATGCAACAATCCTGGAGGATGCTGGATGTACACATGTTCGCCAGAGCCCAAAATACAATAAAAAAAATTAATTAAAATAATTTTACCACATAGGTTTTGTTGATAGAATTCTGTCATTTATCATGTAAGACTCCAAATCATTTTTATACCATTAAAAATTTGGTTTTATTATTTTTTTCAGATGACTGAAACCTGAACTCAAGTTGAAACCTTATACTTGTTTTATTATTCACTAGTCTTTAGCAACTATTGATATTAGAACATATTTCTGTCTTGGGGAGTACTCAAAATTTAACAAAAATTTTGTATTTCCATCCTATTTTAGGAGTGAAAGCTGATAGTGTATTTATAATAAGAAGTTACCTATTTTTGCTGGTTATGCCTATAAGGGAGATATTACCATAACGTAATCAACCAGGGAAATTCCATTGGAAATTAAAAGCACGTTAAAATCTCATTAAGTTATTCCCCAAGCTATGAGCATATTGCTCAATTTTAAAAAGCAGTAAAAATATTTGTTTTAGATTGTAAGTTTTAAAAAAGGCTTCCTACATACTATAATCTTCTATGTGCAAACCTTGATTACTCAGGCCTTTGATTTGTTCCCCCACTTTGTGTATGAGTTGTTTATGTAACAAAAAGAATTCTTTACATGGTTGGCTTGTAAGTCCTGTTGAGGTGCCAATGAGTAAGAGAAACATCTCCCTGGGGGCACTTTTACGGTTATACATGTTCAATTTTAATCATTCCCTATAAGAAACAAACGTTTTGCTCAAACCAAGATGGACTTTGAATGTCAGAAAAGACCAAAAAAGATTTGAACTGCTTTTGTTGCTTGACAGTTACTCTTGGTTAAGGACAAACCATCATGGTGAGGACTAAAGGTTTGTGATACCTCTCTAGACTGCCTTTAACTGTGAAGTGAAGGATAACAAGAGAAATAGAAACAGAAGGTCTGCAACTTTTATTTGACCAACTGAGGAAAGAAGGTGAAGAGAGCATTTGCCAATGTATGTAGTATCTTGCATATAAATTCCCTGTTTGCTGGATTAACTATACATGTAGATGAGTGTGGGTAACCCCAGATATAGGCACCGAATATATATATATATATAAAACTATATCTTAGTTCATAATTGGAGGAATGCCTAGAGTAGACACAGTACAGAGCATGAATTAAGGAATAAGCAGCTTATAGTCTGAGAAATATCTGGAATAGACACAGTGCAGAGCATAATTTAAGGGAAAAACAGATCTACCAGGACAAGAATCCATGGCCCAGGCAGCAGCATTCAGTATCGTAAAGATACCTGCTGTATGGCAGGTTTGGGGCAAGAGCCACTCCTCTTGATAAAGGAGTTGTAGGACCCTGCTCCAGTTCTTGTGAAAGGCTGTTCTCAGACCGGCAATCCCTCAAGCTTCCCAGGACAAAACCCCTCTGGATAATCGCACCTTGGTGACAGTGAACTTACTGTGCTAGCTCAAAAGCATCCTCCTATAGAACTCATTGGAAGCTACCAGCAGGTGGCAGTAGACCCTGACAGCTCTGTCACTGCTGTGTGACTTAAGTATCCCCCTATAGATATTCTTAAGAGTAGCATGCCCATAGATAGAGATATTGCACACTGTACCCTCTTCACTGCACACAGCCCACCTCCACACCTCGGTGACCAAGGGGTTCTTGCTGCGCACTGCCCACCTCCTAGCCTAGGTGACCTAATGGGGATGGACCCCTTGTTTTATTGCTCATGACCCTATTACTATCCTTAAAGGCAATTTCATTCACTACCCTGCCCCCTAACCTATACCCAATAAATACAGACATTTCTGGACATTCGCAGCCTCGTCTGTCTCCGCTTGTAGGTGGCGTGCCCCCCCCTCCACGAGCCCAGCTGCGTTTTCCTTGTACTTCTATATCCTGTCTCTTTATTGCTCCGATCTTGCACCTCAGCACAGCATAAGGGACACCCCACAACCCTGTGGGGCCCTTGCCCTACAATGAGTGTCTTTGTCCTCGTATCTATAAAAAAAGATAAAATTCTATAATTCCTTCCTTTTCAAATATTCCAAAAATTCATAGGCAACATCAGAAACACAGATTCATTACATATTATATAAATTTCTTCAACTTCTATTATGTTCCCTCTCTTAAACATTCTTTAAATCCTCTGGTAAATTTTGCTTGTAAAAAAAATAAATACTATATACTGAAGCAAGAAACCTACCCAAATCTAACTTTCTGACTTCTCAAAAAAATTAAAATCCAAACAATCAAATATATTTAAATATTTAAAATATCTATAAAAAAAACTTATGAGAGTTAATGTATTTATCTTGGCAAATGCTGGTTAAACTGACAAGCTTTAAAATCAAAATAAGCTAGTTTTATATTGGAGAGCAGTATTCAATCAACTTGCAAATAAGCATACGTGAGTTAATATTTATTCTTTAAGTTTTAACAGAGCGATTTCTCCCTGAGAATTATTTCTTTATAAGTTGGCCTTAAAAAGGCATGTTGATACATATTTCTTGGCATGAAAACAAAGTATATCTCTTGATGTATTCAAATAACACACCATGTGGCTTGGACTCTATATGAAGAACCTAGACTGATATCTCCAATTAGATTTTCCCAAACTGTCTTTTTTCAAATATTCAGGTCAACGTATTGTAAAGAGAGAGTTAATTAAAAGTAAATTATGTCAGCAAATATTCATACCATTAGGCAATTAAACATCTTATAATTTCTTGACTATCTACAATATTTGTATGTGTGCTGGTGGTGCGGAGGTGTGTGTGTGCATGTTCATACTAAGGAACATATTGGTGTGTATGTTACCTTAAGAATATTTCATGCACCATAGTTATATTTAGTACAATTAGTACATAGATTTATATCAACATAATCTCCAAATAAGCAAAATAATCTTAATAAGGAACATTATAATCCAGTTTAATATAACAATGTAGTTTAATGTCAAATCAAATATTTTAGTAAAATATCAATGTTTTAAATACAATCAATTAAAGAAAATCTATGTATCTATAATAAATGATAAATTCTGTATCTTAAATGTTTATAAATAATGATATCAAACAATCCCTGAAAGGTATTAGGCCATTCATACAGTGTTGATAACATCAGTCATAGTTATATGTTTATTTAATGTTAATTCATTAATAATTTTCCCCATCTCAGTCTCTCATATACACACTTAAATTGCTTGCCACAGCTTAAATAGATCCCCTCTTTCCCTCTCCCTTTCTTCTCTATTTTTTACTGAAAACCAATTTTTTTTTTTTTTTTGGAGACAGTTTCACTCTGTCACCAAGCGCCAGGCTAGAATGCAGTGGCACAATCGCGGCTCACTGCAACCTCCACCTCCCAGGTTCAAGCAATTCTCCTGCCTCAGCCTCCTGATAGCTAGGAATAGAGGCGCACGCCACCACGCCCAGCTAATTATCGTGTTTTTAGTAGAGACGGGGTTTCACCATGTTGGCCAGGATGGTCTCGATCTCTTGACCTTGTGATCCGCCCGCCTTGGTCTCCCAAAGTGCTGGGATTACAGGCTTGAGCCACCGCACCCGGCCAACCAAATGTAACTTAATGCAACTACTGAGCCACAGAAACAACCGTGTTGGCTGCATTACTTATATCATCTTGTTTATTCCTTAGAATAAAGCAAAATTGATAAATCATCTATTAATCACTCCCCACACCTCAAAATCTAAATGTTACATATTATTTCATATAGCCTATCAATCATGAGATTATTTTTACACAGACACACACACACATACACACGCGGCAAATGCCTGAGTTTAGGTAGAATGCAATATATGAAGCTGAAAATTACTGAAGAATTTCAAATAACATTTTTATTAGAGGCCAGGCACGGTGGCTCAAGCCTGTAATCCCAGCACTTTGGGAGGCCGAGGTGGGCGGATCACGAGGTCAAGAGATCGAGACCATCCTGGTCAACATGGTGAAACCCCGTCTCTACTAAAAATACAAAAAATTAGCTGGGCATGGTGGCGTGTGCCTGTAATCTCAGCTACTCAGGAGGCTGAGGCAGGAGAATTGCCTGAACCCAGGAGGCGGAGGTTGCGGTGAGCCGAGATCGCGCCATTGCACTCCAGCCTGGGTGACAAGAACGAAACTCTGTCTCAAAAAAAAAAAAAAAAAAAAAAAGATTTTTATTAGAAATCATCCTTGACCTGAAATCAGCATATACTTTCTAAGTAAATTATCTTTTCAGTTTGAAATGTAAGACATCATTTTGTTTTCTTGCTCAAGGTATGAAATTACACTAATTCTTTAAGGTGAGATCTCTGCAACAAATGTTGATAGCAAACCTCATAGCTCTGTCTTTGCAAACAAATTAGAAGTTTACTTGTATAATTTTTTTTGAAGAAATAGCACAACCATGATACCCTGGGGATGACTGTAGGGATTAAGACATAAGAAAGCATTAGAAGTCACTACTGTGATTACCTTTATGTCAATTTTCTTTACTCAATAAGAAACAAAATAACAACAATGCTAGTATCATTCAAGTTAATGTTTAATCACTTAACAAACAAGTTTTATCATCATATTCCATGTTTTAAAATAGTTTCATTATTTTATATCTTAGGATATTTTTATTTTAATCAAACTACAACATCTCTCTCAATAAAGGCATAATTAGACTTTTGAGGAATATCTAATAACTGATACTTTATACTTTTCTGACCTATAGCAGACTTTA
The DNA here is from genome assembly GCF_048565385.1 of Saimiri boliviensis. Lineage (NCBI taxonomy): Eukaryota > Metazoa > Chordata > Mammalia > Primates > Cebidae > Saimiri > Saimiri boliviensis. The sequence goes on along the minus strand of NC_133453.1, from coordinate 29,069,514 downwards.
ATAAATAGTGAAATTAGTTTTCACACATAACTCTATGCCTCCTGCTTATCTGATTTTATTGACTGCCTTAATTAACATGGCAGAATATATTAGTAATTGATTTTGTGATAAAATAAATAATTATAAATAATTGGTTTTACAATCATTAGCATAAATCAATTTTTTGCCAGTTCTCATATTTGCATTTTTAGAATTCATGCTCTTGGGGCATGATATAAAATGCAGTAGGGCAATTTCCCTTGACTAAACTGGTACACAGGATTCCCTTATCTTTCTCAGTTTTTCAGTGGTATCCTCAACAAATCTTAAAACATTCTGAATAGTTCAGACTCCTGAGCTATATTTAATTTCAGTTAGCTACAGATGCCTTGAACTAAGAATGACATTAACACATTATTGAAAATTAATTAACTAAACATAAAAGAATCAAGTGAATGGAAATAAATTCTTATAAAACCAGCATGTGCACAAAAGTTCTCAGTGTATACTGCTTTGTAATTAATCATGTTCATTTGTAAACTAAATTAATTGTAGCTACAAATTAGACATTTTGCTTCAATTTCTCTTACCTCTATAAGTTTTTTGTGTGTTAAAGACTGATTTCCTTTTTTTTCAATTTGCTAATATTTTAGGGTTAAAATCATCTTCCTATCATTTTATGGTAGAATATTTCCTTACTAAGTTTAGTTTGATAGTCAGGAATAGGTAAATCAATAATTCATTTCTGTCTCTTTTTTAAAAAAAAGTATTTTAATTTTAGACCAGTGATGATTATGATTATATAAAATTAAATATGTCATAATGGTGTCCTTAGTTACGATATAATAGTAAATAATAAAACATTTGAGAGATTTAGTAATTCCTTTCTGAAATACATTGTCACAATTTCTAATCTCTATGACATTATCTGAAAAGCAAGACTTTATAACTTCACTGTGTAAATTAATAAAAGTATTAACACAAATAGTTTCATATTTTTCACATCAATAAGAAAGCAAGACTGTATCAAATATACATTATTTTGATATCCATCAGTATTACCTCTGACAACTTTTGAATGCTAAGACTAATCCTCAAATCACACATTTACCCTAAATTTAAATGGCCAGACACATAACATTGACTTGGAGAAATGAGGAATTAGAAATCACATAGTTTTTCCTATACCATATAGAGATTATCAAAGTTTAGAAATGTGTTTGCATATTAATTGGATGCTACTTCAGCAGATTTCTTCTATTGATAGTTAAGGAACTTGGTTTGGTGGTTTAAACAATATAAGAAGGCCAGATGGGGGTTTAAGGAAAAGAAGAAGGTAAAGTTCTATATTCATTTAGTAATCATTTCCCCTCTACATGGTGGCAAATAACAGAGTTAGAATTGAAACTAATTATGAATTAAGAGCCTATAAGGAAAATAAAGTAAATATTACAAGGAAATTTAGCATAGGGACATGAAAAATCCTTCTATAGCTGAAATTTAAATTCACTTAAATACCAAGTTAAGAATAATTCATAAAATCTTAACAATGTTGTTAGGAAGGTCAGAAAAAAATGTCTACCAAAATCCATAGATAGAATCACATATATTTTTATTAGATATTATGTATAATATATTCAGTTACATGAATCTAGAAGGAGATAAAGGTTATACAGTATTAACTCAGGACATTAAAAAGAGCAGAAAATTTACATTTGGTCTACATATAAATAAAAAATAAATTATATCCAACCCTGAAAAGCTATTCACATTTAAGAAAGACAGAACATTTTGACATCTCTCATTTTTATATTTTATACCTCAGTGGAAAATAAATATTGCAAACACTTGAAACTCTTGAGGCTGGCATATTTGTTTTTCTAATATGAAATATGGTTTTCCAACCTATAAATTTTGTTTTAAATATGCCCTGAATATTGGATTCTTTTTAAGAGGTTTTGAATATTAATTTAAACTTTTATATCTACCCTATTAAACTTGAAGAGTTACTAGCATGTTTCCTTAAGCAACAGTAGTTTCAGGCTATTATTTAAAATTCTAGATATGGGTAGTGGTTGCTGAAGAGTTACTGCTTCACTTTATACCAGTAGGTCATACACCTAAACTTTTTAATTCTTAAAGTTTAACTATGTATTTTTATTGCCCGGTGTGTCCTTAGATTACTGTATCTTTCCCAAGTATGTTAGACTCCTATATTTTCTGCCTTTGATTTTATTGGTTTTATAGGGTGTTATATTTGCTCCAGGAGAACAATATTTATTTTCTGTGGCCATTAATCAATGTCACTTGTGCTAAAAGGCTATGCAAGGATTTCTGCCTAATAGCCAAGGAAACTGTATTTATTGGTTGGGAAATCCTTAGCTACAGCTACTAAACTGCCATTAGTGGAATCCTTAACAGCTCATTACCACAGTTAGATGTGCTGTGTACAGCATAGCTTGAGTGAGAACCGCACTTTAAAAAAAAAAAAAACTGTTTATTCTGCTCTGACAGATCTCGGTCCAGCAGAATCAATTCCAAAGTGATGGCAAAAAGAAAACTATGAAAAGATGAAACAGAATCTCCTTTCTTGATATGAAGGAAACATTATGAGGCATTTAAAATAGTATGTACAAATTGCTTCATCCAAAAATTATCAATATCTTATCAGGCAATGGCCCCTCTACAGCCAGCCTCAGAAAGAAATGCACTTAACACGTTTCAATAAGGAAGTAAATATGATAAATTTAGCTTCCTATTAATAGTGTGACAATTAATTTATGCACACTTGCTAGTATTGAAAATTTTCCACTTATAATTTTGGCAAACATTTAAATATCAGTTTTTAAATAAATGTATATATTTGAATGTTACTAAACAGTTACTGGTAAAATGAAAGTTTCCAGAGGCCAGATGGAATCAACTCTAGTGGGAGGCCTGAAGAAGCCAGAACCTAAAATGTATGCAGAAGAGGGGTTTCAGAAGTGGCCGTTGTTCAGGGTTTCTAAAAGATGGATCAACTAACACAGGAACAGAGGTCAGTACAAGAAATCTCTTCAGGGAGATTAATTACACTCTATCTGGAGCCAGTTACAGCCTTATCATTATTACTCCACTCCAAGACCTGTTATCTTGCGGTGGGCAGAGGACAACAGGCAAGCTTGTCCAGAGATAAAAATGAAACCCAGAGGTAAAGCATAGCAAAAATCAATTCTAAAAATAAAATAAACGGGTGATAGGACCACTTTTTGAAGGAAAAGCAACACTTATAAGACAGGCAATAAAAAATACTAACATCAAAAGAAACATGATGATACAAAGAGAAGGAAGTTTAAACTAAACACAGTAATACTGAGAGTGAAGAGAATTTTGCATTCCCATAAGCAATAAAAATTTGTTATGAACAAATACAGAAGTCTTATACATTTAAAAAGTAAATGTTGGCTGGGCACAGTGGCTCATGCCTATAATCTTAGCACTTTGGGAGTCTGAGGCGGCCGAATCACTTGAGGTCAAGAGTTCGACCTCAGCATGGCCAATATGGTGAAACCCTGTCTCTACTAAAAGTACAAAAAAAATCAGCTGGTGGTAGGCACCTGTAATCCTAGACTCGGGAGGCTGCCACAGGAGAACCGCTTGATCCCGGGAGGCAGAGGTTGCAGTGACATATTGTATCGCTGCACACCAGCCTGGGTGACAGAGTGAGACTCTGTCTCAAAAAAAAAGGAAAAAAGAAAATAAAAAGAGAAAAGAATGTCAAATAATTGACCAGCTGAATGGTAAGAAAAAAAAAAGGGCAACTGAAAAGCAAACGATGATTTGACAAAATGGCCTAAAGCATTTTTCCTATAACTCTATATGAAGAAACAAGTAAAGAGAACCACATGAACAAAAGAGATAGAATGTGAGACAGGAGAATAGGGTCTGGAGGAAGAGATCCTAACGACGATAGGTGCTGACTTCCTAGAACTAAATAGAAAGGAAAACCCCACCTCTCTACACCCAAGTAACAAAAGGATCAGAGGCTACTCCCTTTACAATCTCCATCTCCTCCCCAGATGAAAAACAGAAAGTACCTCTGATTGGTCACCTACTGTGACCAATGGCTTGGTCATAGGCCAAGTCTTCATTTACACAGTGTGTAAGCAAGCAACTAACGGGAAACCTCTAGAGGGTACTGGCAGAAAATTTTGTAGCCATTGATCTTGAGCCGCTTGCTCCAGCTGGCTCCTGCTCTGTGGCATGTACTTTCGTTTCAATAAATCCACTCTTCCACTGATTCATTCTTTCATTTCTTTGTGCATTTTGTCCAATTCTTTGTTCAAAACACCAAGAACCCGAACAATTCATAGTCAAGACCCTCCACCAGTAATAAATAGAGCTGTAAATACTAACAGATCTCCCAAAAGGAGAGAAAAAAGGAGAAAGAATGAAATAAAAGAAAAATCTAGAGCTGAAAAAGATGAGTTTTATTTGTTTATTTTCTTTGGGGGTTTGTTATTGCCACAACTCACTTGTGCAAAATAAATAAATAAATAAATAAATAAATAAATAAATAAATGAAGCCACAATTAGATTCAACACAGTGAAGTTATAGGACACTAAATATAAAGAAAAAATTCTGAGGCCTAAAAAGAATAATCACAAATGCAAAAATATACTTAAAATTATCTAATATTTAGTTTATTGCATATATGGCATTGTGCTAAGTAATGATTATAGCATCATCATGTCTTACGTAATGATTATAGCATCATCACATCATTCGTAACTGATGAAGAAACTCCAAATAAAGCAATTGATTAATTTGGTCTAAGTCATTAGCAAAAATGTTGTGGAACTAGAATTCTGTTGTAGAACAGAAGCAGGCTAACTCGGGAGCCTGAGTCTTTAGCCACTATTGTGATGGTTACTAATATAGGAAAATGTTTATGATTGTTATGGAATTTCTCACTGCCAGAGTCTGCTTCTAAAAGATAGAAAAATGATATTAGCAAAACCTGGAAATGATTTTGAACCGCAAATCTTAAAGCTAGACAAAGTCATATTCAAACACAATAGTAAAATAAACACATCTTTAAACAATTTTTTAATAAAGTATAACTTCTAGAAAAAAATATACACATAATTTTTAAAAAGAAACAAGTGAAAATTGATTGTCAAAATAATTGCTAATGCAAATATTAAACAAATCTAAAACTGAAGTCCTAAATGCAAAGGTTATACGATTGACCAGACAGGAAAAAGAAATATTTACATTTTCCTGCATGTTCTGATGCAGGAAAATAACTAGTACTTATTTTTAGGCAATAAATAAAATACAAAAGTTTTCTAAAAGACAGTACAAAAATAAATTGATTGAACTACATAAAAGTTGCTTAAAGGGTTGTAAGATATGACCGAGGTAAAACTCAAAATCAGTATCTCATAAATAAAACAAGGTTTTGGAATTAACAAATCACAATGTTAAAAGCCAATATAATACGTTGTATTAATGAAGATGAAGCTAAATTCATATTTACCATAAATCTTAGCTTCTACTTAAATTACATTTCTGCTTTAAAAATGCCGTTCTGAAAGCAAATAAGATAAAATGGAGAGAATAAAGGGCTAGGAGGGAATACAAATGTTTGCGTATTTATCTCATTTTTCATATACATTGACTACTAGAAAAACTACTTTTTAGTATTTTTTTAAGAAATTATCAGAATTTGGCAAACTGGCAGTGGTTAAGTACTGAAGCAAGTCTAGGAAGTGTTTAAAATTAAAAAAAAAAAGAAATAATGAAATATAACCACAAAATACAGTATATCCAGATGGAAATAACCCTGAGGTAAATCGTGGAGGATTTTATCACCCTACAGAAAGTTGAGCTTTATCATCATTATGATCATGATATTCAGTGCTGGGATTTGAGGAAATGAAGCGGCTCAATCAATAATTTAAGAAATGATGAACTTCTGGTTTACAAATTATCTTTTCAAGAAAAGAGACATGCAGGTTAAAAGCTATAGCAGGAATCCAAGCATGAAGCACATAGGCTCAACAAGAGAGCAATAACAACAACGAATGAAAAGGAGGGGGAAATATTAAGAGATAAGATGACGATGATAAGTAACTGGATGTGGCAGCAGAACACAGTACAAAAGCAAGAAAGAATAAAGATATTGTCAATGTTTCTACATTGATTAGCTAAGAGAATGGAATTTCCATAAAAAGAGGCAGAGTGAAATCAGAAAGAAGTTAAATGAAGATGGGTCACTAGAGAAGATCACAACAACAAACCTAGAAAACAAATTTATCTTTAAGATATATCTGAAGAATCATTAAGATTAGTCTTAATAAAGGCTTCATACTGCAACTAATGGTCTTAGGTGGAGTTTAGAACTTTTATGGCTTACATTTTTTTCATTTACTGTTATTATTATTATTATTATTTTGGAGAGGGAGTCTTGCTCTGTTACCCAGGCTGGAGTGCAATGGCATGATCTTGGCTCACTGCAACCTCCAGCTCCCAAGTTCAAGCGACTCTCCTGGCTCAGCTTCCCAAGTAGCTGAAATTATAGGTGCGTGCCACCATGCTCAGCTAAGATTTGTATTTTCAGTAGAGATAGGGTTTTGTCATGTTGGCCAGGCTGGTCTTGAACTTCTGAGCTCAGGTGAAGTTCAAGATACACAATATCAGTCTCACAAAGTGCTAGGATTAATGGTGTGAACCACCACGCCCAGCCAGTTTATTTATCTGACAAATAATAATTGTCAATTATATACAATTACATATATTAAAAATAGGGTATAATGTAATGCTTTCATCTTATGTATAAATTACAGAAACACAGGATCAAGCTGATTAACATATCCATCACATCACGAACTTATTTTTTGTGATTAGAACATTAAAAGTTTGTTATTTTAAATACTGTGAAATACACATGCATTATTTTTATTTATGATCGCCATGCAGTACAACGGATCACTAAAACTCATTTCTCCAGGCTAGCTGAAACTTTGTACCTTTAGGTCAGTATCTCTCCTTTCCATTTTTCTCCCCTGGCCTCAACTTTGGCTTATTTTAAACTCATAAGGGAACTGGAAGGTAATTTGGGGGATGGGAAGTGAACTACCCGAAGCAGTTCAGGTCGGGTATTAAGAGCCAGTGTACAATTGCACAAGGTCAGAATTTACCACAGACAGGAAGACAACGAGGACTAAAGGGAAAAGTGTGATGATGTGGTGGAAAAGAAGCAGATACTTTCCAAATGCCTACTTTATTCCATGAATTTTATCTGCTCATTTAATTGAGTCCTCGGACCCAAAGGTAAGTAGCATTATGCCATTTTATCAGTGAAGAAACTGAAACTCAGAGAGGTTAAGGAACTAAGCTAAATTTTCCCAGCTATGCATCAGTAGAGTAGACTCAGACCCTATTTCATCTGACTTGGAAGGAGCTGTACTTATTTAGTAAATAGAAGGGAGACTTCCAAAACATGTTATATAAATTGTTCAAGTTCAGTGAAACTCAGTTGAAGTGATTCAAAAACTTCAACTTGAAGACTTCAAAAACTCCAGGTACTATTGACATTGGATTTTTTTTTTCCACTTTAAAATCCAATTCTAGTGAGCATCTTTAATTACCCTCATTTTGTGAAAACCTGTAATGACTAAATCCACATCTTATTTCTATGAAATTGCTTAAATCTCAGCAAACAGATACTTAAATTCTTGGTTCATCAGTGAACAGTGACTGGTAGGTATTTTATTGTCTTTTTATTTTTAATCCAGGCATAATTTGTAATGAATAAAGACATTAGAATCAATGAACCACAATGTTCAGCAGATTCATGATACTTGATATGTTTCCCCTCATTTTGTTTCTAGTTTTACTATCCTAGCCAGAGAAATTAAATGAAGATGAAGACAAGAAAGAGGGGGGGAATCCTTTGCTATATCTGTGTCAATTTAAAAATAAATAAAGATAATTAGCATCAATAAAAGTTGACCACAAACATAGACCAGTAGTAAATTATAAAGATGAGCAATTTAGTTTTGTGCATTCAAATAACTGAATGTGAAAGGCTTGTGTATTAATTGACCTGTTCCACAACCCAGTCCAGAATGTTCCCATGATTGACAGGGCAAAGTGGTCCAGTGTGCAGGACTAGGAAACAAAAAAGACAAGGATTTTTAGTCTAACTCTGTGACTCCCTGGCCAAATAACCTTGGGCAAGTTATATATGTTCTCTAAGCTTCAGTCCCCTTAATGTATATGCAGTAAAAATCTCTACATCCTAGTGTTATTTCTGAAGACTAAATGAGATAATCTACATAAAGCAGATTATGATTACACTGCATGTCTTCTATAAGTACTTTACTAATATTAGTACTAGTAGTATAACTACTACTGGTAAAATTATTCACAATGCTGCTTAGTAATCCAGATATGCATGGACTGCAGTATTGTTATGATAGCAGATAAACTATGGGAAATGGAAGCAATAAGGCAAAAAGATATTTGTAGAGCCAAAAAAGTAAATCAAGAAAACAATTCACAATATTTTCTATACATTAACTGGCAGCGAATTTTGAATCTTTACCTTTCAGGTAGTATTTTGAATTATAAAGTTAACTCCCTCATCCTGCAGATTTGGAACCCTATTTGGACATAAACTATCCATCACCAGATAAGATATCCATAAAATGTTAGAAATAAATCTCCTTTTGCTTCTCCCAAAGTGAGTATATATGTAGCCTGAACCACACTAGACATCCTAAGCATCCTGAATCCTATTGACACTGGAAGTTGTTTCAAATATTAAGCCATAAAAATCCTCTCACCTCTGACTAATTCCCTATCCCTGCCAATTGGGTTTGCAATAAGTCTGCCAACTGATTTCTAAGAAATTACTTATAAGCCAGTCTTCCAACTTTACCTTTTTATTTTTTTTAATTTGACTGATTAATTTGGGGACTTTGAGATTTCTATTACCTGGCATTAAACTATAAAGAAAAAAAAAATCATCTTTTGAGGTAAATTCCTAACATCTGCCTTAGACCAAAGGAGCCACAGGAGAATTGCTGGAAAAAAGACTCCGGTCTTTCATGCTACAGAGACGTGTTAATCAATTAAAGGTATCTTCAATGCTATCACACCCTCAAATATATGTATTAAAATTTGATTTATATTCTAAAACTAATCCCTTTAACTCTAACTTACACAGATATATACCGATATTTTATATATGTAAAAATATCACTATACATCAGTATGTACATATAACTTTCAAGATTGATTTAACTAAATTACATAATAATTTCAGTAAGGTAGGAATCTGGAACATTGTCTTTTCTCCTACTTCTCATAGGTCCTTACTTATTTCATTTGCATATTGGCTAATTGTCTCTCTAACATATGCTATTTCGATATTGTCTAGGTGATTGAATTAATTTCAAAAAGTATGCATCAAAATATCAACTACTGAGAAATAAAATGCTTTCAACTCCATAAAGAAATATACATAATATACATCAACATATACAGGTATTTGAGTTCAATATGTATATATTTTAAAAAATATTTATGAGGCACGAAATCCTTTTGAGTCCTACTGAGTCAGAGTCATTCCTGCCAGCTGGAATTATCCATAAAGCAGAACTTGAAACCTTGCAGCCTAGACCTCTAGAGAGCAGACCTGGAACCTCTATAGTACCACCTTCAATAGCACAGCAATGGGGAATCAGATACTTAAACCATTTGTAACTATATTCAAATACCTTTCGGGGACATCTACAGAGTGCTAAGCACAAATAATAAGATTTAAAATCCACATGGTCAAGGAAAGGAAATTACAATATGATATAATCTTCTGTAAAAGTGGAAGGTTATGAGGAATACACACAAGGTGCCTTGAAAGAACAAGGAAGGCTTTCCGGAGGAGATGATAACAAAGCAAAGAATAAGTTAGTTGCATATGGAATTTTGGGAGAGTATTCTAAACAGTGAAAGCAGCAAATACATAAGCTTCAGGTAGAAGATATTGTAGGAACACTATACGTAGTTCAGAAAAGCCCCTTGTAGGAAAGCAACACCTTACAGATTTAAACGATAAAAATGTATTAAAATAGATAAAGCATGAAAGAAATTTTTGCCAGTTATTGAGCCAATTTTTATTTTCTATATTTCTATTTTCTAAATACATTAAAGAAAACTCTAAGCTGGGCTCAGTGGCTCACGCCTATAATCTCAGCACTTTGGGAGGCCAAGGCAGGAGGACTACTTGAACCCAGGAATTTGAGACCAGCCAGGACAACATAGCCAGACATCAATTCTATTTAACAACAACAAAAACCCTAAAAATTATACATTAGAACTGTAGAGAAGTGCTTCTATAAAACTATGACCTGCCTCTTAAAAGAAGAAAAAAAAAAAGAAAAGAAAAAAATGCCAACTTAATTTAAACCTGTACAAGCATACAAACAGACTCAAGTTCTGGAACAGATAATCAAACATGTTTACCTAACCAATGCATTAAGAGAATATTATCTGAATTTGCTGTGGCACAATAGTGTTTGGAGGTATTTAGAAGATTATAAATCCTCAAATCTAATTATTCTTTATTTGAGGAAAAATAACTTGAACATTTTGAAAATAAATATATTTCAATATATAAACTTTCAGTATATAAAAATTTATAAAACAAGTTTATCTCATTCAGTTATAAAGAGCTTTTAATAAAAATTCTAAATTAATCTTAAATTAAGGTCAATTCAACATTCTTAAATATGAAATAATGTTCAAGCACATAATTATTTTTATAGTTATAATCTCCATTGACAGCACTGAAAACATTCCAAATAACATGGTTCCTATTACAATATACCTAGAGAAAATAACCCAAACCAAAAAATTATTAGGGAGATTGGTATTGTCATACATTATTTTGAAAAGGACATCAAGTTTAGCCTGTATTTTTAATTCTAAAACCCAAAACTCAAGCAAACAAACTCATTAACAGAGCTTTGATTGACCCCGTGGCTAATGATTTGTGGCTCAGAACATCAAAGTACCAGGTTTCAGATCATGATCAGTATACCCAATTTCTCTGGATTATCTGGCAAAGGAGTCATTATCACTTCCTTGTGATAATACTTTTCCAGGGTTACATATCTCACCAGTTTAAAAAAGAAAAAAAAAATCATTGCCAATGTATTTATTAAAATAACATTGCATTTCATTGATTTAAGATGCACATCCCTTTACATTTTAACTTCACTGAGATGGGGATGCATAATGAAATTAGTGATAAGAAAATTGTGCTAGAGTTCAGTTAGCAGAATTTTTCTTTATCCCCTAAAATAATAATTCAACTTCAAATGATTGGTTTCAGATTTGCTGAAATATAGTTATACTACTACAACTGCCAATAGTAAAAATGCTAATGATAATAAGTAGTAACCAACATTTATTGATTGCTGTCAATGTTCCAAATCTTATTTGGATATAGTATTTGTATTAAGTAATTTAAACCTCAAAACCATCAATGAACAGAAAAGTTATAAAAGTGGGGTGGTACTGATAATAACTCTGTTTGATTATATGAGCTAGAATTCAGATGCTTTTTTCTGTTTGCAAAGAAAAAAGTCTTTTAAAATTAAATAAGGAAGATATTTGTGCTATATAGTATTGTCTCAAAATTATCAAAAAAATCAAAGGACTATTAACCTATATCTATTCTTTAATTTTTACTCTATTGTGATACCATAAAATGACAATATATTGCCAGTTATTATGGTAAATCGCCTCCTTAACATTTACAACTGAATATAATTATATATCAAATACTCAAAAATCAATATTTTTATTCTGTTTTTAATCAATAAAGAGAACAGCTACTTTTAAAAAATATTTACTCCTAGTCATTCCATAATCCTTTGCACTTAAAAATATTTTCCTATCTGCTAACGTTTTATTGAACATAAAGTGAATGCTTGTCAAAATCAATAGTCTCCAAATTCACAACTTATATTTAATCCTTAAGCACTACACAATTCTAAACGAATAGATTTTATACTTATATCTGTGATATTTTAAAGTTACCTAAGAAGGAGATTAATGAGACACAAATAGTTACTAAACATAGTCCACTAATCAATTTCATAGTTATCTGACAGTAAATTTCGAAGTTTAAAAAAAACCATGATTTAAAAAAGTCAAAGGTCTTCCTTAATCAAGAAAATTGGTGTAATTCTTTAACACAAAATATTTCACCATATGCTCATAACCAGCACTATTGGCAAAGGGCCTTACACATATTGGATAGTCAGGGACCATTTGATGAATGAATGAATAGATGCATGAATAAGTGAATAACAAACATAAGCATATTCATCTATTTTATTTCTAACATTTTTTCACTTGAAAGATATTTTCAATTAGTTACTGAACTGCATTTTTGCAACTATGCAAATGATAGCACTAAATTTAATTGTATTCATTTATCCTCAATCAGCATTATTTAATTCTACCAGTCTACAGGGGTTTTTATACATTACAAAATGCAAACTATGATGCATCTTGAGTTTAAAGGAATGTCATTTGTTTTTGGATTCCCCTACCACACGGTCAAGATTTATTTATTTAAGTTATCACTCATTGGCCAAATGTGTTCTGATTTGTTTCTGATAGAAATAAAGGTCAAAAGAACAGAAATTCTTCCTTATCAAATTACCATTATGTTGGACAACAAGGACATGAAGATGAATTAAATGTGTTTCTCACCCTTGAGGAACTCATAGTAGGTTTAATACATATTTGTTGAATAAATGAATGAATAAATACAGAAATTTAGAAATCACTGCACATTCAGTCATTGTATTTAGCAATATAGAGAATGAAAAGACAGTGACTACACTAATTTTATGTATTTATTTATTTTATACTCATTTTAACAGTTCACAACACCATACTCTATTCATAAAACCACACATCTTAAAATTACTGACAGGCTATAGACTATGCTGGCTACATTGAATTAATTTCATAGGAGCATATTTAGTCTCATCTACAAAATTAGAATGTTCACAGGGGTAAACATTACTTCAAATTGATCAAGAGTATGGACGAATAGAATCTTTTCCTAAGAGAAACTTAGGAAACTAACAGCATTCAGAGAACTATATTTGTTCCTAAAATAAGTCTATTCATTCAGTCACAGCCACAGAAATTGGCAGCTGCTCTGTCTTAGATAACAAGATTCATATACTTGACATAACATTTATCTCAGCCCCTGTGGACAAACTCACTTGAGTAAGCCTATACCGAATATGGCCCTTTTTAATGATTTAGAGTATGAAATGAAAAGCTTAAAACAAAAATTGTTTTTCTAAACAGAAATTTTAGTTATATGTTTATCAAAATAAAAAACAATTACAACTTTCTTACTATAACTTCTGTAGTGTGTTGAATTGGTATCCCCCAGCCCCTGAAACAGATATTTCTACCTGGAACCCCTGAATGTGACCTTCTTTAGAAAATGGATCTTTGCAGATGTAATTGAGTTTAGGATGTTAAGATGAAATCATCCCAGATTATTCAGGCAGGCCCTAAATCCAAAAACAAGTGTCCTTATGAGAGAAAAGCAGAGGAGAATTGAAATATTCAGAGAAGAACACCATGTGAAGATAGAGAAAGAGACTGGAGTTAATGTACCTGCAAGCCAAGGAACATGTGGGGTTACTAGATGTTGGAAGGGGCAAGAATGTATTCTCCCCTTGAGCCTTTAGAAGAAGCTACACTTTGATTTTGGCTTTATGACCACTAGGACTGTGAGAAAATAAATTCCTATTTTTTTAAGACATCAAGTTTGTGGTATGCTTTTTCAGCAGCCTCAGGAAGCTAATATAGCTACCAAATCAAAACCATTTTCAAAACAGTCTATTTTAAGTAGTATAAGGAAGCTGAAAGTTCAGAGCGAGAGTGTTACTTCAATGAGATTGCTGGGTTTTTACGATTAGAATTATACTTGAAGATGTAGCAATGAACTGAACTAATCATTCTTCCCAATATTTCGTCATATAAATAAAAGCCAATGGCTGAAATTTGGTTTCCTGGGATAGTTTTTTGCCTCCATCTCTGACATCCTGTTGCTCCTAAATGTATTTGAAACTTGTATCCTCCCATCCGTCCCTACTCCTACTATTCTTTACATATATAACATCTCTTGTCTAAGAAATATTCTCCTTTATTGGGTCATATCTGTATTCAAATTCATCTATCCCTCTTAAGCCAGAATAATCTTCCTATTGTTTCCATTAACTTCCTTTTTAAAATCCTCAATTCTTCCTGTTAACAGGACACATTTTACCAGTTTTGAAATGCTTTTCAAGATCCAGCCACAACACGCTTCCCCAGCCTCCTTTGTTGACCATGGATTGCTCAAGATAGTGTGAAGTGCCTCCTTGTTGGCTCACAGAGCATCCTAGGACTTCCATTACAGCATTTATCCCGGTGCTATATAACCCTCCTCCTCTTCCACTAGACCATGACTCCCTTGAAGACATGGATAAGGTATTATTTACCTTTTAACCCTCAAAAGCCAGAACGGCAGTAGGACTATCAAATCTAAGTTTCCACTGGTCCAAACACAATCAGTAAGTGTGTATATTTGCAGGAAAACAGAGTATTATAATTATTATTTTAACTTTTCAGAAGAAGATTATGCACTTTTTTTTTTTTTTTTTTTTGAGACAGAGTCTCGCTTTGTTGCCAGGCACCAGGCTGGAGTGTAATGGCATGATCTTTGATCACTGCAACCGCTGCCTCCCAGATTCAAGCAATTCTCCTGCCTCAGCCTCCCAAGTAGCTGGGACTACAAGCACATGCCACCACACCCAGCTAATTTTTGTATTTTAGTAGAGATGGGGTTTCACTATGTTGGCCAGGGTGGTCTTGATCTCTTGACCTGGTGATTCGCCCGCCTTGGCCTCCCAAAGTGCTGGGATTACAGGTGTGAGCCACTGCGCCTGGCTGATTATGTACCTTTGGGGAGGTACAAAGAAGGCAGGATGATTAGTCCAGCTCCAGAAATATAGACTTGAAAGATAGCTTGATGATAAGGTACAATAATTTATCTTCAGACACTGTTTTAGGGCCTGGGTAAATATATTGAGTTGGATAGCATTCCCCAAAAATTTATGCCCACAGGAGACTATTAATGCAATGAACCTTACCTAATTTGGAAATAGGGCCTTTGTAAATGTAATCAAATTAAGATAAGGTTACAGTGGGTTACATTAAGTCCTAAATCCAGTATTACTGATCCCCTTTAAAAAGCAGAAAAATCTGGACACAGGGATACAGCCCACTGAAGAGCAGATAGAGACTGGAGTGATTCATCTACAAACTAAGGAATGCCAAAATTGGTGGAAACTAAGAGAAGCTAGAAGAGGCAAGGTTTCTTCCTTAAAACATCTTTTGTTTTTCTAAGCAATCTTCCCACCTCAGCCTCCTGAATATCTGGGATTACAGGCACGCACCATCATGCCCAGAGCTTCCCTAGAGCCTCTGAAGAAAACATAGCCCTGCCAATACCTTGATTTCAGACTTCTAGCCTTCAGAACCCTGAGAGAATCCATTTCTATTGTTTTAAGCCACCCGGTTTGTCGTACATCATTGCTGCAGCCCTAAGAAGCTAACGCAGTAACTAAACATGACATTGAATGCGGGGAACAGCATTTTCTTCATTTCTATGTAGAACATTACTTGGGTTTAGTGCCCATGGACTCGAGAATTTATAACTTTTGAAACACTGGAGAAAAACCTCTCTTGAACCAAACTGAGCATTGTCACTGTGGATGCTGCCCCAAATAGCAGTCGTGAGATGCCATTCTCAAGTGCCTTCAAGAACAGCCAGCATTAACAAAAGAAGGCCAAAGTGGAAGATTATAGAATGTTCATATACTCAGCCTATGTGACATTCTCCTGGTGTCCCCAGAACAAGTAGGTGAGGTTTTTGAGGGGTGCTGTACATCCTAATGAGGCAGATTTGGATAAGAAGCAAGAGCTCACCACTGTCAATAGCACTAGTTTAGTATTCTTAGTCTAGTAAAAGTTGAATATAATATATTGCTGGCATTCAATAAACTTTTGTTAAATGAGCCAATATATCTCATTCACGTGATGAAAGAAATAATTCCCAATGCAAAAGAAAAAATGTATTTTTAAAGGAAAACGCTCATTCTATTATATGAATGCTATTAATTTGTAGTAACAACTATTTTATGAGACTCTACTAGAGGCCATATGTGGTGGGATAGTGGGAAATTATGAAATACAGAAAGTAAGCAAATTATCTTGCCAGAGAGTTCTATGTCCAATGGGTGACACAGATACAAAAGCAAATAATGTCAATCAAATCTGTTAAGCAATATAGATTAAGTGCCTTGGAAAGAGAGGAGACAGTTAGTGAACTGTTTGAGAGAGATTTCTCAAAGGTGATATGTGAACTGCTTCCTGAAAATTAAGTATCTAGAAGGTTTTTGTGAGAAGTGCATTACAGAGTTATCAAGGCCTAGAAATATGACAAACCATGGCATAATGAGGGCTGTTTCACTTCTTTTTTTTTTTTTTTTTTTTTTTTTTTTTTTGGTGTTACTAATGTTTAGAACTTTGAAAGGGAGTAGCATAATGTGAAAGTTCTTCTATGACATCTTTGTATTTTTGCTTTAAGTTATCTCAATAGAAATATGTGTTAGGTGCTGTATTAGAGGTCGAGGAAATTTAAAAGACTGTTTTATTATACCAAGGCAAATATATTTTGAGAACTGAGGTGGCCAGGCACAGTGACTCACATCTGTAATCCCAGAACTTTGGGAGGCCGAGTCGGGTGGATCACCTGAAGTCTGGAGTTCGAGACCAGCCTAACCAAGATCGTGAAATCCTGTCTCTACTAAATATACAAAAATTAGCTGTGTATGGTGGCATGTGTCTGTAATCCCAACTACTCTGGAGGCTGTGGCAGGAGAATCGCTTGAACTCAGAAGGTGAAGGTTGCAGTGAGCCAAGATCGCACCATGTGCTACAGCCTGAACAACAAGAGTGAAACTCCATCCCCCACCAAAAAAAGAATTGAGGTAAGATTATTTATGACTTAGTCCAAATTAAAATTATTTCATCATTTCAAAAATTTAATGTAACAAGTAATTACATGTATGAATGGATCTGTATTCTTTTCTCATCTAATGTTCCTTCTAAATCCTAAGTGAAAACACTAAGTGGGCTTAGTTTAATATGCATGTGAGAATTAATGTGGTATGTATGTGATGCAGAAATAGTTGAATTCCCTAACCAAAGTCAACAGAAAAATCAATAAAAGTTCAAATTCCCTAACAAAAGTGAATATAAACATCAAAAAAATCATGTTTACATCTCTTAAAATCATATAAGCTTCACAGAAAACCCAGGTAAGCAGTTGTGTACATCAAAAGATTGAGGACAAGTGGTATCAATGGGAATAAGATGCTTTGGCCAAAGGCCTAAACTCTAGGAATCAAGATGAAGCAACTGGCTCTAGTGTGAGCAATAAAGAAGCCTAATCCTGACAGTAAGAATAACTAAGGTCCTGACATATGGCCCCACAAAGAGATGAATTCGTTTTTAAGTAATGTTGGCCAACAAAAAGAGAATTTTTAAGAAGGAAATAAATATTTTAAAACTGAAAGAATCAGGGAGGCTTCTTTGAAGGAAAAATTATTTCATCTAGGTCTTCAATAGGCTCATTTTCCCCAATTTACAGATAGAAATCCAAAAAACAGGGAAGTTATTAACAGTGGGTCATCAACTACGTAATTTAGTCTTGAGACATGATTCTTACTATAAACAGATTCTAAGTTCACTAGTGAGAATTTACTAGAACAACAAAAAAAATCTAATTCTAGTTCTTAGTTAAGGACAATATTAGAAAAAAGATATCATAGTTTTAATTCTAAAGTTTTTTCTTCATCAGATCAAGACTATTGTGGAGATTTATTATTTTTAACAATTACCCCTATATATTATATTTATTAGAATAACAAAAGTTAATTTCATTAGAGATTAAACATAAATGGTGATGGAAGGCAAGGAAATCTTTTAAAATACAACTGCATTCAATAATGGCAAAGGATATTTAGAAACTGAATAAGTAAACTTGTTTTTATATAAAACATTCTTTTTAAGTTTTCACCCTTGTAGAAGCTCCTGTTGTAAAAGTAGGTTTTTAGCATCTCCAACAAATAAACTATAATGCCAAGGAAATGGTTAAAACCACCAAAATGGTTTCTTATAGAAAAATACTGAATATACACTCAGTCACTCCTGCTACACTGATTTTAAGGAGCTTGAATTTTCCTGGGACACATCTTAAAAATACGATAGTGGCACCCACTAGCACTGCTCAAGTTTTAAGCACAACTCCACTGCAAACTCTACCCTTACATGCTCAGAATGTAGTTCAAAACAACTCGCTTTAAAACTATTGACATAAATGTCCAACTCTAATTATGTGTCCAGTTCTCCACATAAATAAGCAATTGTTACTATTTACTTTCTTTTGTTAAGATTATGGAACATGTATTAATTGATATATAAGTACAATCATTTTCCAGTCAGTTTGAAGGCTTGTAAAAAGCAGGATATCAGGTTTTATAAGATCCATATGATCTTCAATATTTCTTTATAATTAAAATGTGCAATTATTCATGTTTATAGCCCAGAAATGAGCTATGTGAAAATGACTTAAAATGAAACTAGATGATTAAATTTGTATTGTTCAAGATTTAACCTAGGGATCTGTAGGTAGATGCTACAAAAAATAGTATGGATACTTTATGCTATCATAAATGGAGTGGTCAGTGACAAACATTTGGATAGATGTTATCTTTAGAGTATTCTTGATTGATCAAATCTTGGCATTTATTTCTAATTTCTTTTATTTTTATAGATTTAAGGGGTATGAGTTCCATTTTGTTACACGGATAAACTGCACAGTGGTTTTTAGTGAAGCCATCACATTGCAAGTAGTGTACGCTGTATCCATTAAATAATTTACCATCCTTTACCCGCCTCCCAACCCACCACCCTTCAGAATCTCCAGTGTTTATTACTCTACTCTCTATGTTCCTGTATGCACATTTTTAAGCTCCCACTTAGTGAGAACATGGACATTGTTTTAAAAAGTGTTTGTCACTTTGAATTAGATGTTTTTTCTACCATTCTATCCTGGCTCTCCCACAACAAAGAACCTAAAGAGTATGAATATTACATGTGTACAGTTCAGAACAATTCACAGGTGAGAGTAATTACTGAGGAAATATAATGTTTAGTCCTAGACATCCTATCTTTATTTTTAAACTATTTTTTCTGATTAAAATTAACTCATGATTGTTGTAAGAATTATGAAAAAGACATATATAAAGACATTAATTTTCCTAATAAGTATTAAAAATCAGTAACTTTTTTCTTTCTAATCAACCAGAGATTAATAAACACTTTCTTTTAAAATATCTTTGCATATTATATTTCCTTACTAAATATTCCTTCCATCTCTTTTTCATCAGATGAATTTAACACTCATTCAATTATCATTCTAGATTATACCCCAAACCTCCTTTTTTTCTATTAGAGTTAACTTTTCTTGTGCAGTCTCCTTAAACACTTTTGACATGCTTCCGTTATGCATTACTAATAAACTATTTAATCGTATAGTCTGCATTAGTTACATTAGTAATATTTAACAGATAAAATTACTATGATTTACTGGATACCTATGTGCTATGCATTACAAAAACCTTATATATAATAAATATATAAGTAAATATGTACATATTTTATGTATATAATTTCACTTAATCAGATCAAGGAACGATCTTAGTAGTTAAGTAAATTACCTAAAGTCACACAGCTTATAAGCATTTATTTCTGTATTTTTCATCCTCATCAAACTGTGAACTCTTAGAAGTAAGAGATAGTGGCTTAATTTTCTTTTTAATCTCTGGTAGGCTCTCAATAGACTCTGTTAAATAATACATAGTCTATACATGAAATGTGAGAACCTATAAAGTTTAAAAATAAACTTACCTGTGAGTATTTCTTGATGCTTTTTAGATTTTAAATATATGATTATTTCAATTCTCTACATACATAAGCAATTATTACTATTTACTTTCTTTCGTTAAGATTATGTATTAACTGATATATAAGTACAATCATTTTTCAGTCAGTTTGAAGGCTTGTAAAAAGCAGGATATCATGTTTTATAATATCCATATGATCTTCAATATTTCTCCATAATTAAAATGCACAATTATTCATGGTTATAGCACCAGGTAAATGTGGATAATTTTTTTTTGTTTTGACAGAGTTTTGCTCTTGTTGCCCAGGCTGAAGAGCAATGGCGCGATCTGGGCTCACTGCAACCTCTGCCTCCTGGGTTCAAGCGATTCTCCTGCTTCAGCTTCCCGAGTAGCTGGGATTACAGGTATATGCCAAGCACATCCGGCTAATTTTGTATTTTTAGTAGAGACGGGCTTTCTTCATGTTGATCAGGCTGGTCTCAAACTTCTGACCTAAGGTGCTCTGGCCCCCTCAGCCTCCCAAAGTGCTGGGATTACAGGCGTGAGCCACCATGCTCAGCAACTTCCTTTTTGCCTACTCAAAAATAATGACTACCAGTTTTACCTAGCAATTAATATGGTTATTGCACAGTTTTAGCTGAGCATTTAACACATATTCGTTAACTAAAAGGAAGTTCAAGATGGTTACTATTATTTTTGCCATTTTACTAATTTAAAAAACTGCCCAGAAAAGGCAAGCAATTTGCCCAAGGATACACAGGATCACATCCAGCTCTACAGTTTATGTTCCTGTCACCATTCTCTACTGCTTCAAACACTCCCTCTCACATTGCTTTCTTTGAACATGGAGACATAGTGTCTTTTCTCACTAAATAAATCCCATTACCCTTCAAACATTCTTTCTGTTTTAAAATACATAGTCAATACAGAACAACTGACCCTAATTCTTAAACATGTAGCTGGCATTTAATAAAATCTTGACCATGTAGATGGCATTTTATAAAATCATGGCTGAATGTTGAGTAAAGAAATATATATATATATCACTGTTTACTTGCGCACCCTGTATGGACGTCTAGCTTGTACCTTATAACCTGTTTTCTTCTAATTATTATTCTTCCTCTTACAATTCACTGTCAAGAGAGAACTTTTTCTAAAACACAAATCTGTCTTTACTGTCTTCAGAGCCAATAACTGGTCATTGCCCCTGGGATACAGTTTGAACCTATTATCAGGGCTTTCAAGGCAAACAATAGAAGTCTTAGACAATTAGGTGAAGGACCAACTGTCAGACAAATCTTCCACTTAAAATTTTGTGCCTCAGACCTGTTTCTCTGAATTGTCCTTAGCTCCACTCCTCTCCTGGCATATGCCTTCTCAAGAGTCCCTCTGACAATCATTTGGCAAGTTATTTAGCAAACTGTTTTGTAATTATTTGTTTCTGTTTCCGCCCCCTCTGCCTCCCAAGTAATGAGGAGCTCCCTACATATCACTTATTCCATCAACTCACTTGGGCATAGTGGCTACAACCACTAATAGTAAACTCACTTCAGCTCTCTCCATTCCACTATCTAATATAATCAAAAGGAGGATGATCCCTCTTCCCTTAAAATGACCTCCCCTGTGCCAGTAATTGAGGCCCTTTGACCTTGAGCAGTTTTGGAATGCAAAGTCACAGGGTTGTGAGATACTCCATTTGCATTCCACACTCTAATGAGAGCACGACTCATTTTTACATAGTTGACTGCATCATATGTTTTACACCAAAACAGAGCATTCTCTAAATAAAGAGAAATATCTATAATTAGATTTTTAAAGCCTAGGACTTCTGAGTAGAAAAAAAAAAAAAAAGTGTAACTCTCAGATTCGTCACCTGCCAGGAATAATGTATTAGACAAAACAGTGTAAACTTCCATCGTTGTTAAACAGTTCTTTCTTTTCAACAATGGCTAAATATTTTTTTTTTACTTTATTTTTTCCATTTGTATGCCCCCTACTTGGTTTTCATCAAGTTCACATCAGGGGAACCCTGTGATAATCAGATAGAAACAGGTTCAGCATAGGAAAAGCTCAATAAGCAGTGGGAAGCAGATCCGAATTCATAATAACCAATGAAAATCAGACTGAAATCCAGGTAAATCAACTATGAGAAAAGATGAATCACAAGGAAAGAAATAGAAAACAATTAGAGATAATCACTGCTAATTACGGAGAAATAAGTTCACCTTAAAAACTGTCTTAGATTCCATTATTCTTAAACATAGTCATATATAGTGGCTTATTTTAAATTTATAAAAAATAATCTACTGGCATATCATACAAGTTAAAAAAATACCTAGTATGAAATATTAACATGTTTTAATTTTGGTTCTCCAAACTGAATTTATTCATTTTTAAGTACAATAGGTTTTTACTTGATTTCAAGATTTGTGGAGGAGAGGAGTGGATAAGTCTGTATTTAATATGCATGATGAAATTCTACAAAAATAGGGCCTGTGATTTATATTTTCAGTTAATAAGGTTTTTACGCCATGGTGTTATCCACATATTAATTACAAAAACAGTGCATATTTTTCATAAAAAAAACAGTTTTATTATATTATATTCCAGGAAATTTTTCTCAATCTTTTCACACTTGAGATTCTTTTCAACCTGTTCATTCTGGTGGCTAAAGGATGGGTATTGGGTTATACTGGAATAGTGTTGTGTGTGGCCCAAAGCCACTTGAAAAATGAGTAGTTTAAAGGTTTATAAATAAGATTTATTTACCTTTATTAGATGTCTCTGTATCACTTAGTTTTTAAGAATAATAACAATATATTTTTCTAAGAAATTATTTAAAGATAAGGTACACTCCAGGAAGTTGCACTCTATTACCTTCATGGTATTTTATTGTGAAAATACAAATGTAGCAAAATCCACGCCTGCTATGTTTTTTATCATATTGAAAGACTATTGTTATACTTGTGCGTGCTTTTTTCTCAAAGTGAATCACATTTCAAATATGTAGTATATTTAATTGCTTTAAAGATTTTAGTGACTTTTAAAAATAATTTGTAATGAATATAATCATTTGGTGTTTTCCATGCATCTGGAGCTTTATAATAATAAAAATGACAACTACCTTTTATTAAGTGACAACTATGAGGCAGTATTTCATATCTCTCTTTTTATGAGTCCTCAAATCATGCTAAAAGGCATATATTACACCCATTTTATGAATGAGAAAATGAGGCATTGAGGAGTTAATTATCTTATTCAGAGACACTATGCAACGTAAGATAAAGTTAGACTCAGTTGTGAATGCAAAGGCCATGCTCTCTTAGTACATAATGTTGTCACATATAAAAATTAATATTTATTCCATGTCTACTTTTCCTTGAGCATTTTTAGGGAGACATTCATGAAGTTTTCCACATCAGCCAAGGCTCATAATACCTGGAAGTGACTACTATATATTAAATAATAATTTCCAAATAAGCCATTTTTGGTGCCTCCACTGTGGCCCACAGTGAATATACCTGAAAAGAACTTGCCCATACAGATTGTTTGCCTCTAGAATTTTAGTGATAACTATTACTACTCACCTCAAATGAATATTAGCAAAAAGATTCCTGAGAAAATAAGCATGCCACATTGGAAATTTTCTGTCTTGATTTCTAACAGAATCTAATGAAGATAATGTTTTAATGTAGAAAAAGAAGCTATTGGCATTATCCTTGATGATTCATCAAAGAAGGCAACCATATGGGAGATTAACATTATACTTAGCTTAAATTCAGAGTCTTGTATGGAAAATATAATTTAGGGCTAAAGAAAAATAGCTAAACTATAAGAAATTGTTGCTGGCTCTTGGAACAGTTTTAGGTAAAGTATTCACCACCACCCCAGGAAAAACAGCAAATCCTACCAGATGTTTTATTAAAAGTATAAGTATATTGGAAGAGGAATACAGTGACTAGGGACCTATAGAGTCATCCAACAAGCCACAGCAGATCTGGGATGTCACATCTTCAATAATTCTTTCACGTTTAGGTTTAACCTGAGATGAAGAATACAAGGGTCTCAGCAGCTATCCTGTTCCTGTTTTGGATATCCCGGTGTGCTCCATTTCCCAGTATTCCTTGGGTATATGACATGTTAACGATATCAAAACATTGAGTCACTTACCAAATGTGATCTAACGATTCTAGAGTGAGAAAACATTCTAGAATTGCTTCCTTGATGTATTTGGAAATAAACCAGCATAGAAGATGAAGACCTTAAATTATCATCTTTAAGAAATGATACTTTAATGTCTAGTTCATTGTTTCTTAATTTTTGTTTCATAGATCCTTTGAAAAGCTATTGAAAGTTATATACACTTATATACTAGGTATAGAGAAATGCATTTACTCAGTGTAACTTGCGGATAATTTTAGAGTGTTCATAGATCACATCAGACACAATTAAAGACCCCATTTCAAGACCTTTTGGGTCTGTATTTGTCAGTTCTTTTCAAAGTCTCATTCAATGAATGTAGAGTTTCCCCATGATTTTCAGTTATTTCACAGCATTCTCGGTCAAAACTTTAAGGGTACTTAAAGGAGACAGGGAGCATACTTAAATTGGGTAATTTGGGGATAGTTTAATAAAATACTTATTTACAAAAGCATGCACAAGGTTTAGTAAAAGCAACAAGAAATAGTTCAAGATCCAGTAACTGGGGAGTCATTACATAAAATGAGTGGGAACAGTGGTTATGGGAGCCCATGACTACTGTCATCCTCTCTGTGGTGGGCACATTCATTGACATATAGCAAACAGAAGCCACAGTACAAGAAGCCAGGTTGATGCAGTCCACAGAGGTCATCCTCCCAAAGCACAGAGCAGTAAAGAGAAGGGTAGAGTAAGTACCTAGAGGGACAATGCAGAATATCTAAGAAATTAGCAAAGCACTTTTCTTTACAAAAGCAATGCAATTTCCTTCAGGAAGGTCTTAGAAAATGTCTAGCCCTTTGACAGTATGCATGATGCCACCCTATTACATAGCCATCTTTAAACAGCAATAGAAACCTCTATATCCTTCTGAAAAATAAATCTTATTTTTCCATATGTGTTTATTCATAATCTGCCTTTCCTAAAAAAGTTTAAGGCTATCTACAAAAATGCAAACATAAAAAATTTAGCATGATAACATAAAATGATAAACAGAAAAAACAAGTCAAAGGGAAATAACAATAGAAAATTAGGCCAGGTGCAGTGGCTCAGGCCTGTAATCCTAGTACTTTGGGAGGTCGAATTGAGCATAGTACCTGAGCTCAGGAGTTTGAGGCCAGCCTGGGCAACATGGTGAAATTCTGTTTCTACTAAAATACAAAAAGTCAGCTGGGTGTGGTAGTGGGCACCTGTAATTCCAGCTACACAGAAAGCTGAGGCAAGAGAACTGCTTGAACCCGGGAGGCGGAGGTTGCAGTGAGCTGAGATTGTGCCACTGCACTCCAGCCTGGACAATAAAGCAAAATTCTGTCTTAAAAAAAAAAAAGAAGAATAGAAAAATAAGTTGGGATGAAGGATAAATATCTTATTCTGAAGTCCAAAATAAGCTAGAGATGGGGTCTATATTTAATGTTAAGCATACTTGCAATTAATAAAAATGTAACTAATTCACTCACATAATTTAAAAGGTAAATTTTAAAAATGCAAGAAACAACATTCTTGCTCAGGAAATACATAATTTCTAGAAACAGTATAATTTCTAGAAACAGTAAAATGATTCTTACATAGATACTCATAGAGAAAATTCTGCTATCTAATGAATAAATAATATCTTCCACAGCATCCTTAATGCATTCATATGTCTTCAGAGAATATGATGCATACTCTGCTGGAGATACAAAGTACGTTCTTTTATTAAAGCAAAGGACTTCTGATTTTACTAGGAGTAAGATTTCTTCAAAGATCAGTAGAAGATTGAACTACTCAACAATCCTACACTTTATCTTTTCCCTCTAAAAAAATATTAGACTCAATATGCTAGAACAGTATTAAAACTTATTTAATAGAGGTTCAAAAAATTAATTAATTAAATGAGTGATTACTAGGGATTGTCAGCCTTCTCATGTGTTCTACTGGATATATCCAGAATTACTGAATCCTAGGTCACTTTACAATGAAAATCAGTCTCTGTTAAAGCTTTTTAATGTTTTCCTAAGGTTTTTCAATATATATCATATTTTTAAGCTAGGTAAACATATATATATATATATATATGAATATACATTTACTCTTCTCTTTACTTATATTTATGTAAATTAAGCTCAGAATACTTTATCAAAATGTTACCTACAGTTGCATTGCCAAGCTCCTCAAAGTTTTTAGAGTTTTTATAGCCTCACACAACTAAGAATAAAAAACATATTCTTCTTAAGTGCTACCAATTAATCTCTTCTCACAATTCCCAACCTACTATCTCTAGTAGTTACTTTACTGATATTTGTCTTCCATTTGTTAATAATTCAGATTCATTCAACATGCAATTGGCATCACAGAAACAAAGTCCTCTTTCAAGTTTCCATTTTGATTCCTTACATAATTTTCAGGAATCATTCTATATCACTCATTACTAAACAAATTTTTGTTATTGTTCTTATTTTTTACTGCTACCAGCTTTTCAGATCATCAAAGTCATATGTCTACATCAAAAGGAAAGAAGAGGTAATTAAGAAGTATTTATGTATTACGTAGAATATACAGATCTATATACTTTAGACTGATTATTCTAGTTTTAAAATATAAAAATATGCTTACTATGATTATATAGCACTTTCTTAAATGTTTCAGTAAGGTAATTAATATTTTATTCCTGATAGATGTTTACTTTTCTCTTCTTACCTTTTGATTTAGACATATGATTTTTATCTAAAAATACAATGATAAAAATAATTAGACCTTTGGAATTCCTACTGAAAAGGTATAATTATTCTGTAATGTCTTTATCTTAATGCACGATTCCAATAGCATTCAAAACTGACACTTCAAAAATTATAATCTTGTATAGTTTGAAGTCAGGTAGCTTGATACCAAAACAGCATGGTACTGGTACAAAAACAGGCATATAGACCAATGGAATAGAATACAGAACTTACAAATAAAACCGCACATCTAAAACAATCTGACCTTTGACGCATCTGACAAAAACAAGTAATGGGAAGAGCATTCCCTACTTAACAAATGGTGCTGAGAGAACTGGTTAGCCATATGCAAAAAACTGAAACTGGACCCCTGCCACACACCTTACACAAAAATTTACTCAAGATAGATTAAAGACTTAAATGTAAAACCCAAAACTATAAAAACCCTAGAAGAAAATCTAGACAATACCATTCCGGACATGGCACAGACAAAGATTTTATGATAAAATCACCAAAAGCAATTGCAACAAAAGCAAAAATTGACAAATGAGATCTAATTAAACTAAAGAGCTTCTGCACAGCAGAAGAAACTATCAGAACAAACAGACCGCAGAATGGGAGAAAAGTTTTGCAATCTATCCATCTGACAAAGGTCTAATATCCAAAGTCTACAAGGAACTTAAACAAATTTACAAGAAAAAAAACAAACAATTGCATTAAAAAATGGGCAACTGACATGAATAGACACTTCTCAAAAGACGACATTTATGCAGCCAACAAACATATGAAGAAAAGGTCAGTATCACTGATCTTTAGAGAAATGCAAATCAAAACCACAAGATACCATCTTATACCAGTCAGAATGGTGATTATTAAAAGGTCAAGAAACAACAGATGCTGGTGAGGTTGTAGAGAAATAGAAATACTTTTATACTCTTGCTGGGAATGTAAACTAGTTCAACCATTGTGGAAGACTGTTTGAAGATTCCTCAAATATTTAGAACTGGAAATACCATTTGACCTGGTAATCTCATGACTGGAAATATACTCAAAGGAATATAAATCATTCTATGATAAAGATACATGCATTTGTATGTTCACTGCAGCACTACTGACAATAGCAAAGCACTAGAATTGACCCAAATGCTCATCAATGATAGACTGGATAAAGCAAATGTGATACATATACACCATGGAATAGTATGCAGCCATAAAAAGGAACCTGATCATGTCCTTTAAAAGGGACATGGATGAAGCTGGAAGCCATTATCCTCAGGATACTAGCACAGGAACACACAACCAAACACCACATGTTCTCACTTACAAGTGGGAGCTGAAAAATGAAAACACAGGGACACAGAGAGGAGAACAACACACACTGGGCCCGTTGAAGGAGGGTAGAGAGGGCAGAGCATCAGGAAAAAGAGCTAATGCACGCTGTGCTTAATACCTAGCAGATGGGTTGACAGATGCCGCAAACCACCATGGTGCACACTTACCTATGTAACAAACCTGCACATGCTGCACTTACCCCAGAACTTAAAAATAAAAAAAACTATAATCTGAAGGAAAATTAACTGGGTTTATTTGAGTTTTATTTGTATGGTTTTTTTTCAAAGTTTTGTTACACTGATAGAAATGGTCACATAGGAAATAATTCATTTCTTCAGGTTAAAAGTATCCTCTTTTGAAAGGCAAATCCTCCTGCTTATAGATAAATTCATCTTAGTGAGGATTTATGTAATTAGATGAAACTTGTTCCTGATAATTACTTTATATGAATGTAACGAGGGCCATCTTTAGGGTGGTGGTAGGGCAGGTGGAGTACAGAGATATGGAAATTTGAAGACCATTTTAATGTTTTACTTTTTTTTTTTCATTCACACATCACTTATTGTTTAGGAAATTTCACTAGAAAGATCTCTGTCATGGAATAGCTGCCTAAGCAATATAGAGAAAAGTTTAAGAATTAGGGAAAGACTGTTTAATCCGGAGATCTCCAGTCTAGACATAAGCGATTATCAACTCAAACTTTCATGCTTATATGATGATTTCTCAGATATATATTATTCATATCTCAGATTAAGTTTTAAACTTTGAAATTCTTTTACTACCTATTTTTTTAGACTATTGTAGTTCATTTTGAAATTTAATCCCTAATGTCTTTTACAGTTCTGCAATTCTGTGATCTGTCATCTTTTGAACTAGGTATTACTTTTTTTCTCTCTCACACATACCTATGAGATGAATTTTCCAGGTGTTTATCTCTTAAGAATGCACTAGCCAACAACTTTTAAATGATAGGTGGCAATTGTTCAGGTACAAAAAGCAGCTTGTTAAGTATTAGGTTAATAGAAGTGTTTATACAAGATAATTTTTTAAATGGATAATAAGTCAATCTAAGTCTCTAAAATAATGATTGAACAATGCAACTTCTCTTTCTCAATTTACTAATGAAATATATGCAGACTTTAACATGCATCATAAAAAAATTTACTGAGATGGATAATATCAATATGTTGACATGGATGATATCAATGTAAAATTTCTGCTGATTAAACTTTTATACAAGAGAAAAAAAATGTTATTGCTCTGGTAAGTAGATTCAATTAAATCAAATATCTCCAT
Organism: Saimiri boliviensis; assembly: GCF_048565385.1. Classification (NCBI taxonomy): domain Eukaryota; kingdom Metazoa; phylum Chordata; class Mammalia; order Primates; family Cebidae; genus Saimiri; species Saimiri boliviensis. The sequence goes on along the minus strand of NC_133453.1, from coordinate 29,039,908 downwards.
GGGCATCTTTGAACAGAAGTGATGCCTAAATTGGAAAGGAAACATACCTTTTGAACAACATCTAGGGAATGAATATGAGTCTGTGATTATTTTTAGGACAAAATAGAAAATATGTAACAAAAACAGACAAAAATGCTGGCTTTTTTTTTTAGACACATCAATTATAATTTCTGGAAACTAATCAAATCAAAGACTCTACTCCCATTACAATATAATGAGCTTTTATTTGTCTTTTGTCCCCAAAATTCTAATTAGATTGTCTTCCATTTTCTCTCTTCCCTTCTTTCCCCTTTTCTCTTAGGCATACATACTCAACACCCAGGATATTTTAGGTTTGAGCCGACTTAAATCTTTGTATTTCAAACTGCATAATCAAGCATAAATGGACACAGAGCGCTTCATTCTCTTTTAAGAATGTATTATCTCAGCCCAGAAGAAATGATTGCAAAGAGATTCTAAACAAAATAACTATAGATTATATTTGTGGCTCTTTTCTTCCATACTTCTGTCCCCCTTCTTTCTCTACCTACTGTTATTTCCAAAATAGATCGTGGGTCTTCAAAATAACTTGTTGCGAATTAAAATTTTTTTTAAATAAAAGAGCTTTGTTAATGTTATTTTTAATATTATCACAAGCAATAATGTTTCTCTTATTAATGACACCCCCTCAGAAAATCAATGATAATAACCAAGGAATACAAGGAAAATCCCTTATTGCGTTGTGTTCACACTCAAGTTCTAAGACAGAAAGGAGCTCAAGACGTTCCTTAGATCTCCATACTTCTTAGAATCCCTTGCCAACATTCTTGTAAGTGAATTTGACATTCAAAAGGAGATAGATCAAAAAGGTTCTGTTTCTGTTGCCAAATCATTTTTCCTTTTTCTTTTACTGACAGTCTAACAACACCTATCACTTCCTACTCACTTCTCACTCTCTTCATGTGTTGTCCTCCAAATCTGTGGATAAATCAAGTGACCTATTCCACCACATAAAAAGGACAAGAGTCAAGCATTCAAACAAAAGCGTTTACTGAACAGGTGGCCTAAAATCAGTCCTCAAATCTACACTCTAAAAAGCAAAATTATATTGGAGTCCAACGTAATATGAACACTAATATGTAGTAACCAAGGATCTTAGATTCAGCATAACTTAGTTCACATTCCATGCTATCCTTTTCTTGATTTGTGATATTTAGCAAATTACCAAGATTTCCTGAGCTGACCAGTACCTTCTTTAAAATGTTATTATAAGGTAAACATGTAACATTAATGTAAGCATATGGTAGATACCTAATAAATGGCAGCAAATATGATTGTTAGTATTAAAGTTGGCAGTTTAGAGAAAGAAGAGGTCATAGAGCTTTTAGACATACTGGTACATGGTAAATCCTTAAAGAATAAATAGCATTTACAGAGTAGAATGAGGAAGGCACTTCCATCAGTTGGTGCACTTAGGAAATTCTAATCATCTATTTCTAATACCATACCCATTATGAGAAGAAACTTGAAAGGTGTTATGATAGTCACCCAATTTGCAGCCTGCTACCTAGTATCACCTAAATGCATTTTAAAGTATTATTCTTTAACAGCCAAGAAGTGAAATCAGAAAATGATTTAAATAATTGTACTTTGTGTATATTCGTATTTATGATGAATTTACAAAGAGAAGTAGAAAGTCTTGTCCAAAGAGAAATCGTTTTGTAAAATGCTGAGCCTCAAGAGCACTCATGATAAATGTAGTTAATTTTCCTTGCCCATTACAGCACTAGAAAATGTAAATAGTTCATTTGAACCTGTAAGATTGTTTTCTTTTATCCCTGACACAATATCATTCAATTTTGTTCCTAAGTCTGTTGCATTTATTATATCATAAGCCTTAACATATTAGCTTATTAAGAACTTCCCCATTAGGTAATGAAAGCTTCCCTGAGAAAAAAATACTCAAACTGAAAACTTGTAAATCAACACATACTCCTCTCTCTTTTCTAGAACAGGTCATGGGTCATCTTCAGAAGATTCCCTAAACTAAGTGATGAGCCAAAATTCATATAAATTTATTTCAGTCAGAATATAATTAGAGTGATACTCTACTGAAAATACAGAGCTTTATTTTCTAAAATGTGTTATGTTTACTATACTTTCTGTGACTCGGCAAATCTCTCAACATCACTGAAGCTTAACCTATTCTCTTGTTTGTAAGACTGGGATGAGAATAACCATCCTGCCTCTCCCATAAAGTCTCAATGAGGATCAAAATAAATAATAGATGTGTAAATGCTTTGAAACTATATATCTCTATGCAGATATTATTATTAAAATTAATATTAAATGGATATGTAAGCCAAAACAAGCAAGGTTAAATTAGGTCATGGGAATTTTTTTTAAGAACAAGTGAAAAAGAGACCTTTAAAAATAGCAACATAACATGTGCCCAATAAATATTTATTGAATAAAAGAATGAATTTTAGTATATAAATAAAACATGTCTGAGTAAAAATATCACACATATAGGTTTTTCAGTCACCTATGAGGGTCCTAACAATGAAGTTTAAATTGAACATTGTCTTGATCATTTTATTTAAAATGCTAAACAGAATATTCATCATTGAGCTCACAATACAATATTTTATACATCAATATCAGACCCTCTATAACTACTTGTGAAAAGAATACTGAATGAGCAAATGAGAAAATTCTGCATTGAAAACAACTTTTAATGTAGGAAAAGGAATTTCAAACCTATTTATTTGTTAGCAGCCACATTAATAGTCAATTATTGTAAACACACCATTTAAAATGCATCAAAGACTTTCTAGGTGGTAAATATTAAAAATCAGCATACATGATGCCAATGGAGGGCACAGTCTTTTAAAACTGAATATGACTCTCCTCCTAGAATATTGAAACATGTTTTTCAATACTGTTGAGTTATATTTGCATTAACTCTACCTAGAAACGATATATGCCTATGGCTGAAATTCAGTTCATTTATGCAATCTCAAGTAGGATCCTGGAGAATGACATCAAGTATAACCTTTGTTCTGACACAAATAAAAATATAACCAAGTCTTCCTAGTATTTGTTAAACTAATTTTTCCAAGAAAATAAAGACACATTCATTAGAATAAGAAAACAAACTGCTTTTTCATAAAAATTAATGTACTATTTAATGTTATAATATTCAGTTTATACTAACAATACAAATAATAATTTGCAATATTTGTATTTCCAAATTGCTTCATCATATATCAACCTCTCATTAGAGTCACATCAAGGTAATATATGCAGTGTAAGTATTACGTCCAGTTATTCATCCATCAGTAGGAGGTGACATCTGTGCTATTTAATATTCTAAGCTTCAGTTTATTCATGTAAAAACTGAGCTGAGGTTAATTATGAACCGCATTGGAGACAGATATACATAAACACATATTTTAAACACTGATTAAATTTAACCATGGGAAATATAATGTTTGTGAGAAATTATATGTGCTAATTCAGTAGCAGTCTTAAGGTTTCTTAATGGTGGGTCACGTGATCAGAAATTCAAAAGTGCAAAAGTCAAATTGGGTATTTTTTTTTTTTAATTTCATAGAAGTTAGAAAGTTTGGACCCTTAGCTTAATTATAGATTTTCACTGTATACAAAAGTAATCCAAAAACCAGATTAATCTATAATTTTTTCTACAGAAACAAGAGAAACAAGCACAGTGCTTGTCACTGATCAATTCTGTAAATCAATGAGAATATGGATAGTTAAGGGTTTGGAGACTTGTTGAGAACAAAGAGTGAGAATGATACGTTTATTCTTACTTCTGTGCTTCAGTGTACATCTCTATTGATCACTGTTTCCACTTAATAAGTTGCCTAGAAAAGAGAACTTACTTTCATGTTGACATTTACAGATAAACACTGTCCAGAGTTTTATTCTCTGGCCAAAAAAATAAGGATAGATCTTGGATTTCCATGACTGATCTCAGGATTCCAAGAATTCTCCGTTTCTTAGTGAATATAGCTCACTTTGCAGTTTGGTCTTTATTTTTTTAACATTGTTTCTTGCATCCGAGTCACGTGGACTGAGCAAAAATTTCCATAACTGTGGAGAAACCTGAATATGGTATTCTGAGAGCAGGCAGAGATTCAACATACAACTCATAATCATCAAAATCTAGGAAAGCTTTGTAGTTCTTCAAAATCTGACTGCATGGAACTTAGGATAGTTCAGCAACAGGAAATGTAGAAAGTTGCCAGTTGTTGTCCAGCAACTATCAAACAGAACCCTGGAATGTGAGAATGCCAATATTTACTTCAATAATTGCAATGCCCCTGATTTCTTTTCAAGTGTCAAGTTGTGTATGTTATGTGATGCCCTGTCACAACAGTATGAAAAGTATAATCTTGTGACACACCAAAAGCCTGACAAGTTTGGTTCCTATGAATTCTTCAATTTCCAAAACTCCTTGAACTGAAGAAGCGGATAAGCCAAAACCTTCAAAAATAAGTTCATGACCTAAGCAACTCACTATATTAAGAAAAAAAAAAATCAAATTGCCATACTAGGTTTTACTTTCTTGTAAATGTCCCCGCGTGGCAATGGTTAGTAAAACAAGACAATTATGACATCTTCCTTCTATACTTGGTGGAAAAGCCCTGAGTTTCAAGTTTCAGAAATGCAAATTTTCTCATAAATGAGGCAATGGAAACTGGATTAAAAAGCCATCTCAGTTGGTCTTAATAAACTACCAAAGGACTTTTGTTTCGTTGTTCCATTCCGGGCTGGAGGTTTCAATGGTCGGTTAACACTAAAAAGCTAAAAGACTGTATGCAGGGAAAGCATTAATCAAAACTGTGAAATACTTTCCCTTTAGTTCCCTGGATAGCCCCAATTTGTGCTCTTTCTGCCCTTTTCCACCCTTTAAAAGCTCAGCATGCCTGAGTTCTCTATATTTTATTTTATTCTTTTATGGTGGTGCCCAGTCTTGAGAGCATTCATTTTTATATGGAGCCAAGTAGACTTAATCCAAAGGAATTTATGTCTAAATGTGAAATATTATTGCAAAAAGTAAGTGAGTGGGAGAGATACAGACATTCTAGAGTAGTGAGGTAGGAGACAGGACCTAACTCCAGATGTGGGGCTTGGAAACCAGACCAAACTGAGGACTAGCTAAAACAGGACTGGGGTAGAAGCAAATTTCCACAAGACATGCCCATAGTGTACCATGTAAATTTACCATTGCCATGGCAATACCCAGGAGTTATCTCCCCTTTCAATGGCAATGAGCTGATGACTGCAAAGTTACTACTCCTTCCTTAGAAATTTCTGCATAAACGGCCCAGTAATCTGCAAAACTGCCCTGAGCTACTACTACTCCCTGCCTATAGGGTAGCCCTGCCCGGCAGGAGCAGTCACAGAGCTGTAATGCTGCCAGAGCTGTAACACTGCCTCTTCAATAAAACTGTTTTCTTCTACCTCCATCTTGCCCTTGAACTCTTTCCTGGGTAAAGCCAAGAACCCTTGTGGGCTAAGCATCACCTTGGGGCTTACCTGCCCTACATCAATAGGATCATACCAGTAGCTTTCCACATATCCTACATAGAAGCTTTGAGTAACACACAAACATAACTAACTCCAACTGTTTATATTATAAAGGGCTTGATATCTGTGTATGTTTTTATAAGAGTAACATTTAAAAAAGGATTCAAGATTGTATTTGGGGTTTAACTTCCTAAAGCAATCAGCATGTACAAAAAGATAAGTTTTGAATATTCATAACATTGTGCTTTCTATAATTTGTTATATCTGAGTTGCAGGTTTTAAAAGACAAGAATACAGACTAGATTTAGATGCATTCATCTCATACAGTCTTTCAAAAGATTGCTTTCAACCTATTATTTTATCAGTATTCATACTTCTCAGGTTTCATTAATATGTCTAAATATTTTGTTTAAGTTCACTTATGTATTTAATGTTCAGGATAATACCTAGTGTGCAATCTATATCATATCTGAAATGATGTGACAAAATTTTCAATCAAACTCTACAATTCCCCCTCTAACAAGCCTTCTAATTTGCCTCTTACATTCCCTAGCTTAATCTGTACTTTTCTGCCACATAGGTTTCACAAGTTTTATACTGCACTATCAAGAGGAGCTATTCAGGCATACCAGGCTGTGACTATTTCACGTAAATAGCACTTGTTGGACTTACACAGAGGATAGCCTGCATCCTGACTATAGGTGGTATTGCTGTGTACTATCAACTGACTATGTGAAGTTCATTAAGTTGATTTGCTCATCATTTCATACAAATGATGAAATTCATGAACACACTTCCATCTTTGACCCTCATTTCCAGTCAATCACTTAATCCTTTCACAGTTCTACTTCAAAAGCAGCCTGATATTTCTCGCTTTCCTATTTCACTATCTTTATCTGGGCTTCTTCTAACAGACTCCTGCAACAGCCTGCTAACTAGCTGAACTCTTCAGCACCACTTTCTCCCCTAACCAGGCTCTCCTTCCCATTGCTGCTACTTTTCTTGCTTCAATATAAAGTTCCTCACTCTCCTGGTTTAAATTTTTTTAGTTGCCTACTTTAGAAAGCAATTAGATAAATATTTCCCCTAAGAGACAATGTTGCCTTAGTTTGAGTTATTTCAGAAGCCAAGCCTGAATAAAAGATTCAAGCACAAATTAGACTTTGGTGAGGTCTTTCCAGGAAACGAGAAAGCAGTGACAAAGAGTGTGTTATCAATCTAATTACATTGTTGAATCCTGCTGGAACTCTGGGGACCTTTAGAGAATATGTACCTCAAAGTTATTTAGCACAATGGGCAAGGGAACTAAGGTAATAATCCACCAATAGTTCAATAATTGAGTGTGGACTATCCTTTGAGGGATGTTAATTCTTCAGCATTTCTGGCTGCCCCAACCGTAAGTAGAGAAAGTTCCAGGAGATAAAACCATCAGTCAAGAGATGCAGGAGTGGGCAGTTTGAAATCAATCCAGCAGCCACAGTATTGTAAGTACATTACTAAAAAGACATGGGAGGGCAAATGAGAGTATGTATCCCAAAGTATCTGCTAATCCATTGACATTTAACACCAGGCTACCATTCCAGCCTCAATAGTTTTCACACTTTTATCCACCATCCGGCTCCTGCCTCATGAAACTCACTTTTCTCAGACATGCTAAATATTTTATGATTCCTTGATTATATACAAGCTATTCCTTCTGGCTTGATTCTTTGCCCAACAAAATATTTGATTTTAAGGCCCAGCTAAAATATCAAGCCTTCACTAACGACTTTCTTCTCAAAATTTTACTTTTCAAGATCTTAGATTATTGAATTATGGCTGTGTCTTGAAAGGTTTCAGAAATTGAGGTAAAATGTAAATCTCTTGACAAATCATTCAAATGTTTCCAAGTAGCCACATTTCCCTTTATATTTATACTTTTCATACACTAATTTGTTATTCTATGGTAGTTAAAGTGAGGCTTTAAAATGTAACATATATTAGAAATTAGAAAAGTGTCTGGCACATGTTAATCATTATATAAAGCCTGCTATTGTCATTTGTTTAATATATTTAAGAATCACCTGGAAAAGCTTTTTGAAAAAGGCAGATCCCCAGGCCACAAAGCCAGAGATTCTGGTGTAGCAGATGGGCTCCAGGAATTTAGATTTGTAAACAATCACACTACATGATTCTCTTGTTGAGCAGTTAATGATAGAATGACCAGACTTTCAGGTATGATGTAAACAATCTCATTTCACAGCTATTTTTATTGTGTAATTATCAATAGTAACTCCTATTACTTTCGAAAGTGTCCCAGTCTGAACAAAAAAATTAAATGGCAACTCTACAGACCAAATTCTGAGGTTACTATTCTTTAGAAAAGGTGATGGCTGATTATATAAATCACAAAATTTTCAGAGAAGTCATTTTCTGATGCTTTATAGTAAATTGTATGCAGAAAAGACTCAAGGAAAGAAACGTGATGGCAAAGATTATTGTGGGAATTTCCCTCGTCACTAAACTATTTCCTGCTGCACAATCCCTGGTGTTTAGAGTAGGAATTAAGAAGGAGCCTGCAGGAAAAGGAACTTTGCTGTCTCTTGGTGCCTCTTTGGAGCCTGAGCAAGAATGACTCTGTCAAGTATATTAATATTGCTAAATATTATTTTTTAAAAATATACTGTAAATCCAGATTCAGACCACTAATCAAAGTGTACACTTGTCAAATATGCCATTTCATATGCATTGTTAATGCAGGTTTTCTCAGATAAATTCAAGATGATAATGAGTCATGGCTGGCATTTCACTGAGTTACAGCTATTTAAAGTAATGTGGTAATTGGAAGTGACACTGTAGATCTGTGTTTTTCTTCCAGGTTGCCATGTTATGGTTATAGTGCAAAACTGAGAAATCCTAAAAAAAACATTAAACGTATGTGTCAAGTTAATTTCCCACTCCTTTTGCCTTAGGATGATTAGCACAAATTAAATTGCCCACTAATAAACTCAAGATGTTATTACAGAAAGCAATATGAAAATGCCATATTTGCATTCTGCTGATTATGATTTTTAAAAAGCCAAGCTTGAACAATTTGTTAATAGACAAAAATTCTCTTCCTCCACACTTACTGGGGGTTTGAACATAGGAGACAACTGAATATTGCAAGGCAGTGATTTTCTTCTAACTTTGGCACTGGGACTATTTACTTTGATATGTTCTAAAAATTTCATATAAAATATGGATATTCAGTCGTAGCATAACTTTTAGTCATTTTAGAAAGCTGTTTTAATAACAATTGACAATAGAGCAACATATGTTTGAAATCAGAATTAGGTGCTACAAAAATGCATAGCTTCATAGCTTTATATTTAAACAAATATGAACAGAGAGAGACTATTTTAATACCATCATCACTTTGGATAAGTACATACTTAAGCATCAGTGTATTATCAGATGGAATACTTTATAAGCAGACATAATTTTAATAAGATAATCTTTAGAGAAAATTATATTTTTCTTTGTTCAAAATAAAATATGCATAGGAAATAAAGTACTTGTTCAGCAGCATACAATTTGGTGGGAGAGGGTGATATCGGCACTGAGTCTATTTCTACAGACTTCCATATTGTCATGCTTCTTGATAAGTTTACAGTTGAGAACATAGATGGGCTAGAGAGTGGTTCCTGAAATAAGAAATGATAGGAAGAAATATTTATATGGGACTGAAAGTATCATAACAGAGGAAGGAGGTTCAGTCATTTTTCTCAGACAAGAAAAGGAGATTAAAAGAAGAGAAATGAAGGAAGAAAGACTGGACCAAAGAAAACCCAAAACAAAATAAAACAAACTCAGCAAGATGAATAATTTCACTCCTCTGTGAGAGTTGATAGGAAACTGGAAAAGGTTATTGAGTAACATTGAGTCTATTCATTTGGTGGCCCTAACACAGCTTAAAACTAGATACATGCTGGAGAGAAATGGTACTCAAAACTATATAAATGTATCATTTTTAGTCTACTCAGAAAAATATAATAATGTCAGAGACTGATTTATATTCCCAAATCTTTATTATTTGTATACTTTTAGATTGGCATTTAGAAAACCAAATTAGTGATATCAAGATTATTTTTCTAATAAAGGTAGTGGAGGACCCTTGGGATCTCATAAGAGAACCTGGGTGTGAAGCTGATCATTCGTGCTATTAAAATAATATTTTATTAAATTCTGTAACACAGCTCAAGGCAACCAAAATAATAGCATGTTAGAGTATTAAAATTGATGATAAACAATTAAGAACCAAATTCCTTATGTATTTTTCAAAGAGCCTACATTTTAACATATTAAAAGCAAAAAATCTTTTCCAATATTTACATTTAAACAGAAAAGGAAATTATGTAACCTTCATAATATGGTTCTTAAAATTTATAAATTAACTATATTTTTAAAATAAATTGAGTTATTTTAACTTTGATCCAGGAAATGGTAAAAATTATACATACCAGAGGGCAACATTTATAATATGAGTATTACCAGAAGTAATAACTTAAACAGTGGCATAGAAGCCATTTTAGGTATTAGTTAAAAATGGAGGCTCTAAGGTCATGGAGACCTTAATTTAATATAATCTCTGCTACTTATTAGCTATTTGATCTTTGTAAATTATTTAAGAGTTTTGAGTTTGAGTTTACTTGGGTGTAAAATAGAGATATTAATATCGAATTATGTTGTAAAGATTCTATAATGAAATAATATAAGAAAAATACTAAATGCCACAAAAAGTATAAAAGGAAATCTCAGTAAATCATAACAATGAATCATTATGCTTCCTCATTTAACTACCGAAGAAAACAAAACCCTTTAAACAACTGCAGATTTAATGAAATGTAGGCACAAAGTCTTATTTCTTGTCTCTTAAAATCAGAAGGGATTATGAGCAAGTCTGAAGACAGTATGCTTCCCACTGATTGTATACATAATAAAGATAATTACCCACATATTAAAAAAATCCTTTGTGTCAGCTTACTAATCTGTCTTTCTTCTCATTTTCGCATGTCCCTCCAAAGAGACTTCTCTGCAGGGAATATCAATTATGCATTTTCCCTACCTTTACCTACATTCACTTTATGCAAAAGTAGACAATTTACTTTACTTTTGACTATTAAATTACTCAAATGGACAAAATATATAAAAAGAAAATAAATATCTAATTAATCAATATGGCTTTATTAGCTGACATTTTGTTAGTTGTCTCTATTTTCTTATCTTACAAAGGATCAAAAAGGAATAATGGTTATGATTCCTAGCTAATGGACAAAGCAAAATCTATCCTTTAGACATAATAATTGATGGGAAAATGAAAGTGATCAGTACAATAATTTTACTTATTGACTACTTCAGAAAGTTACTAAGTGATCAAAACTATAGGCATGTATTTCTTTAGAGAAACAGATAATGGAGTATATAAACTTAATAGTTAATAACCTTATTTGGAGTATAGAAATTAATAAAAACTTAGGGAAACTGCTTTAGTTTCCCTAAGAAATGTTAGTTTCTTTTTTATCAATATAGTCAAGATGCTTTAACCCTTTTCTCTTATTTCATAATCACAACTGATATATTTAGAAACATAAATGACTTGGAAAAGATCCACTGATTTTTCTCTCATATGACTCTAAGAAATACATGTGAGACTGGTACAAATATGCTAAGCTAATGGGACAGTTTCACTCAAACGAAGTGAATGCCCACTTTTTTCAAAATTCAGTTTGTGCTGAATTTTTTAGGAAATGATTCCATGAAAATTAGGTTATTGTAATTCCTTGCTCATCCATTATTTTCCACTGACAAGCAGTAGAAAAATATCTTAGATAATAACTTAGACAGAGGCACCATATATGAGTATGTTCATTCAGAGGCTAATAGTTTAATAACAGAGAACATAAGTCAACTGAATTCTCTTCTTTGAGAAACACTATTTTAGTAATCTCTCTAAAATTCAAACCTGTGTTAATCTTTGGCTTAAAATTATGAATGGCTTTCCAATTCCTATAGAATAAAGCCCATGCTCCTTAGAATGATTTGATTCTATGTAGGTATAGGTTCTTATCATTCCTCTGTCTCCACTCAACTCCCAAAACTTAACTTTTTTATTTGTGTTAATTTCAAATAGCTTATAGCTGATTGCACATACTGTGCTGCTTTGGAGTGCTGTGACTTTGGATCTGCTAGTTCTCTTTGAGGTGTCTCATACCTCCACCTACTTCTAGCTAGTCCCATCCACCTGCAAAATATTCATCCTGTAAGATCCATAGGTCAGGTGTCATCACCTGAGAAAGGCTTTTCTGGATGTCACCAGATGAGATAAATCTTCACCCTCTCTTCTGTAATAATGTCTTAACATATATACATTTAACTCCTTGACCATGTCGCACTGTATTGTTTCTATTTTTACATTTGCTGTTGTCTTCTATGAGACCATAAAATCTTTGAAGGCAAGGAATGTGTCATGTACTTTCCTCCCACTAATATTAGCTACTTGAGGGCAAAATATTGTTATGTCTTCAGAATCTAACAGTCCCTGGCATGTAATATGCATTCAGCAGGTACAATAAATATTAATATTTCAAAGAACAAGTCAATAAATCGGTTCATCTTGTCCCCATTCCTAGCAAAGTACCTGACTCAAACAGGCATATAAAAAAATTTCCAATCAATAGAATTGATTCTAAAAATAACATTGATTAATTTAGGCTTTTGATTACCTATAGATGGAAAGACGACAGCATTTTTTAGTGATTGTACATATGAACCCTACTTGCGACACATATAGGTAAACATTTTAAGGACATATTCTTAATTCCTCCTGTATTATTTAAGTAAAACCTTTATCATTATATGTCAATAATTAATAGCTGAATCTTCATAATCAGTTACAAATCAGACAAAACTAATATAGGATGAGTCCCCTTTATCAACCTCATTGCTATGTACTTGAAGAGAAGAAAGTTAGCCTACTGATCCCAAAAGTTCCTTTCCAAAGGCTTTTCCTGACCTGTGAGAATGTCTCCAATCACAACTTGATTAAAAAATAAATAAATAAAAGTTAAATGTTAATTCAATTTCTTGTCTTGTTATGGGCAACATGAAAGCTGCAACTGTTTCTGGAGAAAGTCAAGAGTACATTTTGTTTTACCCTTCCTTATCTAGGAAGCATGCATTAGCAACCTTTAAACCTGCAGCATCATACCAGACACTGTGAGACTGTAAAGAACTAGTACAAATCATGAATACATTTCTTTTCTTATGATTAGATTCCATGCAAGTTTAGATTCTGTTAAAAAATACTAACAACTGCCCTTTGATTGAAGGTTATAATTTTCCAAAGTCTAGAAACAAAGGACGGAGAAATTCCCATTATGCATCTAAGTTCCCCAGATTGAAAAGTAAATCCTAGAGACAGCAGAGATGCAGCTAGACTTTATTAACTTGGTAGAACAATTTGAGGGCTATTTCTTGGCAAAAGAAATAGGGGCCACAGTAGAGAAAAATATTCAGCTATCAGGTTGCTCTTTTTCATTTTCACTAACAGTTGTTAGTGAAAACAATCAAAGCTTTTAATCAGAAACAATTTTGAAGGTTTTTCTTGTTTTTTTTTTTGTTGTTGTTATTTTTGGTTTTAGGTTTTGTTTGTTTAGTAAAAGGACCCATTTCACTTTAGGAAAGTCAGCAAGGTGTAGAGGGGAAAGTTGGCATTTAACCTGTACCTTTTGTATCTTCAAGTTTCTAAGTTCTAAGAACAGCATGGAGCCTTGCTATGTTAGAGAATGAACACAGCCGAGGGATGAGAATGAACATATTTGGAAGATCATAGATGTAACAGGAGGCTTAGCCTAAGGAAGGCAGCAACTGGATAATGAGTTACCAAGAAAAGGTAATGATAGCATCTCAAAAACAACACTAAAGCTATTATTTTCAATAACTTGTATAAATACTTTATAAATGTATCCCAAAGCATACAAGATTTGTATGTTCCCTATGTAAGTTAAAGTGGACATGCTGGGTGTTCTAATACAGAGGAATATAGAGCAATGCTACAGGCTGAATATTTGGGTAAAGATTAACATTCTCTTGGCGACAATTATGTCTTTGTATTTTGACATAAACTTATGTGCAGATTGGTTCTGTGGAAATTATAAACTTTTTGAAGTCGGGGGAAATATGAAAGTACAATTAAAAATTAAACTTTTCTAAGAAGCATGGTAACTCTAATAGACATTAAATAACAGCTTAAAATTCTGTTCAGATAAAAATATCTAGACTAAACAACAAAGTTTAGATGGACATCAGGGAATGAGAGCAAATATTTTCCAAGATATTTCTTCAAAGGGCACTACAACAGAGAATGATTCTTACAATCTCAGGGATTTTGAAAAAATTAGCCATTGTTTTTCTTTGCATTTAATTATTTCACAAAAAAAGTATTGTTCTTTAATTATGTAATTATTTAAAGTAGCCATAACATTCCATACATCATTTTCAAAATGGTGATAAAATTATCATTATGGGATAACCTTTCAAGTACACAGAAATATGTGACACATCTTTTGAAAAATGTGTAGAACCTCCTGCCTGTAGGAGGTTGCTTTAAAAATGTGGAGAATTTCCAAATGTTTCCTTTTATAAATACCAATATAAAATTTATTATCCTACAATATAATCTATTATATATATTCTCTTTACACACACACACACACACACATACACACACACACACACACACACACACGAAGACAAAAGCTACTTCATGATTAATTGGATCCAGTAAGCAAAATCTAACAATTTTATAATTCTAGTCAAATATGGCCCTTCATTTAGGCTTCTCCATGGCTTTGTACTACAACTAAGGTGTCCAGCTGTACTCTACCTTTACCAGGTTCCCATGGTTACCAGCAAAGTGTGTAACTGAAACAAGAAGATGACTGTTCCAAAATGCATGTCTAAAATATCTGTACCTGAGATGTTTTTCTTTTCTACTTTGTGTATTCTGATTCTCAAAACAATTGAGTTTACTCATTCATTCTTTTCTTTCCTCTTCTATAAAGAAAAGAAAAATGATTTTTCTGACCACTGAATTGTTAAGACTTCTTGCTCTTTTACCATATCTAGAAATCATGATGTTAATGTTACAGAGGATAACATCAATTTTGATGGATTTATGGGTAACACTGCTCAGCTAAGTGCTAGACTAAGATAAAAAAATAAGAGCAACAGAAGAATACATTGTATTCCCAGTTATATGAACAAATGGCTTTTCTTAAAGTTTTCCCTTCATTTCATGGACACGAACATTTTCTCTAGGGCATGATCAGGAGAAGGGAAGTAAAGTAAAAATAAACATATGTGTATGTTGTGTTTATTGTTAACCTTTGTGATATAGGTTTTGTTTAGAGAAAGAAACTTAAGGCATCTGGCAAATTGGTGTTTTGTGAATTGTAGTGAATTTAAATCATCAATATCCTTCTTAAACCTGATTCTACCACCCATGAAATAAAAGTTTATTTTCTCATTTATTTAGTGAATCCGTATTTGGTACTTATTACATTCCATGTGCTATGCTAGTTTTGGAGGGCCTAAAAATGAAAGAAGTAATTTCTGCTTTCATGATACCTAGCCTAGCAAAGGAAATAGAAGAGAATCACTACTAAATCCCATATACACATGTTTTATATGAACTATAACTATGTTTCAGAAGAATAATGATGGTATACTTTCTGCTCATTGCCTTTGAATTATAAAGTTTTCTTTGAAGGGTTAGAAATAGCACTAGTTTCCATCTTATACATGGTTGAACTAACCTCTGACAACTGTAATTCTTCACCTTTTGTGAAGGATCTTCAAGAGAGGATACTTTACATGGCTACATTTTACTTCTTTAATGCTTAGTGCCTCCTTCATTATAGACTGAGGACAAC
This sequence comes from Saimiri boliviensis, assembly GCF_048565385.1. Classification (NCBI taxonomy): domain Eukaryota; kingdom Metazoa; phylum Chordata; class Mammalia; order Primates; family Cebidae; genus Saimiri; species Saimiri boliviensis. Next base: position 29,024,420 of record NC_133453.1, on the reverse strand, counting down.
TATAATTAATATTTTAAAAGAAAGTCACAACATAATTTCATACATTTATTTTAAACTTTTGAGAACTTCTTATTAAGTAGTCCTAAGCATTGTTCAGTAACTCGCTTATGCTGAACAGCAATAATCATCGCCCGCTTTAACTGAACAATTATCACATGCCAGCTTCTGTGATAACCATTTTATATGTATTTTTAATTTCCAACCTCTCTGCACCACAGAAATTATTGTTACCTCTCTCAGAATATGGAAAATAAGGTTCAGAGTGATTAATAGAGTCAGCACATGGGATTGTTCTGACTCCAAAGCCTGTGTTTCTTCTCCTAGAGAGATGCCACACACAAATGCCTACCACCAAAAAATAACGAAAGGAGGAATTCATGTCATTCCAACCATAGTCTCTTGCTTTTAGCTGCATGCTAAATAACAAAATATGTCCAAACCTCTTCCATATCTAATAAATTTGTGTAGAAACTGCATAAGTCATATTTCACCAAATTTAAGTGAACGATTTTCTACGTTCAGGTATTTTTTTCTTTATTTCAAGAAGCTAAATAAATCATAGAATATGGAAGTAGATGCCTTCAAAGGCCATGACAGTTATATAAATATTTTAACTGCGAATGCAATGTTTCAATCTGTTTAGATTACCCAGTTAGAACTACCTAGATTATGAGTCTTTTTGCTTAATTTTATTTTCTTTAAAAATTTTTGTTACTTTTTAAATAGTTTATATTACTGTTTAATTTTTGCTGATGGAAAGTAAGATACTATCATTTGGTGAATCAAAACATTATAGTAGTGTTTTTTTTTTTTCTCTTATAAGAATTTTTAGAAAGAAAGTGCTTGTATGATTTTTCCTCATTTATGTGCTTTATTTCACCTTATAACACAAGCTGATATGAACAATGATAAGAACAGAATTGGGAAAACTGCTGCTCTCTATAAAGAAGATGTGAAAGAACACTGATGGCTTTGGAGCATGCTATCTCAAACTAACAAAACACAACTTCAGCAGGGATACGGACCTTATAAATCCAGCCCTTTTTTGTTCATTTAAAAACAATTTAGAGTAGTAGGGCATCACTATTTCTAACTCCTTTCTCTCAGTTGTCCTATATTCGCCTTCATACCTAGCATGGTACCTCCGGTAAGTGTTTATCATAAATATTTGGGAAATCCCTAAACACTGAGTAGTACAACTTAATGAGCTTCTCTGTTAACTTCTCATTTTGGCCTTTAGACTGTTTGTGACCTGCTCTGAAACTGTAGTCTTTTCTCCTTAGGCTGTGCTTCCCGGACTTTTCACTGCAGTGATATCGATCTTTCCTCTTTGCCTTCTTTAACTGCTGCATATTTAATTGCTTTCTTCTCTTCTGCCAATCCACACCCTATTGACCTTTCACCTATCAGTTAAATCTCTTTTAACTCCTCTGCTCTAATCTGAACACAGAAACCTTTTAGGAGATGTCTTCTAACAAGCTCCTAAATCTACAACCAGTAGCAGTGTCTAAACAGACTTCCAGGTTCAAAGCCCGGTTCTATCAGCAGGAGATATGAGACCTTGACCAAGTTACTTAACCTCTCTGCCCCAGTAGGTAGTTCCATCTGTAAAATAGATCAGTAACAACAACAACAAAGTGGAAACTGAATGTGTTAACATATGTAAAACATTTAGGAAAGTTGTTTTTTTTTTTTTTTGTTTTTTTTTTTGAGACGGGGTTTCGCTCTTGTTACCCAGGCTGACATGCAATGGCGCGATCTCGGCTCACCGCAACCTCCGCCTCCTGAGTTCAGGCAATTCTCCTGCCTCAGCCTCCCGAGTAGCTGGGATTACAGGCACGCGCCACCATGCCCAGCTAATTTTTGTATTTTTAGTAGAGACGGGGTTTCACCATGTTGACCAGGATGGTCTCGATCTCTTGACTTCGTGATCCACCCGCCTTGGCCTCCCAAAGTGCTGGGATTACAGGCTTGAGCCACCGCGCCCGGCCTTTTTTTCTTTTTTAACTGTTAAACAGGTTACAAAATTATAGCTACCTACCACTAGCTGCCAATGTTTAGGTATTTCTGTTTTTTTTTTTTTTTTCCATAATCTATTTAGAGGTCTTTACTGTAAACAGATATATCTAAGCCAATAAGCATGAAAAAAATTCAGGTTACCCATTAGTATTAAAATAAAAGGGGAAGTACTAATTCTCTATCAGAAGGAACTGCTCAGGTATGTTAAAGAATAATTATCACCATCTTCAGTTTACAGAATTGTTCACATACATTATTTAATTTTGAGTCAGCTTAATTTTAATATTTTTAGTTCATTTAATGACCTGAGGAATACAAAATGATATAAAACTGAAAAAAGAAATAGTAGCAAGATGGATTATATTACACACACACACACACAAAAAAAAAAAAAAAAAAAAAACACCAGTAGTATCACATACTCAAATTATTGCATTGTTTCAAGGTATACATGACTAAAAAGTACTAAATTGTGAAAAGGGGAAGCAGAAAATAACAGTATCAATATAGAATATCCTATTCTCTGCAAAAGCTCAAAGACGTCTCTAGAGTGTCAAAGGCATGTCCTTCAATATTTAACTTTTTCACTCTTTGTTCCCCATCTCAAGTTGAACAATACGTTAATTACCCGATGAAGCGTTATAATTACTCTAACAGCTCCACTCTTACTTATAATTACTGCATCAACACTTTCTTTTTCATATGCTTCAATCTATACCTATTACATTGTCATGATGAAGACACATTAACATTATAATACCGTATAATTAGCTGATGAGCAATTAAATTATTCCACTGCTCTTGTTCCTCTTTGCCAAGAGGTTGCTTCCAAGCTCTATTATCTCCTCTTTCTCTTCGGTTTGCCTTAGCGGTTCTCCCCCCACCCCACCCAAAACAAAGAGGCTCATAAGCTGTATGCAAAGCATTTTGATTTCAAATTCAGAATGAATAAGTGCTCAAATTGGTGATGGTTGAAGAAATACATCGGCATTATAGGCAAGTTCTCATTTATTTTCATTTTGGTTCTATGATAAAGAATTGCAAATCTATGTAACACAATAAGACATTGCAGGAACATTCCTTTCTACATGCTGATCTTTTTTGTTTTAAAGATTAAAATTTTCCATAATTTACAGTAAAATTGTTTACACTCTATTAGATTCTATCTAAAACATAGCCCTCATGAATTATTTTACAAATACTTCCAATTAAGTTTTCATGGAAGCTTTAAAGTTTTAGAAATTGGGAACATAAAATCATGCACAGTTGTGCAGCTAACTATGAGAGTAGACTGTTCAATGAATGCAACCAGGTGCTTTCCGTTATTATTTTTTCCTTTTGTTTTTCTTTATGCTACATATCAAAAATCTGTTCTTCTATCTGACTTGTCCAGTTGGCATTTAATGTACATAACATTTCCTTTACATGCTTATAATCTCTCTCTGTGGATTTAGTACAGTTTTTTTGAAGGTTCCTGTAAGGAAACTAGATCTTGTTCCTTGGTTAAAGACTTATTTTAGTTCAAATAAACTTCGGAACTAATTGGAATACAATTTTAACAACTCTAAAACACTTGTCGTCCACATGGTTTACCATTATGATCACTTGCTGCATCTATATTGCAAACTAGTTCGGTTGTTGTTTAGTCCATATTTTACAAGAGAACTAAATCTTTCTTAGATAATTACTTTGAAAAAACATTATGAGCTATGAAAGAAAAGTGGATTCGTTTAACAAGCAAGGTCTATGCCAATAAAATGACTTTTGTTGTCTCAGCTTAGTTTCCTTAGCTATGAGGTAAAAGAAAATCTATCGAATACTACAGTCTCATGTGCAGAAACTTGCCTCTTCACCGAGAAGAGCCAGATGGGCCCTGCCAACATCAGAAAGCCAGTTAGGACTATTAGTACCCTTATGCTTCTAGAGCAATGATAAACAAGTTACCTTTGACTTGATAGAGAAAGCAACTAAGTCTTTACTTAAGTGACAATTAGTTCAGCTATAATCCTGTGACATTCAAAGTCCTTAACTGTGATTTGATATTTTTAAATTGACAAAGACCCAACTCTCATGCTTTCATATGGGTACACTATTAATTTTGCCTCAGGTCAAAATAATCTCCCAACTTCTGATAAACTGTGTTAGAACCTGCATTTGTTTCTAAATTGTGCTAGAAAAATGAAGTTTATCTAACCATTAATAAATGAGAATCTCTCTGTAGTGCAAATAGGTAGGCAATACATTATATTAGATGTAACCTGATCTATTGACAGATATTAAAGTTCAAAAGGTATCAAAATGCAATCAAGATTAACAAGATATCAAATAAAATGTTAACTGTAATAATGTAATACTCTCACTTCAAATTCAAATTATTAATACATTGTAAATAAGGATCTTATATTGATTTTAATTATTTATATGCAGTTAAGATACCTATTATTTTCAGCTCTCATAGAGTTCCTAGTATATATACTAAAAGCAAAAGAATAAGTGAATAAGAATTGAAGAGTAAGAGCCCGGCCCTTGAATCAGGCCCTGCTCCAACACTTAGTACCTTTGTGACCTTGAACAAGTTATTTAATCTTCCTAAGCCTATTTGTAGCCATAAAATTATAGCAGTACCTATCTTGTCAGGTTACCAGAAAGATAAAATGAAAAATTTAATGTAAAGCACTTAGTATAGTGGCCAGCATAATGTGATCATTCAATAAATATTAAATATTATCATCGTTCCCTATTATTAGCTTAAAGGTTATTTTTCTTTATGTTCTTTAGAAAACACATCCTATAAAGTTCATAATCATCAGGTACTACAATTTCTCATAAAATATTTGATCTGGAAAAGGTCCTTTTTTGTTGTTTTATTCTGAGTGCTTTATGTGCATTGTCTACAGCCATAAATTTAATTAGTGTCCAACTTAGTACTATAAGCTCCCAATAGTATGTTTTTCCATGATACCATTTTATTTAGGAGATCTGTGAAATTTACTTCATTGGATTATACTTTCTTAAAATATAGACATAAAATTTCAACCATATAAAAAAGTTACAACTCAAAAAATAAAATTTAATTTTATAATCATGTGTAGCCCATTTGGACTCTTGCCATTATTTAAGAGATAAGAATAAGTTTATTCCCTCCCCTAACCCCCAAGGGTGGGAGGGTGGGAAGGAATAACATGAGGAGAAATGCTGGATATAGTATACACCTAAAATAAAATTTAAAAAAAAAAAGAATGTTTATTTTATTCTACATAAGAAAACCAAAATTCTCTTTTAATGCCGATATTTCTGTCACCTTTCAGTTGAAGTACTGAGTTTTTTCCTAGTCTACCTAACCCTCATGCTTTTGAAATAGATAGTATCAGAATTACTGTATTTCTTTCACAATGAATTATTATATTTAATGGTTTCTAATTTTTTCTCCCATATCCAAGATTGCTCTTCTTATGTCACAATAAATTTTAACATCTACTAGCCTTTAAACACTTCCTTTTACATTCTGAAAACTGTAAATTCTAAACCCGTAATCATAAAACTTTTGATGTTAGTTTTATATTAGCAAACCATAAGCATTGGTTTCAAAGGGATGCAATGTTTATGGTTTAGTAATATGCTATCTAGAGGGTATTACCTCCACACCTCCTTAAACTCTTATAGTTCAGGGAATCTTTTATGTCCCAAAGTCTTTATCATAGAAAAAGGAACCATAAATGACCCTGACTGAGGATGAAAAACATATTTTCTTTCTTTGCTTTCTTTCTTTCTTCTCAGTTCCAATTGTTACGTGTTGTTTTTGACAGGATAGATAGGAATTCATTATCATCAGGATATGGCAGCAATAGGGTCAAAGATCTAATGAGCCTCTGACACTTTGTTACCCACCATGTAATAATAGTTAACATAATGGCCATTAAATAAAAAGGTTTATTCTCACAATTGTCTATTGACCGAAAATCAATTATTTTATGTGAATCTCACATAAAAATATTGGTAATTATCTTCTCAGCTTGACCTTTGGGACTTAGATTCCCTTGGCATGGTGGTTAAATATACATGAAAATAACAACTTGACAAGGTGCAGTGGTTCATGCCTGTAATCCCAGCACGTTGGGAGGCCAAGGCAGGCAGATCACATGAGGTCAGGGGTTTGAGACCAGCCTGGTCAACATGGCGAAACCTGTCTCTACTAAAAATACAAAAATCAGCCAGGCATGGTGGTGCACATCTATAGTCCCAGCTACCTGGGAGGCTGAGGCATGAGAATCACTTGAACCTGGGAGACAGAGGTTGCAACGAGCCAAGATTGTGCCACTGTACTACAGCCTGGGCAAGCGAGGAAAGAGGAAACTAGAAAGAAAAGAAAAGAAAAGAAAGAAAGAGAGAAAGAGAGAGAGAGAGAAAGGAAGAAAGAAAGAAAGAAAGAAAGAAAGAAAGAAAGAAAGAAAGAAAGAAAGAAAGAAAAGAAAGAAAGAAAGAAAGAAAGAAAGAAAGAAAGAAAGAAAGAAAGAAAGAGAGAAAGAGAGAAAGGAAGAAAGAAAGAGAAAGAAAGAAAGAAAGAGAAAAGAAAGAAAACAGAAAAGTAACATTTTATTTATTTTTGATACTATATGGTGGTATGACCCTCAATCAGTTTCCAAATCCCATTCCCCCCATAAAAGCATTGTCAGAAGATCCAAGCTACCAATGAAAGTTTTGGCCTCAGGGAGGATTAAGTAAGAGTGGATCATATCTGGAAATGAGACTGAAACAGTGCCAACATGAAAGGTCAATAAGACTTAAGGCTGATAGATGAACCTGAAAAGGCTTCTTTCTCCTGTCCTTGCAGATGAATGAACCTCTACTGTGTCCAAGAATAGCTTTTACAATCAAACTAGTCTTCTGAAATAACCAGGAGAGACAATCAGCTCTTAACTTCAAAAGGGATCTTCACACTTCCTGATGCTTCATTTACAAATGACCAGTAATATGTAACACTGGCAGAGAACAACATCGTAGCTATATCTCTAACCACAAGGGCAGAGATGTCAAACTTTTCTACGTTGTATCACCAATATATTCTATGGAATAAATTGCCTTAGACTCAGTGTTATTCAGGCATTCTCTCATTCCAGCTATCATAATTCTCATGATCCACAGTTTGCCTCAGAAGATGACAATTCAGATAAATAAGAAAAGATAGGAAACCCAATCCATGTTAATTTTTTTTTCCAGGCATGTGAAGTGGAGAAGAGAACCTGTAAATAATGCTTTTGAATAGAAATATGGGAAATTTAAATATGGAGAGACCTATTTTTTTCTGAGATATCATGAAAAAACAAAAGGAAACACAATCACAGCAGGCTGGCACTACAAGAGACCTGAGAGAATAAACTAATCCCTTCATTTTACAGATGAGGGACCTATGACCCAGAGTGGTAAAGTCCATTAACCACATTTGCACATGGTAAATGGTAGTGTAGCAAGAGAAGTTCAGTTTTCTGACCCTAACCCCACTGCAACAATAAATCTAGTAAGGGAGTATTTTGCTGCTTATAAGCTGTATGTGTGCAATTTTGAAAAGAACATTAAATAAAAGTATAGGGTAGTCTAGGTTTGATATCACTCCCATATGAGTTTCCATTTACATATTTACTACTACTTGGCAGTATTGATTTATTTATCATTTACCTTCATATTCATCAATTAATAGGACATTCTACTGTACAGAGGGATTTTGTATTGCAGTCCAGTGATTCTTACATTTTCCACCAAATTGTCTATTTGCCATTACAGTGGAGTGGGAAATCCTAAAGCCAGGAGATTTAGGGGCCATGGCACAAACCAATCAGACCTAATGGAAAAATTTCTTCACCTAGTGATATTTCATCCTAAGAGTCGTGTAACGTTTGCTGTTTGCTGGTTGTCATGGTAAGCTGTTTTCTTCTCCCAAAACTTCAAGGTAAACTAAATGGTCCAAAAGTATGCAAGGTGCAACAATAATTCATACAAAGGATGTGTTTTTGGGTTCTAGATTCCATGTAATAGCCATTCTTCTTCCAAAAAGAACATAATTTTAAGTTAAAAGGTCCACTAAATTAACTGTATATTATATATTGTTGTCCTAAAATGAAGTAAAAAAAATACTTTTTAACAATTTATTTATTATACTTTAAGTTTTGGGATACATGTGCAGATCATGCAGGTTTGTTATATAGGTATACACATGCCATGGTAGCGGTTTGCTGCATCCATCGCTCCATCATCTAAATTATGTATTTCTCCTAATGCTATCCCTCCCCAATGCCCCCATCCCCTGCTATTCCTCCCCTAGCCCTAATCCCCCAGGTCCCAGTGTGTGGTGTTTCCCCCCCTGTGTCTGTATGTTCTCATTGTTCAACACTCAGTAATGAGCGAGAACATGCAGTGTTTGGTTTTCTGTTCTTGTGTCAGTTTGCTGAGAATTATGGTTTCCAGTTTCATCCATGTCCTTGCAGAGGACATGAACTCATATTTTTTGTGGCTGCGTAGTATTCCATGGCATATATGTGCCACATTTTCTTTATCTAATCTATCATTGGTGGGCATTTGGGTTGGTTCCAAGTCTTTGCTATTGTGAACTGTGCCACAATAAACATACATATGCACGTGTCTTTATGAAAGAATAATTTATAATCCTTTGGTTATATACCCAGTAATGGGATTGCTGGGTCAAATGGTATTTCTATTTTTAGAACCTTGAGGAATTGTCACATTGTCTTCCATAGTGGTTGAATTAATTTACACTCCCACCAACAGTGTAAAAGCATTCCTATTTCTCCACGTCCTCTCCAGCATCTTTTGTCTCCTGATTTTTTAAGGATCATCATTCTAACTGCTGTGTAGTGGTATCTCAATGTGGTTTTGATGTGCATATTTCTAATGACCAGTGATAACGAGCTTCCTTTCATATGTTTGTTGTCTGCAGATATGTCTTCCTTTGAAAAGTGTCTGTTCATATCCTTTGCCCACTTTTTGATGGGGTTGTTTTTTTTTCTTGTAAATTTGTTTAAGTTTTCTGTAGATTCTGTATATCGGTCCTTTGTCTGATGGGTAGATTGCAAAATTTTTTCCCATTCTGTTGGTTGCTGGTTCACTCTATTGATAGTTTCTTTTGCTGTGCAGAAGCTCTTAAGTTTAATTAGATTACCAGACTACTAAAATCAATACAGCATGGTACTGGTACCAAAACAGAGATATACACCAATGGAACAGAACAGAGGACTCAGAAGGAACACCACATTACTACAACCATCTGATCTTTGACAAACCTGACAAAAACAAGCAACGGGGAAAGGATTCCCTATTTAATAAATGGTGTTGGGAAAACTGGCTAGCCATATGCAGACAGCTAAAATTGGATCTCTTCCTTACAACTTATATAAAAATTACTCTGGATGGATGAAAGATTTAAACATGAGGCCTAACACCATAAAAACTTTAGAGGTAGGCAGTACCATCCGGGGCATCTGCATGGGCAAGGACTACATAACTAAAACACCAAAAGCAATGGCAACAAAAGCCAAGACAGACAAGTGGGATCTAACAAGTACCTTTAAAATTTTCTACCTCCAACACTCTTTATGCTAAACAAAATCCACCCACACTTTACACATTATCCATTATTAACTGAAAGATATATGAGTTTGAATAATATATGAGTATGAACTGATTAATCAAAACAAAGCTTCTAAATTATTCTCTTTAGTATCAGTGACTTATCTAAATGGATGTGGGCAGGATAAAACTACAAAAAGTGTTTCACAAAAGTCACAGCATTTTGCGAGAGTAAAAGAGAACCTTAACTTTCTTCTAATTCTCCATTCATCATTTTTGAAGATTCTCCTTAATATTAATTTTTTAAATAAATATTTATAGAATGTTTGATAGTTGATGACTCTGACAGATATTGCCCTTGTTTTCATGGAGTTTAGAGTATAATAGACAATAAAAAAAACATAAATAAATAAAAAGCACATAGTGATAGGTTCTCTGCAAGGAGTTAAAGCAAAGTAATATAATGAGATTGATGTGTGTGGAGAGGGTTACATTTTAGTGAGTATTCATGAGCGGCATCTCTGGGATATGATATTTAAGCCCAGCTAAAAACTGTCAAGAAAAATAATGCATGTAAAGTCAGGGAAACAGAATTTCAGGAAGATAAAACAGCTATGACAAAGGCCTTTGGGCAGAAATAGAAAAAGTGCCTCAGCTGAACAGCACGGCTAAGGAAGGTGAGATGGTGTAAGAAAGATGGGCAGAATCAAATTCTACAGAATTTTGTGATTTTAAAAAGGGTATGGAATTTGACTTTTACTTTAAGTGCAATGGTAATACTGGAGTATTTAAGTAGCGAAGTGATGACAGTGTGTCATTGATTTTAACAGCTAATCATACTGGCAGTTGTATAAAGTAAGAATTGCAAGGGACGCAGTTGGAAATGGAGGAAGCCACAGCAGTGGTTCATGTGGTTTAGAGTAGGGTGCTGGTAGTAGACGTGGAGACAAGTAAATACATTTGAGTTATGCTTTGGAAGGTAAAAAATTAATAAAATGAGATGGTAGTTTGTATAGCAGTGGGTAAGAGAAAGAGGAAAATCAAAGGTATTCCCTAGATATTTGGCTTAAGCAACTATCAGAGTGGGCGGCAGTGCCATAGTTTGAAATGGAAGAGTCTGGGCAAAAATGTATCAGTGCTGGAGAAAGAGGAGTTGAGAATTCTGTTTTGACTTTGTAAATTTTGGGATCTATATTCTGTATCAAAGTTGTCAGGTAGACAGTTGCATATTTAAATTTGGAGTTTCAGGGAGGTAACAGAGCTCCTTGAAAAGTGTATTTGGGAATCGTGAGCACATATGTAGTGTTTAAAACCCTGGGACTGAATGAGATCATTTAAGACAAGTGTGTTAATAGAAAAAAAAAAAAAACTTCCCTTAAGCATGTCAACATGTTATAAATAAAAAGAGGAAAAGGGCCCAATAAAGGAGAGTGAGAGAGTTTATTGAGTATATTTACCTATTTATTTGGAAAAAAATATATTTTAAGTGATATAGTTAAAAGTAGAGATGACAATATACATCTGCCCTATGTAATTATGTAATTATGCACATAATAGGTGCTCCATGAATATTTGTAAATATGTGTAATATAAAAATGTAAAAGTGTTCACATACAAAATGAACTAATTATTTGACAAAATAAACTGACATGTTTATGTAAACTCTTACAGACAAAAGCTAAACCGCTTCATGACGACCCGTGTATTGTGACTCTGTTTTATGAGGTCAACCTCCAGAAATTTTTCCCTGGCCACTTCATGCCAAGCAGCTCTACAGTCTCCAGCCATCTGGCTAGCTCCTGTCTCTGTCTCTTCCTCTTCACCACCTCTTTCTAGTTTGTCCTCTCCACCCAACCCTCACCTCTTCACTTCTGGAAGATTACATCTTTCTCACTCAGCTCTCTCTAAACTTGCTACTCAAATGCTTTCGTGCCCTCTTACATGTGATCAAATTCATCAGTGTTCTTAAAGGAATGAAGGTCCATTATCAGGGAGATCAGTCTAACTGTTAAAGAATAAAAAGTGTGCCAGGACATCATAGGCTTACCTAGTACAGATGGGCCAGAGACTCTTATTACATGTTGAAGGAAGCTTTCAAGGAATCTAACAGAAAAGTAATTACCTGAGGAATTATGTTTCTTTCTCCATCATCAATAATTTCTGTAAATCTATTAGCATGATTACTATGCAGTCACTTCATTCTAATTATTTAAATATAAGCCTTGATGGTAGCCATTGTTTTGCTTCATCTTTTAAGACAGAAAAGTTTGAAAAAGGAAACTCCTTTGCAAACTGTACTGAATTAAATATATTTTTGTTAGAGCACCATACTGTATTAGTTTATGCAACTAAATTTTTTGTTAGTTCTTGAACTTTTTATAATTTTAAGTGTGAAAGAAAAATGAAACTAATTTCCAGAAACATATTAATAACGACAGCTGTTAATATTGTTAAAAAGCATATTTGATGTGATCTTCTTAACCACCATAATTCTCTGAATAAAAGGTACATAGCATAATAATAGGGGATTCTCAATAGACCTGCATAGTCCCAAGTCAGACCAAAGAAATATGAATACAAATCTCAAGCTCATTGGTCTACATGTATGTGGTATGTGTTTATCACATGGACCTCCAGTAAAGTGTACTGCATATATAATATTTAGTGTTTGTGCTCTTGATATAGACATATAAGAGAGGGAAATCATTCTATTAGGCCTAATTAATATATAGGTGATTCAATCAAGTATGAGATTGTGAAACAAAATTTTAGAGATTAAGAAACAGTATTTTATGGGTGAGATTAAGAAACAATATTTTATAGGTTTTTCCTCATTGTTCTTCCCCCATTTCTGTTTCCTGCCAGAGACTCGGGGAGAATAACCCAGCAAAATTACCTTTTATTCCAACACTTTCTGCCTACTTTGTTGAGGCTTCATGCAAACAAACTGGCCTTAACAGTTCTTCCATGGATTCCCTCATCATCAATTTTTTTTTCTCTAACTTTGACTCCAAATAGTATGATTTAACAACAACAACAACAAAAAACCTGAGTGATTTTTAAAGCATATCTTTTGATCTTAGTGAAATAGCAGCTGTTTGTTGTACATTAAAAAAAAAAAAAAAAAACACCTTGTAGATAACAGACTACATTTTGAGTACAATGTACACTGCTTGGGTGACAGGTGCACAAAATCTCTAAAATCACCACTAAAGAACTTATCCATGTAACCAAAAGCCACAACCACCTGTACCACAAAACTATTGAAAGAAAAAAATACCTTTTAGAAAATATCTCACTTTAACTAAAAGGAAAACTCAAAATAGTCTATGTAAAAATTCCATTCCTACATATAATTTTTCATCATTTTTAATATATCAAAAGGAAACTATAGAAAAAGACTCTTTCCAATTTGCTATATTGCCTAAATTTTAAAAATATGCATGGAAAAAATAAATGTAAAAGAAATGCCGGAAGAGAACCTGGTTTACATAGAATACAGCAATTGTGAGACACATGAAAATGATTAAACGCAAAACTACATTACCACACAGTTTTAAGTAGATCTTTCTCAGAATTTACTAAATAAACATTTTCTATCTATAAATAGTCTGTATTTGAGGAACTCATTACATTATGTAAAATCCTTTACTCCAAAGAAGAAAATCAAGCTATCCTCTACTCTATGTTAGCCGTAAAGTAGTTACAAACAAATGACATTATTTCTAGTTTTTCTTACATAAACATAGTAGCCTTTGCTATTAGTTTGAAAACAAAGTAAACCAAAATTGTGTGCTTATAATCACATCTTTTTTATTTAACATAAAAAACAAGCATTTATCTCAACTGCTTGCAAAATGTAGGTGGGTACTGAGATAATGGGAAACAAGAGATATCGTAACACAAGAAGGTTTCACAGAAAAACATTAAATAAATTTAAATTACAGGACAAAATATTATCATTTTGGTATAAAATAGAACAGCCTGCCTCTGAAGCTTTGGACAAATTCACTGAAAAATTTCAATGTATTAAATACGGTTTTTGAATTCTTCTCATACTCATCTTTATATGTCTTGTAATGAATGTTTATGGACTACTTCCTTTATGAAACAAGGAAATCAGTCTACTCAGAATTTACAAGCACCATGATTTTAAAGATGATGTCAGAAAAAAAAATCTTATTTAGATATTTATCCCTAACCATATTATCCATTGTATGCCTATATGTGTATAGAACATATATAAATCACATTCTAAAAGATGTAGAGAGCATATTGTATTCAAAATTATTTTCTAGAAACTAAAACACTCGAGATGTGAATCAACTTGGATGAGATCATATTTTCTAGCAAGTAATAGTAGGAACACAGAGAAAAGTAAATTATTTCAATGTTGTGTTAAATTAAACTAAATACCACAATGGAGGGGTAGGGTAGGCAGAGAAAGGAGTGAGCCCGGAGCAAGGCACATCCTGGAGAGGAGAGGACCTTCTTCTATCACAACCAAACTCCCAGTTCACTCTCCGAACACAGAACCGGCAGAGGTGGATTTATCATAAGGCTAAACAGAGCATAAGTTTTGGAGCCCCTCAGTTGCATGGGCCACTGAAAAGGCCCTGAATCTACTTTATGTTTCAATTTTATAATTGTATTAATAAAGCACTTTGCCCCCACCCCAACTTCATGTTATTTAGGCCTTAAGACTCTTAATGTCTGAAACTAGGTGAGATAAAGAGAGTTGCTGCATCTCTGCATTTAAGTTTAGTTGTCATTGGGTATAAGTAAAATGCAGAAGTGTGACAGCCTTCACCTTTTCATAGTATGAACATCCCTTTCTTGAAGAAACAACCCGTATACAGGCTGTGCTCAGTGGCTCAAGCCTGTAATCCCAGCACTTTGGGAGGCCAAGGTAGGAGGATCACTTGAGCCCAGAAGTTTGAAACCAGCATGGGCAAAAAAGTGGGACCTCTCCCTGCCATTTCTATAAAGAATTTAAAAAAACTTAGGCATGATGGTGTGCTTCTGTAGTCCTGCCTACTTGAGAGGTTGAGACACAAGGATCACTTGGGCTTAAGTGTTTCAAGCTGCAGTGATCCGTGGTTGTACCACTGCACTCCAGCTTGGTGACAGAGCAAGACCCTGTCTCAAAGAAGAAAAACAAGAGAGAAGGGAAGAAGGAAGGAAGGGAGGGAGAGAGGGAGAAAAAAGGTGATGGAAGGAAAAAAGATGAAAGAAACAAAGAAAGAGAGAGAAAGAACCCAGCATATATTTTACTTATACCAAAAGCAAGATTGAAAATCATAACCAGGCATTATGAAGTTTCAATACAGCAGTAACTTGCAAGTCAGCCAGTAATATAGTACATACATTTCAGGATTGGTCCTCAAATGGAAAATTCTGAGATTCTAGTTAAATAGAGAATGATCAACTCTATTTTGAGTTGATTCTGGACAAGAAAGTGAAAATGGATAAAAGAAGTTGAGATATATTTACATATCTAGGAAGATTCTCCTCCAAATCTAAGAGGTTTTACATTTTTCCCCAAAATAATATGAGTACTCTTTTAATAAAGATTGTTTCATTTTTTGAAACGTCAGTTTCATGAAATGAGTTCTATATTGAAGTCACTCTCAACAGAAAACACTTGGAAAGGATTATTAGAAGTTTTATAATACTACCTAGCAAGAATTTATCACCATCTTTTGCTGTCTACCTTAAGTAAAGATATAAAGTACTAGAGAGGCAATATTTGGGGGGCACATTCACATTCAGCATTATAATACTTTGGTTGAGCAATCACTGTGTGCAAGGCACTGAGGTAAAACCTGAAGATACAAAGACAAATTAAGACCTGTTCTTTGCCTTAGAATCATACAGATGATGCATTATCAATAATCGATTCTTTTGCTCTGTAGTTTTCTTGAATAAAAATAACTGTTTGCATGCTGTCTATGATAGAAAAACAAATAATAATTATGAATCTATTAACTACCCCCTCTGCAGTCACATTCCATTTCATTTTGAAATGTGTAACTAAAGGTTAAGTGGCAATGATTCCTGGACAACATTATCATAGAATACCTTATGCTGTTTCACTATTTCCTCACAAATTATAGGCTGAAATTCATTTTCCTTAATTTATCATTTAAAAAATCTTTTACACACTTAACTTTCTTTGGAAACATCCACTTTCTTTCTACGTAACTCCTCCAGCCAGCACCTTGCTGAGCAAGTTAGCCCACTTCATTCCTTTTCTCTAAGTATCCAAACACTACTCATTTTAAAACTAAGTCAAGACTGTAGTCTCCACAAAGCCTCCTTTGATGACTACATCCCACAATGTACTTCTTTTACTGCTTTTTTGGTTTTTTTTTTGGTAACTTAGAAAAATTTTTAAATTTTCTAGATACCAAAGGTTATTCTTTTTAACTGTGATAAAAATACATACATCTAATTTAACATTTTAAGCATATAGTTTCGTAGTGTTAAGTACATTCACATCATTATGCAACCAATATACTGATCTGTTTTTATCTTATAAAACTGAAACTCTCTGCCCACTATATAACATGCCCCCATTTCTCTCTCCTCCCAAACCCTGGAAACCACCATGTCCTTTCTGTGACTATGGATTTGACTACTATAGGTAAGTCATACAAAAGGAATGATAAGGATTTGATATATCATTTTTTTTGACGACTTGTCTCATTTAGAGTAATGTCCTCAAGATTCATCCATGTTGTAGTATGTGTCAGAACTTCCTTTCTTTTTAAGGCTGAGTAATATTCAAGTAAATGTGTGCAAATATTCAAGTGTATGTGTATATACAATATTCTGTTTCTCTATTCATCTGTCATTAGACATGGCTTGCAGCCCCTTTTTGGCTATTGTGAACAATGCTGCTACATAAAGATCATTCTTTTAAGATTGAAAACCTAGAATGGTAGACAAAATGTTGATATAACCCCAAGATTCCCACCCCACAATACCTACATACCCTGCATAATTCCCTATCCCTGAGTATGAGCAAAACTTAAATTTGATGAGATACCACTTCACGATTATTTTACTTTGTATGATGGAAGGGATTTTGCAGAAATAATTAAAATCCCTAATCAGTTGGCTTTGAGTCCATTGAAATGTAGATTATGCTTGGAGGGGCTAATCTAATCAGGTGAGTCTTTAGAAGAGATTAGACATGGCGGGGACAGTGTTGTGATGCCTGTGGAGGGGGTTATATGGCAAAGATATTAGAGTTGCCTCTAAGAACGGAAGGCAGTACCCCAGTAGTAGCATGCAGGAAATGAGGACTTCACTCCTACAACCTCAAGGAGTTGAATTCTGTCATCAACTGGTTGGGCTGGGAGAGAACCCAGAGCTGATACAAGAGTGCAATGTGGGCAGACACCTGATTTCATCCTAGTAAGGCTCTAAGCAAAGGACCCAGCTAATCTGCACCCAGACTCATGACCAAATGAAAACCTTACAGTTTAAATAAATGTGTGTTTTATGTTGCTAAACTGGTAATTTGTTATACAGTAATACAAAGTTAATATAACTGGTATCAAGTTTGGTTTCTAAATCTTTCCTTGTTTACATTCTTTCTTAAATAAAGGCTAAAAACTGTAATTATAATATCTCTTCTAAACTAATCTTTGAGAACATCAAACATGCAATACATAATATCTTTAGGGGACACTGATGTTTGTTCAACTTTTCAGTTGTGGAACAATAATTGGACCTATATGGAGGGACTTCATTTTCTTAAATCAATTTTCATATTTCATATTTCATTTTCATATTTCATTTCTTATTATGGTTGCTATTGGTATGCATTCCTGATTCTTGTAGCCAATCATATATTGGTATGTTCTAATCTGTTATGAGTTGGAAGACTAGAGAACTAGGCATTTTGTATTGGGTCTACAATGAGAATACCTAGGCTATAAACTATGTTATGACAGGGTATGAAATTAAACCATCCATTTTGTTTTCTGAGTACCTCTCAACATTTAAATTCATCAGGAAAAAAACGGCATTTGTTTAAGTAAAAAGATACAATTATAAAAATACCAATTGATTGTTGTTGTTTTAGGTTATTTCTTTTAAAATTACAATTGCCTGCTCTCCACATTAAAAGAACATTGCTTGGCAGAATAACAAGATTCAAGGTAATGTATTTGTCTTCAAATAGTCTTTATTCTCAAGTTACTCCAGTGAGTCAGCAAAACATGTGTGGGCTTCAGACAGAGCGATTCCACCTCAATTTGCAAATTAGAACAGTGGGATATGCTATGTACTACTTTCTAAGAATTTACATATCATTTAATGACCCATCAATAGAAAATATATGTCATGATTTATCTTTCCAGTCATAGCAATTTAGGTAAAAGGTTGGAAAAATACCTATACGAATAGTGATATTAGAAGGAACAGGGGCAAAGATAAGCTAGGGTTACCTTTTGAAAAAAAAAATGGGAAGAATTTTGACAAAAGATTACTGTAAGCATCAAGTTTTAAGTATTGAAATCTTTAAAATGCATCCCTTCCAGTTTTATATTACCTTTTCTTTTTGTCATCCACACTCTATGCACTTTCTGGATCAAAACAGGTTATGTTTTGATAACTCCATGACTTACTCAAGTAATCATATCAGAAAACTTCTAGTAAAGTTTATATGTAGAAAATCTATGGAGATTTCTGCATCCATAACCACTGTCTGTAATGCATGTATCTTAATGCATGTATCTAATACAGTCAGTCACTTTATTATTTCAGCTTTCTTTGTGAATGAGAAAAATTTCATTTCCCCTCCTGTTTGCAGACACACAAAGTGATAAATGTGATGGAATTCTTTGTTAGCACCCTCCCACAAGGAATATTCCTCCTGGTTTGATTATTTTCTCCTCCTCCTCTTCTGTAAAACTTAAGTGATCTTCTTTGGTAGAGTACTGGGTAGAATATCAACTTAAAAATAAAATAAAGATAGAATATTTTAAATGGCATTAATGCTATTCTGCTTATATTACTTCCAGAATAAACAATTAGTGGGGACTAATCCCATCCAGTTTCACTGTAAAATTAAGTATTACTGTCTTAATTATCTGTGCTAGTATGGAAAATGAATGGACTGCATGTATGATTAGGGTGATTAGGGATGTTATATCATTCTCATTCACTTTTAACATACATTTTCTTTTACTTTTTGACAACTAAGAACCAAATACTTGTTTTGTTGTTGTTGTTGCTTTAAATCTGAGATTCTTAAATAATGCAAGCAAAAATATCCACTACTACCAATACCAACCCACCTCCAGATAATGGGTATTTCTGCCTTACGAACAACTAGAGAAGGCACATTTGCCAGCTTCCATCATAAACAACCAGGGAATGTAAAAGAGCAGCCCCTTTGTAGCAAAGCAATATTGTAACTGGAATAGCAATCTGCCTTCTGGAGAACAAAGGCACTGCCATGAGGAGTCCAAGTGTTTGTTCTTTGCCAACATTTAGAAAGAGTGCCTAAACCTCCTATTCAGAAATTAAATGGGAGCTCTTCTAAGCTTTGAAAGGTAATATTTGGGTTGTGTTGGAGCCTAGAATTATATTTCTTTGTTCTGCCTGGGATTTCATATTGACATACAAATCATTTAATTTCTTTAAGTATTTTAAAGTACCTTCTTTAAAATACTCTTAAGTAATTCTTTTAACTGCTTTAAGTATCAAATGTATAAAATAGCTTTAGATGTGGGGATTAAAAGTGACATGAGAGCAAATTGTTATCATCTGAGAGGTTTTATTTAATCATCATGAAGTCACATAGTATTCACTAAAACTTTTATTTTTAAGGTTCCAAAACCTATGCATTTAATGAATAATTTTCAGCAATTTTCATAATATAATAAAAATTGATGTTATGTTTGCCTTATACGTGAGATCACTTCTTACAGGAGTTCAAATGAGATAGCAACTGACAACAAAAATACTTTCCCTCAGTAATTGTGGAAATCCCAGGGGTTTATTACTACACACAATTTAAAGAAAATCTGAATGCAACACAACCTTATTTTAAACTGTAAGGTGGTCACTTTCTCCTCAGTTCTTCACTATGTCTTTCACTCATCATGTCCTATTTTCTTTCACTCATCATGTCCTATTTATTTGCAACATTAAATTTTACAGTAGTCTAAATTTTATTAACATTTAAAAATATTGTTACCTCTCAGGATTATCATTATTATATCATTCCTAAATTACAACACATAGATTAGAGAAAAGAATAACTTGGGACACGGAATCAGACTTAGGTTCAGATTCTGACCTTAACACTTGTATAATTTGTGGCCTCAGTTTGTGTGATGGTTAATATTGAGTGTCAACTTGACTGGATTAAAGGATGCAGAATACTGTTCCTTGGTATGTCTGTGAAGGTGTTGCCAAAGGAGATTAACATTTGAGCCATTGGAATGAGAGAAGTAGACCCACCCTCAATCTGGGTGGTACCACCTAATCAGCTGCCAGTGCAGCTAGAATAAAGCAGGCAGAAGGTAGAAAAGGCAGACTTGCTGAGTCTTCCAGCCTTCATCTTTTTCCCATGCTGGATGTTTCCTGCCCTCAAACACTGGAATCCAAGTTCAGCTTTTCAATTCTTGAACCTATACCAGTGGTTTGCCAGGGATCTTGGGGCTTCAGCCACAGACTGAAAGTTGTACTGTTGGCTTCCCTACTTTTGAGGTCTGGGGGCTCAGACTGGTTTCCTTGCTCCTCAGCTTGAAGGCAGCCTACTGTAGGACTTCGCCTTGTGATTATGTGGGTCAACACTCTTTAATCAACTTCCCTTCATATATACATCTATCCTATTAGTTCTGTCCACCTAGAGAATCCTAATACAGTCTTATTATATGTAAAACAGGAGTAATGCCTAACCAAATTTTACTGAAGGTCTAAAAGTTACTTAAAATGTAAAATCAGCTGAATTGTCCCATAGAAATGATGTTTATGGGTTTTAGAATAAACACAGAAATGGACCCTTTGGTCTTAAAATTTGAAACTTTTATTTGTCTCATCTGAGTTTCTTCCTCAGGAACCTGACCCTCAGGCAAAGGACTAAAACTCACCCGATCACCACATCCATATACTGAGATGCCAGACTTCTTATTCGTCATGACTATTCCCTTTCCCCTCTAATTTCTTTCAAAACTGTAGCTACATTACCTATCCTGCTAAATAAATGCCCCAATTTTAGTTGCTCAGCGAGGTGAATTTGAGATTTTTATTCTGTTCTCCCATTTGACATCACCTGAATAAAAAAGCTTTCTTTCCAGACAATACTTGTTGTCTCTGTAATTGAATTCCTGTTCCAGGAGCAATAGGACCTGGACCAAATGTGGTGTTTCCATAACAACCGTAGTTTTTCTGAAATGGTACACAGGCCAGGTGTGGTGGTTTATGCCTGAAGCGCAGCACGTTGAGGGGTCAAAGCAGGAGGATTTCTCAGCCCAAGAGTTCAAGGCTGCAGTGAGCCATGATTATGGCACTGCAGTCCAGCCTGGGAACCAGAGTGAGGCCCTGCCTCAATCAATCAATCAATCAATCAAAATAAAATGGTACATATGATTTCCCTCTCCAAATCTGTTACTTCTCCAAAATTTCTCCTTCAGTAAGGCACAAAATAATCTATATTGTATTTCTGAATAAGAAATCAGAAGTCATAATTAATTCCTGGACCAAATTAGCACTGGACTGGGCCAATCTAAATATCCAGTCACACAGGTCTGATAATGTTCCTCCTGGTAACATCTTAAAAGTCCGACTCTTCCCCACCTCCACTGCCACTTCATAGTACAGGCCACAACTCTATTTCATGCAAACTGCTCTTCACCCCCTTTACTGCTCTGGCTGCCTGTAGCCTTGCTGCTCTTATATCCATTCTCTACTCTGCTGCCATAGTAATTCTAAAAATGCCTCTGTGATTATGTGACTTTCCAGTTTAACATCCTTCAAAGGTTTCTTTTTGTTCTTGGAATAGAAACAGATTCCTTTAAGTGGCTCACAGGGAAGCCTATGATCTGGCCGTTCCTCCCCTTCCAGTTTACCTCTTGCAGTCTTTGTCTCAGTTAGTTCCATAGACTCCCCAAGTTATGTCTCCTTTACCTGGAAGACTCTCGCATCTTCTCTATGTGTCTAAATCTCATACATATTCAGGTTCCTAGTACCACTTCTTTCACAGGCTTTATAGATGCCATCTTAGGCCTATATCACCTGCATTCTCAAGAAATACTTATTAAATCACTTGTGACTTATAAGGTTTACTTGTAAAATTGCTTATTAAAAGTCACTCTTCCCCATTAACATATGGGGGTGAATACAATAGCTGCTGAGAGAGAACAGAAGAGGGGAGAAAATCAGAATTTTGAGGCCATGGCATCTATAGAAAAAGCTGTGCAGTAACCTCATTCCCCTCCTCCTCTCACCCCACAGGGAAGAGTATTGCACCTGCCTTCATCTCAAGTCTAGTAAGGGAGATTCCCACAGTGCTATGTAGGGAGTTTATTACATGACCCATGTATTAAGACAGAAATGGAAAATATAATGTAACTCCCACCTAAGAAATTTGGAGAGTAAGAACAAGCTAATTGTTTTGTGGTGTTAACAGCCTACCTTCTCTCTGTGTCTGAGTAAAGCATGTATGAATGTTTTCCCTGGACCAGATGTAGGCCATATAGAATAAAGAGAAGAGGTCTGGGACCATTTTAAGTTCTGTTCCAAAAACCAACCTGGGAGGGAGAAGGATTCTTAAGAACCAAGATTGAGTGGAAAAGGCTACCAGCTTAAACCAGGACTGGAAGGGCTGGACAATCTGGGAAGTGGAAGGGAGTTTCTACCGGAAGAAAAGCAGTGATGGGAATTTTTGAAGAACCTAGGATAAAGTGTGGCTTCTTTTGGCAGGTCCCAGGCCATCTCCACCAAAGAAGCTCTTGTGCTTCCACTCTCTCTGCTTCCCTTTCCAGTGTCAATCCTAGAGGGACAAAAGCTGAAGTAAGCAAGCTGTGGAGGCAGAGCAGAAATGGGACAAAAGCTACCAGACTCTTTTTGTGAAAAAGTCAAATGGTGGCCTCAATTGTCAGAGAAGTTTGCATCCTTCATTTTTAATATCCATAATGTCGTGTGCTTAAAAGTGGGCTGTGAGGTGTGTGCTGCTTTCTCCTTTCATCCTTCTCCCCACTCTCCAGTCTTTAAACAGTGGATGGTACTTACTCAGCCACCCAGTAGAGCTTGAAGCTGGCCTTTCTGAGAAGTTGGTATAGTGTATCACTAAAGTAGGTGGTTTGTGTGTGTTCTGACTACCTGGTTGCAACAGGTATGCACATCAAAGTCTTTACCAGTATCTTCCTGTATTCCGTATCAGATTGCAAAGATGGAATGTTACTATTTTACCAACAAGGTATTAAAATGCATTTATAAATTCAAAAAAAAAATTCCAAAGAAACTTATTCCAAGTTTTACCTTGGAATAAGGATGAAAGTATTGATTAATATCTTGGAATAGACACTCTTAATTGAGACAGTCACTTAAAAGTCACTATAGAATTGCTAGGAGTGAACAGAGACGTCATAGATATGGGGCCCAAGTTCCCACTGAGGGCCAGGCAAAAATAACCTCCACCAAATAAATATTAAAGAGGTGACAGGAGGCCTGGTGCAGTGGTTCATGCCTGTAATCCCAGCACTTTGGGAGGCTGAGGTGGGCGGATCACATGAGACTAGGAGTTTGAGACCTGGCCATCATGGTTAAACCCTAACCCTACTAAAAATACAAAATGTAGCAGGGTGTGGTGGCATGTGCTTGTAATCCCAGCTACTCTGGAGCTTGAGGTAGGAGAATTGCTTAACCCCAGGAGGTGGAGGTTTCAGTGAGCCAAGATGGTGTCACTGCAATCCAGCCTGGGTGACAGAGTGAGACTCTGTCTCAAAATAAATAAATAAATACATACATACATACATACATACATAATGGTTTATGGGAGGCAATTATTTGTGTTTCCACTAAGCCATATTCTGCAGTTTTTGACATTCACTATACTTCAAAGTCCATTTCAATATCCATGACAACAGTCATTAAGAATTATCATTGTGAAAGCAATGTTGTAAGAAGTGGTGATGCGTATGGGTGGGAACTATTATGCGGACCTGCAAAATGGATCCCAAACACTACATCAGCTTGTTTCCTCTACACTGTTAAAAAATCTGTACCTGTCAAAGTTATGAAATATTCTCTGTGTTAGATATGCTCATTATGAATAGCCATCAGAATCCATTCTACATATTTTAACGTTACAAATTTTCATCTTTTTCCTATACAAATAGAATATGACACATACTCTGCCTTTCACAAAAGCCTTCATGTATATTAATTGAATACCATGTAGAAACGACTGCTTTTCTACAGATCTCTATTTACGTGTCAACAAACTTAAAGTGAGACTAAATAAACTAATTTAAATGGAATCTTAACTATGCTGACTGCAGTCTCACTTCAGCTTTCCTCTTCCTCCTACTAGTCTTCTCCATTCTTTAAAACAGAAAATTCAGCATCTCAGATGGAATCAATTGAGCAAGTTAGTTTAATTTTGAGAGTCCCATATCCAGTCGATGAAAAGGACATAATGAAATTATTTTAAGAAGACACTGGCTGTGAAACCAGACTGGCCTGTGTATGATGTCATCTCCACCGTTTACTAGATCCATGGACAAGTTAAATATCTTAGGTCTGTGTCCTCATATGTTTAAAAAAAAAAAAAAAAAAACAGGATTGTAGTTCTCTAGCTCACTGAGTTATTGTGAAGATTACATAAAATAAACTAAATTATTTAGCATGTTGCCTAATACAATGGAAATGCTCATATGCATACACAGGAGACCTATTAAATAGTAAAATTGAATTAATCATATTCCCTTGGCACACCAATTTTTAAAAATTGAATTTTGTTAACTTTTTGCATCAAAACCAGGAAGGTAGCTATCAAATCTAATAATTTTTTCCCATTTTACTTTAAAAAGAGGAAAAAGTTGGTCTAACAATAATGTGTTCCACCATAATAGAAACAGATGATTTAAAACAAGAAAAAAAGAATTTTAAGGAATTTATGTTAACATAAGAATAAACAGGTCCATGAATTTCAAAAATGTGTATATCATATAAATTCAAGTCTGTCTGATATTTAACAGATTATAAAAGTTACCTGAAATAGTTTGAAGGACATATATTTAATAAATAATATCAGGATGACTGGTTAGTCATTTAAGGAAAAATCATGATTCCTACCTCCCTAGTTAAAAGGCAAATAAATTTCAGATGTTAAAACATGGTGCACAAAAAGAGAAACCATTTAAATACTAAGAAAATATAAATGCATATTTTTACACTCCTAAGATTTTATCACCACTGAAAATATGATATTAAACCCAGCAACCACAGGAAAAAAAAATGACAGAATTGAGGACATAATTTAAAATTTAGAGATGGCAAAACAAACTTAAAAATTAAATCAAACCTAATGAAATCAATGAAATAAACAAAAAGAAATGCCATAAATAGATTAAATGTAGAAACTATCGTAGCAAAATTGTTTACATTTCTCTCGCATAATCATAAGGGTTAAGGATTTAACTCAGAGAGAAGTTGTGTCGGTTGTGGCTTGATTACTATTTACCAGATGATCCCATCTACTGGATACCATCGCCTTGAATGGCCCTTGAATGTCCTCCCTCCGGAGTAGGAGATATTAAAGACCATTAAAGCTGGAGGTGACTTTAAAGATCATTCTGGTCCCCTCTTATTTGCATTTTAGACATGATAACTAAGACTCGGTGAAGTTAAATCACTAGCCATAATAGAGATATGTATAAGACACAATAGGAGCAGAAAAATCTTTCCCTGCCTGGAGAACAAGAAGGCCAAAAGAATCTTTGCTGGGAAAGGAGCATCGTAGATGAATTTAGAAGTACTTCCCGAGAAGGAAAGAAGATTCCAGATTAGAAGGAAAATAAAAATAACAAAATTCACAACTATTACGTACAAAGGCCTGAGGCGTACCTGAGAAAGGTATGCCTAGCATATTATAAATGATTAAGCGTAACCAAAGTTTATAGGGTATTAGTGGTGTTACACAAAGCTTTCTGGGTTCTATCCTGGCAGAGTCTTCCTTTTCTTTTTCTTCTTTGCACTTTTTGTAGGATCACATTTTTCATGCATTTATTACAGCTACAAATATGAGCTTCTAAGACAAAAAGATGTACAGTCAGATAAACGAGTGTGCAGGCAGTGCTTACTTTCACAAACTAGAGAACAACGTAACACTGTGGATAAGTTGTCATTTGAAATAGGCATGGACATATAGGAAGGATTTGAGTACAAAGCGATCTAGTAGGGAAAAGTAAAAGGAGAAAGGAGGATAAAATTGAAAAAAAAGGTATTGAGACCAGAACGAGTAACCATACTGTCTTAACATCAAATGTCCTGTCAGTATTAAAATTTCTGTTTTTCTTGCCTTTGGAATTGTTAACAGTTTATTTCAATTCTGACCTAAAAAAGAAAAATAAACATTGTGATTGACTGAAGTTTCTAATTAAATCTTGATTAAACTATAGATTCCACCACATCTTTGTTTTTTTGTGTGTGTGTGTGTGTTTTTCCTTTCACTGACATGATAGAAGATAGTTCCTTCAATCATCTGAATGGTTTTACTAATCACCCCTATCAGACAAAGCACAAGAAAGTAGTTTCTCAACAGGACTTTAGAAACAAGCATTTATTTGTTGAATATATTAAAAGAGATGTGTTTAGACAACCCCTCCCTAGAAGTTAGTTTGCCACTAATTTCTCTCTAGTAAGTATAGAAAATTACATGAATTTGGTGAATGAATGTTTTCCTTTGCAAAATAAAACATTTTAGCTTTTGCATATAAATCTTTGACTATATTAGGGTAAACCATACCAAATTGCCTATTAAAAAAAGCAATTTCATTGGCTCAACTCAATAGAAATGAAGATGATTTTCTCTTCTGATGATTTAATGTAATAAATATTTATGGTATCTAACATATTGGACATAACAAATACCCATGTATTAAGCATATGTATAAATGTCTAAGTTAATATCCAGATTACTTTACTTTTCAAAACCAGATTACTGTCTTAGTTTCTACATAATTCCCTCATTCAATTTCAAATTGGTGCTTAGAAGGCAAATGGAAATATTTGGCAAGATATGAGAAGGCGAGAGGAAGTGGAAACTGTGTGAAAATGTCTATAATGACTTAAACAGATTACATATCATTAAGATCCCTCTGGGGTATCAAGGTCAAAGTGAGTAAGGCATTCACTGCTCATCAGTGAAAGTCAGAGAACAGAGTACAGTCACTTTCTGAAAACTATTCCCCAACCCCATAGAGCTAGGATTAATTTACAGAATTTAATGCTTAGTTGAAATAGAAACGTGCTTGTTCTCAGTGAAGTGATGGTGAAGGTGCCTGTAACAATTGTAGTTCTGAACTGGAATTATTTAATAAGTAGTCTGGTTGAAAGCAATTGGTCTCCAAGGAATATTAGGTAATTTTCTCTCAATTTGAGTTAAATATCATGCCAGAAAAAGAATCTTAATGACTAGTCACAAAGTGACTGCTGAACAGTTTTCTCTCTACCTTAATGAAAGTCACAAAGAAATATTAGGGTTGAAAGTGGCCACTATTACTCATTTGATTAGGCCTTAAAAGACTTACTCTGGAATGTGGAGCAACAGGAGTAAATTTTAAGTCCTCTGGCTGACTCTGACTTGTGTCCTAAACTCCTCCAAAATAATATATAGATTAAGAGGGTTTTCAAAAAAGTATAATGACTTGACGGCTTTCCAAAGCCCCTTAACAAACCATAGACTCAAAAGTCTTACCTAGGAAAAAAAATGGTCTTGTTTTAATAGTCTCAGATATCAAAATTAAGTCTTTCTGACCTCAGTCAAACTTTTGGACATTTTTTAAGGTCTCCTGGAAGTACAAAAAAGAAATATTAAACTAATTAGACTTACCTGATATGAATTTTAAAAGAAACACTGTCAAAATAAGAAATGATGTTTGAACTTCTTGGAGTTATATTTATATGAATATGTTATTAATATCTATTTCAGAATTTCATAAAGTTCCTAGGAATCTGATACGTCTTAGTGTAAATGCTATCCATCATAATTGTGGTTATTTTAACTTGTTGTATGCTACAGAAACAACCAAATTTCCTTGTCAATTGTGTAAGTCTTATCAGATTTTTAGCCATGGCCATTTTAATTCTTGATGTTCTCAGGTAATTGCTTTACTCCAATGCCTTTCTAAAAGCTTCTTGCCAGCAATTATAATCTTGAAGTATTATGACTTTAAGGAGATTCATGGAAATCATGAAAAGAACACTGACAAGTACAGGTTTCCAATAACTATGAGTTCATTTCATCGGAATGAATTTTCAAAACTCTAATAAAGAAATTGATGGATTTGTGAAACTGCTAACAAAGATCAAACAGAGCAAGAATTAATTACATTAGACTGAATGAACTGATAAGAAAGAATTACGGTTTTTTTAATAGCTTCTATATTTGAAACATAACTGGTTCTTTTTTATTTTTATTTTATTTTATTTATTTATTTATTTTGAGATGGAGTTTCACTCTTGTTACCCAGGCTGGAGTGCAATGGCGCGATCTCGGCTCACTGCAACCTCCGCCTCCTGAGTTCAGGCAATTCTCCTGCCTCAGCCTCCCGAGTAGCTGGGATTACAGGCACCCGCCACCATGCCCAGCTAATTTTTTGTATTTTTAGTAGAGACGGGGTTTCACCATGTTGACCAGGATAGTCTCGATCTCTTGACCTCGTGATCCACCCGCCTCGGCTTCCCAAAGTGCTGGGATTACAGGCTTGAGCCACTGCGCCCGGCCATAACTGGTTCTTATAATGCTTTGTTTTTGTGGTTTAAAGAAACATTTTTCTTAAAGCTATCTGTAGTTTACAGCAATTTGGTATAACATACTTTTGCAAACAAAAATGAACTCTTCTTTGTTACCTGATCTTTTCAGAATTCAGAAACTATTCAAAAATATTTTTATTTTTATTTTTATGACATTATGGTTATTTGCATAAGTTCAATAAAAAATCTATTCTTTTTATAACAGAATACAATTGGAAACATTGGTTATATTACCAAGACTTTAACTGTAATGCCGTATTTCTTTTTTATTAATTTTTATTTATTTATTCATTTTGAGACAGGATGTCACTATGTCATCCAGGCTGAAGTGCAGGGGACAGTCATAGTTCACTGCAGCCTTTACCTCCCAGGCTCAATTCATTGTCCCACCTCAGCCTCCTGAATAGCTGGGATTACAGGCAGACACTACCATACCTAGCTAGTTTTAAAATGTTCTTGTTGTGATAGGGTCTTGTTGTGTTGCCCAAGATGGTCTCAAACTCCTGAGTTCAAGTAATTTTTCTGCCTTGGCCTCGCTAGGTGTAGAGATTATAGGCCTGAGCCACAATGACAGTCCTGGAATGTCACATTTAAAAACATGCATAGATGCCTGGCTTTTAGAGTTGCCAGCCTTACAATAAGTAAAAGTTATTGCTTCCTGGCCAGTCTAAGAACCTCAAGATATTAGATACAACAGGCAAAGTTTAATGTCTGCCTTGGTTTGGCTTTCTAGCAATGAATGAGAGGCTTTTTAATGTCTAATCTGAGAGATTCCTTGTCGAAATTAACAACAAAGTAAATTTAAATAGAGCCTATATGTTTACTAGTACTGCACTTCTGTAAATAATCAGGCAAATAGGTCTTCACATGATTATCTTTGGTAGAAATGAGAGTGATGATAGAAAAAAATCATGTTTCAAAAGAAATTTAAAGTAAACTTGTCATTACATTGAAGACTTGTTCACTGTTTTTGAGTTTTTAATCTACCTGTAGACTGAGTTAGATACTGAATTCTTCTGATTTTATCCAATACCTGGTTACAAGTCTACAACAAAAAACAAAAATTACTGTTCCTGAAGCCCTGCAAGCAAAACCTGGACAGCTTTATATAAACTTCAAGGGACAAGTCTCATCCCTGATTCACTGGTCACAGAGTTTACCAAAAATGCCAGATGTCACAATAAGAGACATTCACTATACAAATCCAGAACAAGAAGTTGCCAACTTTGTCCTGTGGATATCTTTTCCCAGCACTGTCAGAACAAGACTAAGACTCCCTATTGTGATCAGACATCCCTCCTCTTAATTCTCTCTTTACTTATCCCTATCGCCTTCAGTTGATGGAATAATACTGTCTTTAAGATCTCACAATCCGTAGTTCCTGCAGGTAACTTGCAAATTGTCATGCCCATTCCTAAAATGCTAGATGATAGAATTGCTACCTTCTAACTAAACAGAGAGGAATCTACACAATCAATGACACTTGTTGCCCAAAAATAAATACATTGGGTACTGTAGAGACTTAGTTGAGAAAATGAATGAACAGACTACTTAATTAAAATGGATACACTCCTTGCCTATTTCATATTTATTTGATTTTAGTTGGTTCAGTTCATGGGAACCCTAGCTGAGAAACAAACTTCAAATTCTTGATATTATCCCCAAGATAGTCACGGTAGTCTCTCTGGTGTGCTGTATCCTTTCCAAAAGTTTTCAATGTTTGTATGTAGCCATCTGTCAAACATCAAATGGTCTTCGTCCAGCCGGAAAAACAAAAACTCAAAGACGCAGGTGATAATGAGGACACTGTAACCTATAAACAGTAACTGAGAGTAACCCTGATGCTCTAGGTGTTATTCACAAAAAAAAAAAAAAAGGGAATTGTTAAATAAAAATCTTAGGAAGCCGTTGTCTTGAACTCAGTTCTTGCACTAGTCTTCAATATAGCAGACTAAAAGTCCAAATGGAGTC
Source organism: Saimiri boliviensis (assembly GCF_048565385.1). Classification (NCBI taxonomy): domain Eukaryota; kingdom Metazoa; phylum Chordata; class Mammalia; order Primates; family Cebidae; genus Saimiri; species Saimiri boliviensis. The sequence goes on along the minus strand of NC_133453.1, from coordinate 28,993,850 downwards.
ATCTATGCTCAAGTTCCAAATCTACTAAATCTTACTTAATTTGTTGTCTGACCTTCCAAGACGTCAGGAGAGATAACAGCCAGTCTCACAAACAGGTAAGTTTAAATCTTCAATCAGCATAATCATGAAGTTTCCTCTGCTTGAATGCTAACATACAAAAAGCTACTCTGAAGTAAACTGATGTTAACCAATCAATGACTTTCCTATGGTTCTGCCCCGCTATACCTCCTTACAAAAAATTAGCCTTAAAAGACTAACGTGCTCTTTGTTCTTTGTCTCCGCTTTCTTCAGACCTTCTCTGTCTGCAAAGAAAATCTTCTCTGCTCAGGTCATTGGAATACAGATTCTATTTTATGGAATGAACCACCGTCCAACTTTAGAATCACGAATAAAGCCAACTGAGGTCTTTAAGCTAAATGTGTTGTAATTTTGTCTTCTGACCATAGGGAGAGTAAGTAACTGGTAAATAAGGAAGGGAAAGTATCTATACATTTTTATCCAAGAGAGTAAATATGAATGTATAAACACTGAATATCACATACATGCAATTCAGGTTTGCTGCTAAAAATACCATAAACTGAGAAATGTAATATACCCTTCATGTGCAGTTTGACCATCTTAATATGTACACTAGAGAAAACCCAGTACTCTTTAGCGTTATCCAGGAGAAAAGTTATTCTAATGAAGTAGTAAGTCCCTTTAACATGTGCTCATTCAGCCCATAATCCCCTCTCTGTGGTTATAGTAACCATTGTGCAACATCTGAACAAGTAGATATATCGATCAAACATTTTCTGAGAAGCAAATTTGATCAGACCTTGGCAATTATTGGCGCCCACTAGTTCAGTTTCATTTCTAACAGGGAACCCAGGTGAGATACAGCAGTACCATGTTGCCTTCAGTATTTTGTTTTAATGGGAAAAATCTTGGCCTGGGATTCAGAAACATGTATGTGACAGTTTAATTTCTGGATTTTTTTCTGTGATTATTAAAGTCATTGAAATTCTCCATAACTCAGTTTCAAAACTTAAGGTAGATTAATATTCTCAAAAACTACATAAAAGCAAAGGGAAGAGAGGCCTAATAAATCATCAAAAAGTATCTGTGCTGGGCGTGGTGACTCATGCCTATAATCCCAGCACTTTGGGAGACCAAGGCAGGCAGATCACAAGGTCAGGAGATCGAGACCACCCTGGCCAACATGGTGAAACCCTGTCTCTATTAAGAATACAAAAATTAGCTGGCAGTGGTGGTGTGTGCCTGTAATCCCAGCTACTCAGGAGGCTGAGGTAGGAAAATCACTTGAACTAGGAAGTCGGAGGTTGCAGTGAGCCAAGATCATGCCACTGCACTCCAGCCTGCTGGCAACAGAGCAAGACTTGGTGAAAAAAACAAAAAAGGATCATTATTGTGAACTGGCATTGGAGAGATTAGCAGCAGGAGGATAACTAGGAATAAAATCCAATTATATAAATTTAAGGATGTAGGCAATGAAAAAAATAGAACCAATCAAATGTGATCACTTGAATCATAATACCAATATAGAACCAAATGGAATTTTTGGGATCATCTGAGCTACTGAATTTTACATATAAAGAAAGAAAGCCAACAGGGTGAAATGACTTTTTTTTTAATTGCATTTTAGGTTTTGGGGTACATGTGAAGAACATGCAAGATTGTTGCATAGGTACACACGTGGCAGTGTGATTTGCTGCCTTCTTCCCCTTCACCTATATCTGGCATTTCTCCCCATGCTATCTCTCCCCAATTCCCCACCCCCCACTGTCCCTCCCCTATTTCCCCCCAACAGACCCCACTGTGTGATGCTCCCCTCCCTGTGTCCATGTGTTCTCATTGTTCAACACCCACCTATGAGTGAGAACATGTGGTGTATGATTTTCTGTTCTTGTGTCAGTTTGCTGAGAAGGATGGTTTCCAGGTTCATCCATGTCCCTACAAAGGACATGAACTCATCGTTTTTGATGGCTGCATAATATTCCATGTTGTATAAATGACTTTTCTAAGGTCAAAATCTCATAAGAGGCAAAGTGAAGATCAAGTCTAGGTTCCCTAATTCCAACCAGTATTCTTTCCAATATGCCATAGTATAGAAAGGCTATAGTTGCAGTAAAGTGAGTTAAATTTTAATCAACTATATTATTTTTTATAAGCTCTCCATAATCTTGAAAGATCAAAAAGTATATTTAAAGTGCTGAAATACTGCAATCTGCTTATGGCATATTTCAGATTTGTCCTGCATGAGCTATCATTAAATATGTAATTCCTCACTAAAATTAACAAATTATATTGTAGTTATACACTAAAATAAAGGTTGTTCATTTAATATTGTATTCATTAGCTAACAAAACCTTTTTTAATTGAGAAATAAAATGTTAAATAATTATTTTGCCTTCCTCTAAGAGTTGAACTTCAAGAATAATGGAAGAAATTCTGCAGATCCTCTTCCCAACAACAAAATCAATTTAAATGGTAAAAATCATTAGGAAAGGAAGAAAGAAAAAACAAATAAAAAAAAACAAACAAACAAAAACCGTAATCACTAAAAGTATATAGATATTATTCTAAGGGGATGGAACAAATGAAGAAAAAAAATCATTCAAGATAATCTCCTTATACTCTGTAAGAACAGAGAATTTGAATACATGTGAAACGTGTCCTGGGAGGGACCCAGTGGGAGGTGATTGAATCATGGTGGTGGGTTTTTCCCATGTTATTCTTGTCATAGTGAATACATTTTATGAGATCTGATAGTCTTACAAAGGGGAGCTCCCCTACACATGTTTTCTTGCCTGCTGCCATGTAAGACATCGCTTTGTTCTTTCTTTATCTTCCACCATGATTGTGAGGCCTCCCCAGCCATGTGAAACTGTGAGTACATTAAACCTCTTTCTTTTATAAATTAACCAGTCTCAGGTATTTTATTAACAGTGTGAGAATAGACTAATACACTTCTGAATACAGATGTAAAAATTCTAATAAAATGTTAGCAAGCCAAATCTAGCTATCTATAAATAGGATCATACACCATGACCAAGTGTGATTGATCCCAGGAACACAAGGTTGGTTTAACATTCAAAAATCAATGAATGTAATTCATCACATTAATAAAAAAATCCATATGGTCATCTCAATTGGTACAAATAGAGCATTTAACCAAATCCAATACCGTTATAAAACATAAATAAATAAATGAACTATAATTAGAGTGAAACTAACAACTGAAAAGGACATCTATAAAAAAATACCCCAGTTAACATTGTACTTAATGATGAAAGACTTAATGCTTCCCCAATAAGATCAGGAACAAGGCAAATATGTTTACTTCTTTTACTTCTATTAAATATTATACTGGAGGTTCTAATTAGAGCTATTAAGTTTTATTTTTTAAAAGGTGTTTATCATTCAGATTGGAATAAAAAAGAAAAGTCTATTTGTAGATGAAATGATTTTATATAATGAACATTTTATGAAACACACAAAAAACTGTTCAAATATCTCAAGTTTAGCAAGATTGCAGAATAATATAAGAAAATACAACAAATAAACTATTTCTTTATACAAGCAATGAAAATCCAAAAATAAAATTAAGAAAACAACTCAATTGACACTAGCATCAAAAAAATTACTTAAGGTTGGGGATGGTGGCTCACACCTATAATTCCAGCACTTTGGGAGAATGAGGTGACAGGCTCATTTGAGGCTAGAAATTTGAGACCAGCCTGGGAAACATAGTGAAAACCATGTCTTCAAAAAAAAAAGAAAAAAGCCAGGTGTGATGGCACATGCCTACACTTGGGAAGCTGAGGTGGGAGGAGCTTCTGAGCCCATGAGTTCAAGGTTGCAGTGAACTACGACTATACCACTGTACTCCAGCCTGGCTGACAGAGTAAGACCCTATCTCTTAGAAATAATAATCACCATCATCTTTAAAAAGTATAAGACTTCTGCGTTAAAAACTAACTTTCTATACATTACTGAAAAAAAACTAAAGATCTAAGTAAATTTTAAAAGATATCTTATTTTCCCAAATTAAAAGCACTATTATTTAAAGTAGCAATACTTCTTGAATTGATCTACAGACTCAGTGTAATCCTTATAAAAATCTCAGGTGGCTTTCTAGCAGAAATTGACAAGCTGATGTCAAAATTCATGTTGAAATTCAATAATGCAGAATAGCTAATATGGTCTTTATAAAGAAAAATTTGGAGAATTCATAGTTTCTGGTTTTATAGCTTATGTTAATAAGACAGTGTGATAGTGTCATAAGATAATACACATATAAATCAATGGAATAGATTTAGGAGTTCAAAAATAAACCCATAATTGACATTTGGTCAATTGACTTTTAGCTAAGGAGCCAAGACTGTTCAACGGAGAAAAACTAGTCCTTCCAACAAATAGTCTGGGGATAATAGTAATGTACACACAAAAGAATCAGTATGGATCTCTGTCTCACACCATATAGAGAAAATTAACTCCAAGAGGATCAAAGACATAAATATAAGAGCTCAAACTATAAAACACAGGAAAAAGAAAAGTGGATCTTCATGACTTTGAGTGAGGCTTTGGTTTCTTTAAATACTCTCAGTTTTAAAATTGAATTTGAATTTCCTTTTTCAAATTTAAGAATCAGATTGCCATTTCACACTTATTTTTTTAATGTCAGCATATCTGGAATGTCCTCTTTTTCTCTTATATGAACTACCAAATTATTTTCATTGTTATTAGGTTTTAAAATTTTGCTTTCAAAGTTATATTTGTTTCTGATTTTGAGGAAATGATAGACAAAGTAATAACAACAATTTAGTATGGTACTTTGACACTGGCATTAAGAAACTGCACTCCTGAAAAAGTCACTTGCCTCAATGTCTCTGCACTTCATTGAAGAGGAGGTATTACAAAATAATACTCACTACATAAACTTTCTTTGGGAATCTGTAACTTTGCCTACCACGTTGACCATTTATTGGCAAATATAAAGCACTTGATATAAAAATATTTGCTTAACAAAGGTCTGTATGATCTGATCCATACCTCTAAGTTAAAGCTGACTCATTTGTGTGTGTGAAACAAATTAAAGTAGACAAAAGAAATGGAAAAAAAAAAACCCTACTCTGAAACACAGTTTAAATCAATATTCATTAAGTTCTGGGACACTATATTCAAAGAGCAATAAACAGAGGAAGATTCTAAAAGAAGTGGCCACAGACATTAATCAAATATATAATATATTTACAGGGTAATGCAGCCTCAAGTTTTTTTCAAGACTATTTGCATAATCAGGTGGTAGCAAGTTCATGAATGCAATTTTTGAGTATAAAAGACAATAATCTTCTATCACCACTGAAATCATTAAAAGCTATAAACTACTGCATTAAAGTGTGTAGTTTTACATAATGTTCAATCAAAATATTTATTCATGAAAAAGAATACTTTAACAATAGTTGCACAAAGTATGTCATTTGTCTTTCTGGGTTTTGTTATGACAGCAGTTTGCAGTTGTTATAAAGCTATTGTGATGAAACACACAACATTTGAAGTAATTGTCTAGATTGGCTAAATACTCTTTTCCAATAATGTGATTCAGAGTTGGAAAGATAAATCTACTTCTGTAGTCTAGGCAAGTTATTTCACTTGATTGGAGTGTGGTAATAAAGACAATAGATATCTATTGAAGTCTTACTATGTGCCAATCTTGACAGTTGGTTTTTATCAATTGTCATATTTAATCCTTCCAACATATCATGAGGTAGGTATTGGTATTTGAATTGTACAGAAAAAGAAATTGAGGCTCAGGGAAATGCAATACACTGTCCATAGTCACACAGTTAGCAAAAAGCAAGGCTACATTTTAATTATTCCTGACTCCAAATTTTGCTTTGTCCATAGTATTTTTCTAGGTAGTAATTTCCAAATGCGTGTATTCATGCCAAGGGACCATGAGTGGATAACTACAGAAGTTACAACTCTAGTCTAATTTCACTAAACCTGATGGATAAATCATCCGCACCTGGGATTAAGAGGCTAGAACTCTTCCTAGTTTTATAATGTTTTCTTAGGCAAATCTTGAGCTAATTCATTGAACAGTCCAACTCATCCTGCTTTAGATGTCATGGTAGCAGGGTAAGTGACAAGAAGTAGGGTAAAATAACGATAGTCTTCCCTACTCGAATGTCTAAATTCACAAATCCTCAAAATTTAATCTTTCTGCATCCACAACATGATTCCTCTCTCTGACAGCTCCACACGTTACAGCATAAAGTAGAACTTGTGAGTATAAAAAAGACAGAGAGGACAGTTCGGGGATGAATTCCCTGGAGAAAGATGTATACTTGCAAAAGCAAGAAAGAGGACTTGGCAGCAAGAATTCACTCACATTTTAGAATATTGGAGAATTGTTTTTGACCTACTAGTCAAATCTCATCCTAATAAACTGTAGAGCTTTGAATGAACTCCCACTGCTACTTAGTTTTAGCCCTTATTCACTCACTTGGACATTTAAGTCAGTAGATATTTAGTCACTGGCTACTATATGTTCAGCATTGGCTAAGTACTGGACACGAGTAAAAAGTCAGTCCCTGTTTCATGGAGTTTGAGTTTATTAGGAGAAATAGGATTTACTCACATAATTAAGCAAACAAGTGAGTATCTGGAGGTTGAGATTAGTGATAAGAAACAAAGAAATATTGTTTTATGAAAAAATGCATCAAAAAAAATAATAACTGGACTGAGGCTTGAGAAAAGCTTGCTTGAGAAAATAATGCCTGAACTGAGTTTACAATTGAGTAGAAACTGATTAGATAAAAGAACTAGGAGAATAGGAAATTTTCCAGGCAGGAAGAGAACCAGTACAAAGGACTGGTGGTGGAAGGAAGGAAGAAAGCAAGAATGCTGTAATTGAAGGACAACAGTATTGGAGAAGGTAGAAAGGCAAGCTGGAGCCAACTGCAGAAGAACTTGTAGATCACGTTCAAGTCTATATGAAGCCTATTTTATCTTTATCTTGAGGACAACTACAGTTACTTCAGGCTTTTAAGATGCAATTGTGTTACTGGCAGAGGAGGATGATAGGTTTCCATTTAAAATTTCTTGATTACTGTACAAGGAAGACATAGCTAGAATGGATGCAGAAAGTCCAGTTATGAAACTAATTCACCCAATGGTGAAACAGTAAATCATACCACGCCATTAAGGGTAATTCTTAGGTTAGTGCCATATTTATTTAATGTGAAATTAGTTGTATATTTAATAAGGGTCTTGGCAGTGATTCTGTGAGGCTATATATATACAATATTCACAGAACATTGTGGCCAGAACAATATATAAAACAAAAGCAGCCCAGGTAGCTAGCCACCCTGCAGGGAGTAAGTTAGAGAATAAATACTAGTTCTCATTCACCTGCTAGTGTCTCCCATTAGCTAAACACAACTGCAAGTCAGAAAACTAGGAGTTCTCTTGATGCAGTCGACACAGAAAAACTTCTCAGTGCACAGAGCAGAGTGAAGAAGAGTGATGAGAGGATCCGGGCGAGAGGTGGGTGAAGTAAAGGACAAACAGAATATATCTAATTTATCCATCAGGCTTGAACAAGTAAATCAGAAAAGATGAAGGCTGTACTTACACAATCAAAGCATGTTTATTTTTTTTTTTACATTCAACAAGATTTATCAATGTCTAGAAATATTTTTAAGTCAGTTATGTGCAAGTATGTTTAACAACCACGTCGACAAGGTAAGTTATGTTTAGGATAGCAGAAAAACATGCAACTAAAATAAATGATGCCCTGTATACTGAAAATGATCAAGAAAGTATTCCTCACATTTTCAGTTTGTGAGCAACGGATTATATGCAAATGCTGATCCATCTAAGAAAGCACACATGGACTTGTCCATTGGCCTATGTGCATTCTACTGAAGGTCAGGTATGAGCCAATAGCATAGGCAAAAATTCTGCCAAAACTTAGCTTGGCTCTTCAGTTTGTCTATTCAAGTTTTCAGCTGTAGCCAACATGAACTCCGTAAAAACGCAGAGACGGAAATCACATTCCCTAGAAACAATGAAAAACCTGGGCAGCAAATGCCAATTGTATCCAGGCAACTAATAAGATAAGTAATGTGTCAAAATAAGACACCTAAATTCTTCCTTTTAGGAATCACTAACCATAAAATAAAGACACATTTATGAGTAAAAACTAATCTTGAGGATTGTGGTTTATAATTCATGAAACAGTAAATCATACCATGCCATTAAGGGTAATTCAATGAATTTAATAGAAGATAATAATGCTCCAAAATGTGGTTACTATTTCAACATGCATTTTTTTTTAAATGGGATAATTCTATAGGACATTCAACAGGTTAGCAGATATTTTGATGAATATCATCTTAGTGAATGTTTCCAACAACCTGGGGAGACAATGACTATCTCCATTTTACAGGATGATTAATACAGCATCAAAGGGCATTAGATTTAGAAGGGATATTTAAGGATTCATTTGGTGCTGATTCTAAGTACATATTTTCTTAAGAGTAGACACTGATACAGTGGTCCTGGGGAGAATTCCAGAGTTTATATATATATATTTTTTAAAACTTTTTTTTTATTGCATTTTAGGTTTTGGGGTACATGTGAAGAACATGCAAGATTGTTGCATAGGTACACACATGGCAGTGTGGTTTGCGGCCGTCCGTCCCCTCACCTGTATCTGTCATTTCTCCCCATGCTATCTCTTCCCACCTCCACACCCCCCGTCCCTCCCCCATTTCCCCACAACGGACCCCAGTGTGTAGTGTTCCCCTCCCTGTGTCCATGTGTTCTCATTGTTCAACACCCGCAAGAATTTATATTTTAAACAGCTGTCAGGTTTGGGAATTCTGGTCCTAGCACAATCATCTGCCCAGTACCTTAAGTCTCCTTTCCTCTAATCAAACAATATTTTATATCTTGTCTAAAATTTACTGGTAATAGGGGTCCTAGAAATTTCTTGAAGCAATCGGTCACATCTTAGGGCAGTGTTAATTTGTTCAAGTTCATGGCCAAATTGTAGAACTAAGAATCAAACCCAAGTTTTAGTTTAAATTATAGGGCTTTTTTCATCATAATACATATATTCTCTTCTCAAACATGATACAAATGAGCATAAAACAAGTTAAGATAATTTTCTTAAAATTAAAGCACTTAAAATATAAAAGTGCCATGCTGTAGAAAATTCTTCCACAGAATTTTTAAAAATAAATACTAATTAATGGATTTTGTTAATCTAATTCTCATATGCAAGACAAGCTATATTTATTGTGTGAGACAGTTTTAATTGGTAGAGGCTATTCAGGACTTTTACATGAAATAATTGTCTTGGGACATCAGAATGTAATATTTCATACATGCAATGGTACAATACAACTTGGATGAAAAAGGGAATAAAATTATACAATCATTGAATTAATTATAGGTTAGGCATTTTCATTAGACTTCAGCATTTCTCAGAAAGGCTGGGTCAACTGAAGTGAATTACATATTAGACTTCATCTGTGTGGGTAGTATATCTCATTGTAGGTGGTTTATCTCGGGGCCAGTAGAACAGAAAAAAAGTCAAAGAAATCTTACATAATAGGAATTTTAGAAAGAAAAATTTCAGTTCTCTATTTCTTAAACAATTATGTAGCTTCTCTTGAAAGTAGAGGAACACATAACATTGGTTGGCTTTATATAGTTTTCATTCTTGTTTAGTTGAATTGAAAGGTAAAATATTGATGTGGCTTTCATATAATTTTCTAAGAAAATATTTTCAGTGTAATCTCATTTATTTTTGAATTTTACTGTCAAGATTACATATGAAAAGTTATCTTCACTTAAATATGGGAAAGAGCATAAATAAATATGACTAAAAACTAAAGTTTGCAACATTTTTATTTCTTCTATTGCTACATTTATGATAATACCTCATCAACTTGGAATCTAGTATCTAGAAATATGTATCACTTTGCTTGTATTTTTAACTAGAATGCTTTAATTTTATTCTGCCTATTAAGATATTTAGGTAAAATCTGAATTTAGAATTAATAATGAAACTGCTAAGAAGCAGGCATCAAAATAATAAAAATATTTTATATACACATCAATTGGTTTGTTAATGAAGAATCAATCATGTAATTTAATTTAAACACTTTTGAACATATTTCTGAGGGACTGTATTAACCTAATTCAAATCATAGTTCACATTTGGAATTAACAAAACATTATTTTAAAATATTCTGTATTTCAGACTTCAATTACTTCAACTTTTTAGACAATTCATTATTTATTTGACAAGTATCTTCCATGTAAAGAGTAAAGTGTTAGATCACGAGAGAGATAAATATGACGTAAGACAGATGTTTTGCCCTATCTGATTTTACCATATCATAAAGGAGATCAAATTAATTAAATTCAATCCAACAGTATTCATGAAGTGCCTGTTTTAAGCAATCACTAAACAAGGCTACACATCAGAAAATAACTAAAATAGGATTCCTTCCTGACAACTGATTTTGAGGTTTAATGAGACAGAAAAGTAAACAAATAACTAGAATATAATGTGACAAGTGATCTAGTTGAACCATATGCTTTTAAAAGGAAATGCAATATAAAAAGAAACCAAATTCTTTACAAGAGGTATGCTACTTCACAGTTGGCAGGGTAAGAGAAAGGAGCAAGGTCAAGAGTCAGACTATTCTTAGAAAAAGGGTCCCCTATGTTAAAAGTCACAGACACAAAACTGCTTGAAGAATGGCTTATGGGAAAAGAATTTGTTTCTAAGATATAAGGTTAACATCACATTTTCCAAATATTCATCCATCAAAAGACAACTTAAGAGAGTAAAAATGCAAGCCGCAGATAGGGAACATGTATTTGCAATTTGTGTAACCTAAGAAGGGCTAGTAACCAAAGTATTCAAATTAGTTTTATCGATTAATAAGGAAAAAAGGGACATCCAGTAGAAAACTGTGCAAGAAATTTGAATGAACATGTCGAAAAATAGGATAGCTAAACGGTTATTAAATGTATAAAAAATGTATACAATCTAATTACATATCTGAAAAAAAAGTAAAACCACACGTATTTCTATGACCCAGTAATTCAGTTCACAGATACATTTCTTACAAGACATTTACACAAGATACATACAAAAATAGTATGGTAGTGTTAGTCATGTTAGACAAAATCTGAAAACAACTCAGATGCTCATCAATAGTAGAAATGATAAATAAATTGTGTGTGTGTATATGTGTGTAATGGTACTATAAGGAACTAAAAATTAGTGAACCCAGGTAACAGGAAACAACACAAATGACAGACACAAATAGTTTTGAGCAAAAGAAGGAAGACACAAAACAATACATATTATTACATCCATTTATATAGATGTAAATTATGTAAACAGCAGGTAAAGTTTAACTACAGTGTTAGAAGGCAAGGTAGTGGTCATCTTTGGGAGGAAGAAAAACACTGGCAAAGGCGAGCAGGGGACTTAAAGAAGCTGGTGTTAAATTCCTTAATTGCATACTTTGTGATAATTCATGAATTGAACATTTATGCTTAATGCACATTTCTGTATGTTTCTTATATTTCAGAGGAAAAGTAATACCTCAGACCTGTCTTCTCCAAGCATATTCTCATCTCTCCATAATTTCCATACTGCTTCTTATTTCTGAAAATTTTTAAATACTGGGAATCTTTTCTGTCATAGAACAAAGTCTATTATTCTGTTGGCATTCAGCAATTACCAAACAATTAAATTATATTGGCAATAATTCAATCACCACCTTCTTGAATAAGGTTAATACAAGAAATAATCCATCAAGAAGAAAAGAAAGTAATTCAAAAAGAAATTAGAGATTCTCTTGATAATTAGATAAAATACTATCACAGGCAAATGGCATTATCAATTATTTAATGTTAATTATTTGCAAATTTATTGCAAATATACTCTAATTTTCATCCTAGATATAGACTTAGGTTACATCATTTTGATGAACTAAATTTAATTTTTATTTGTCCCAGCAACTGTAACTTTAACCTTGCTTTTAGTTTTAATGTTTTAGTTTCACTTCTGTTGAAGAAACTTTTTTTGGTTTTACTTTTAGTTTCAGAGACTTTACATAAACTATACCTCTAAGATCTGATCAGATTTTGTTGTTGTGCACTATCTTTCAAAATGTGAACAACTATAAAGAAGTTAAATAACACAATGCAGATAATATCCTATTATTGGACAAAAATAAACTTGAATGTATATTTTACACTAGATTAATTATAACAGTGGTAATAAAATATAAGTCTATTGAACTAAAAATTATCTTTGCAAGGAAGAAAGGTCAGAAAGCATGTGAACACACCCAAACAAGTATATGTATATGTAATTAATTTTGAGGTGTTTTATTTTTCTAATATTTAAATGGTACTATGGGTTCACTGTACACATTTCAATCAAAATATGGAATGTAAAGTTCACTAAGATTTCTATTTCCAAAGACATCTACTATATGCAGTTAAAAGAATATTATTCTAATTGTATTTTTTGTTTACAAACACTAGTGGAGTAACAACCAATAATATTAATATAATTAAAACTAATATATCACTAATATAAATAATAAAATTTAACTCTATTAATACTATTTAACTCCCTATAGTAAATAACTCTATTAGTAACATGAGTTTATAATACTAATTATTACTGATTAGCATTTTATACTAATATTTTTAGTATAATACTAAAGCTATTATTATGTCTTAATTTTATATAAATGGAGTCATAATATGCATATTTTTGATAACTTATTTTTTTTTGCTTAATGTACAGTTACCTATCCATGTCAGTACTTATAGATCTACTTCATTCCTTTTTCCTATTTCATTTTTCTATTATATATAAAGCATAACTCATTTACCTATTATTGATAATTCACTGTATTCTCTTTTTCGATGTTAGATATAATGCTAAAATGAAAATTTTCATATATATGTGTCAGACATGCACATGAAATATTAGGTCAAAGAATGTAAAGATCTCATTTTTAAGAGCAACTGCCAAATTTCACCACCCCATTAATTATATCTATTTTTCCCCTTATGCTTGCCAGCAATCACTGTTACTATTTTCATTCTTAATAGCTCTATTCTTTGCTTAAAAAATCCTATTGTATCATTATTACCATTAACAAGCCCAATGAATTAATGACAGCTGAAACAAAAGAAAAAATACACATCCTACCAAAACCGTTAGTTGGGTTCCTAAGAAAGCAACTAGAAGTGTCCATGCCTTCAAAAATTGAGGTCTATGTTGTACAGAATTTGCTGAATGACTAACTTCTTATTTTATTGCTTGATATAACTACTCCCATAACCTTTTAATAACCCCCATTTCAGTAACTTAATTTTAAGGAGATCATGAACAAATTTAGATGATGCTATTTATCACAAAGCAAAAGGTACTTACCAAGTACCTTTTTAAAAAGTATATAAAAGACAGCAACAGGCATACACCCATGAAAATAATACTTTGCTGCCCTATCATAATGGATTCAGATTTCCTGTTTCTTCTTTCTTTGATAGTACAAAACCTAATTTATATTGATAGATAAACATAGATGAAAGAAGCTATTTACAATCCAATATATATGAATTTGAGGATTATATAGTGTACTTTTCATTAACTGTTGTTCTAAATCTTGTAGATTTAGAGAGCTGTAATCACTTTCTATTCAGTTCATTAAACATAAAAAGAACAAGCTCACATAAAAAACAAATCTGGTATGCCTCAATTTAAACAGAATAGGCAAGAAAAAAATGATACATTTGAGGAAAGAATTAATAAATCCTTAAGGCTAAGGTATATAACTTTTTTTTTCAGATAACAGTTATTCAGTCTCATGCTTACTGTCCATTATGAATGTGTTTCTAGTGAAGACCACAATTTTTATGTTGATTTACATGTTGGGGTTTTTGAATGCCATAGCCTGAGTTCACCCAATTGAAGATATACTGGCAACCCTCCATATGTCCCAATTTAGCAGATGAGTCTGTGACAAGAGTTTTACCTCATTTTATAATGTTAAGTAGTTAAAAAAAAATCGCTCTTTACATTCAAAATTTATCTGGAGGATTACATTTCAAGCTTTTTAGAAATTGCTTTTAACATTTCTTCTTAATTTGTGAAACTATTCATAGCCTTTCCACTGATTCCTTCCCCATTACTTCTGAAATGACAAAAAAGTGAATTATACCATACGGAAAACACCTCATTCTGCATGTTTTAAAGCATCCTCACAAATCAAATATTATTTCCGGATGCTTCATGATCATTTTATAGGTCACTTAAAGGTGTTCTGAAAATACTAGTTGGAATATTCTTCACAAAGAGCACGTTGTCAACCTTCAATCTAACATGAACATTAGACATTATATGCCTATTCTAACTTTTTTTTTTCTGCCAATAGCACAGAAGCCCTCACACAAAGGTATAAAATGTTTCTGACATTCATGGCTCAAAGAGCAGAAGTTTCAAAGAGCTGCAGAGGTTATGTTGATTAAGCAAAGACATTTTCTATAAATCCATTGCTGAAGCAAATAAAAAGAGGGGTGGTGAGGGAGGTAGGTGTGTGGTGTCACAGTGATCAAGCAAACTCCACTCAGCATGGAGGTTATAAGAGATGAAATGAAATTAAGCATCTCGCTGTGTAATCCTTTTCTAGAATGTTCTAGAACTTCTGTAATGTTTACATGCCATACAAAAAGGAGAGAGTAGAAACCTGTTGAAACACTAAAAAAACAAACAAGGAAACAAGTAAAAATAAAATCGCTCTTCCTGGATGACAGTGCAGTACTAATCATGTAATGCTATCACACTAAATCAAGGGTACCAATCACGATCGATCTAAGAAAATCACAGTGCTACTTTTGCCTTCCAAGTGGCGCTCATTTATACATTGTCAATGAGAGCTTTTCCTGTGCTTGAGTCGAAAGAAATTTACTGATTAAAAGACGCTAGTGCTTATGAATACGCTCTTCCAAAGGCCACATTCTTTAAGCTTCATTCTCCTGTCTCTAACACGACAGGATGTAGTATTTTGGGTAATGTTTGTCAAATGGGCACTGACTGTAGCTGATTCCAGAAACATTTTCCCCCTTTGTGTTCTTGAAGCAGAATGCAACATTACATTTCCAGGGAAAGTTAAGAATATATAGGTATTTAAAGGGCTGTTAGTTCTGGGTTTTTCATATGAAACATTAATTTTTACAGGCAGCAAACATCAGAAAATTATAAACCACTTTACCTAGCAAACTTCAGCCTTTGTTAGACTTACAAAGATATTTTGTCATTTGCTTATGAAACTTAACTGATAGCCAAGCATTGGCTGTATTATTGTCTAGCAAAGCTTCAACAGAACAATTAAAATACTAAAGGATGAATACTTAGAATATAAAAAGCAAGGTGAATTTTCATATTTATGAAATAATTTTTCAGTTAGTGACATTCTACTGGATGAAACAGTGCAAGTTCCATTATCTCTTGAAAGACAGACTTTTATCATGTAAGGAGAATATTTACATTTATGTAGAAAAACAGATGCTTACAATGTCCAGCTTTAGACCTAGATTACATATATAGCAATTATTTCATTTAAGTATAGATTGTTAAATATTTAGTCACTTATGTATAAATACTTCCCTAAAATTATATTGTATGTTTAATTTTGAAGAAACAAGGAGAAAATTCAAGGAGATTTTTATTTGCTTGTTAAATGTGGCAATATTGTTCAAATGATGTTAAAATTAAAGTAATAAATGCAGATTCTGAGCAAAGAAATTGGGAAATAAAGATGACTATAAAATAATGTTTTATGAGAGCATTTGCATACTTTGGCATAGTAAAATGGCATATGTGGGTATTAGAACAGGGCTTTTTTAAAAAATTAAAGACTATCATTATGAAAGAAAATAGCTACAGTTTTTCAAAGCATTCTGACTTCCTATAAGAATACCTATTTTCTACTAGTGGATCTGTATGACACTCAATCTTAAAAATCTGAAGAGAAAAACCTTCCTGACAGAGATTTTTAAAATTTTAGGAACAATTTTGGTGTCCCTAAAGGGCAAGGAAAAAACATGTGAAGCAGGGTCCAAGGTAAAAGTAATAACTTAGCAAGAAAATGAAAATATTTAAATAATACATGCATGCATGCATTTATAAATATATATTGGAATTACTGTCATATAGTAGGCAGAAGGACAAGAACACAAATCAGAAAATTCCTTCTCTGATCCAAACCAGCCATGCATCAATCAACCTTAAATGTATATATTTGTCCTATGAAAATTTACAGTATACTTGCATACAACAGGTGCTCAGCATCTACTGATGAACAAAGGAAGGAAGCTAACTCTTCTATGATTCATTTCATAAAAAGTAACCTAGTATCATATGTGCTCTCACTAATAGAAGCCATTAAGATAAAACATCAGTACATAGAGAACAGATAAGAGAAGGCCCACGAATAATAAGTAAGCAGTATGGATATACAGAGATCAAATCATGCCAAACAAACCTGATTGCTTTTTTTGATAGAATTATGAAATTAATGGATAAAGAGATGCAGTACAAGTAGAATATTTGGATTTTCATAAAGTATGTAATTCAATGTTTTATAAAATCTTTCAATATTAATTCAAATTGGCTTGAAGATGATTATTCTCAGATGGTCTGAAAACCATTTAAAGAGCTATAAACAAGGGGTAATGATAAATGGCAACAGATAGAACTGGGGGGAGGAGTGAGCTGCCACCAAGGTTGATTTAGGTCTTGAATTTTAGTATCTTCATTACTAACATGCAAAATGGAATAAATAACATGCAAATGCAATTTGAAAATGACACGAAATTGGAAGGCACCATAAACACAGGACAGTAAAATAGTCAAGAGGATGTGAGCTGGAACACAAAGCGAGACTACACTAGAGACTGCCCACACTCAAAAGGCAAGTGTATGTTAAAAGGTAGTTTTGATTTATCACAAAACAAACAAACAAACAAACGACGCCAGACAAACCTGGCAAAACAGGTTGACAACATAGGATTGCGCAATCCCATAAGTAATGCATTATGAAAACGCTTTAAAATATTTATCTCCAAATTTTAATTCATGTCTAAATCTCAACTGATCTATATACATAAGGGAGTTTAGAAATGACAGTTTAACTCAAATTCTGAGTTTCAATACAGTATCCCAAACAGGACAACACATATCTGTGTAGAGTGACTTTATACATCAAATTCTCTATTTTCTCCATGTGGATTGTTCACAGGAAAAAAACAAAGATCCACTACAACCTGGCTATTCTTTGATAATGAACACACTTATAGGTCTTCTATTCTCTCATGAGTGCAGTTGAAGTGTATGTAGGGAATATCATCTACACAAAAGATAATCATGAAGGTAAATCTGTAAATGACTTTTGGATTATCCATGGTACAATGTTCTCTCTTCATCTGTATAAATAATTGAGAGTCAATTGTACACACATATAAGGAAAGATAAATAGGAAGACAAATGACTTCCATGAAAAGATTATTACTTTACTCCACTTTATCCTCTTCTATAGGACAACTCAAGAAATTAGAGGGAATTTAGAGCACTGAAACAAAAATGATAAAGGCAATAAAGTTATCCACTTATGAGAATGAATTAAATGAGCTAACCCATGAAGTGAATCTGACAGCCATGAGCAAGCTATTAACTGGTAACACCTAGTTTTACGCTGAAAATTCACAAGAGGCAAGAAATTCTTTTCATGGGATAAGGGCAATTTCCCTCTTACTCAGATTCTCAAATAAAGAAAATTACAATTTAGAAAAAACACTATTGCCTAAATCATTGTGAACAAATTTGATTTAGACTTTTACTGCAGAAATATTTCTGAAGTACAAAAGAACCAACTCTTGATTACTCATGGTGAAAGACATTAAAAGTTACAAGATATTAGTGAAAATCACAGGGATTTTGAAGTGAGATCGAGGTTTGAATCTTAGCTCTGTCACTTACACCAGACATATCGGTGTGGTCAAACATCTTCATCTGAAACACAAAGAAAATAAATCTAACCTAGTTCACAAATGTGTTAAAGAAAAGAAGAACCCACAGAATGTTAAAATAATAAAAAGTAAAAAAGTAGTCATATTTCATTTTGAAATACATACAAAAATATTATTTTTAAACTATCATCCCTAATAGGGAAGAAAGATGGTAGAAAGAACATGATATTGGGATCATGAAGTCCTAAACTGGAACACTGCCTTCCCATTTACCAATTACATGACTTGAGTAATTTATTTAAAATTGAAGTCTAATATTTGTCATTTATAAAACTGCTGAAATGCTGTGCAGATCAATAGATTGTAACACAATAACTGACATATAGTAAATACAAAATATACATGCATTTTCCTGTCCCTCATCGTTATCTTTCCCCACCTAAAATACTTAGTTTAACTGTTTTTGAAAAATGTGCATGCCCTGTTAGTGCATATGTGACATCATCAATCTCAATATTCAAACTAAATTTGGGGTAGATAATTTTCTCTTCCACATTCTAGCAGTTTAAAAAATATCAAAAAATATATTTGAAATTATTTAAGGTCAGAGTATAACATTAATAAAGATTTTATGTTATTCACTTAAGTATTCCTACATGTGTATTGTTTCGTTTCATGAAATCTTAGAGATAAAAGGCTATATTTATAAAGCTCATTCCGTGCAGCACTGAATACAAATGAGTGATAAATAAAAGCTTTTGATAACAGATGGCAATTAGGCACATCGTAAACCTCTTTCTGCTTAACCCTAACCATTTCAGCTTAGTATTAGTATCTGGAGCCTGACACCTGACTGAAAGTGAGAAAACAGACATCTGGGCTTACATGATCTTCTTTACATATTTATTTTTGACAGTTGCAGGTCATCCTCATAGCCAGAACTATAAAGTAATACAAATAGATTAAAACTAAAACTGGAAACTTCAAGAGTTGAGACTATGTTTTAGGATATCTATTTCATTAATATCATTTTAAAACTATGTTATTAACTAATATTTATTGAACACATTATGTAAAAAATAATTATACCTTCCTCATAAAGTGGCTTTGATATATAAAGGAGCTTACATATGTAGAATTTAAAACAGTATCTAAGATATTACATAATCCCCCCAAATAAAGTTATTTTTAGCATTATTGTATTGCCATCAATATTTTTATATCAAGATCACCTGGCTCCAAAGATAAGAAGGGCTATAAGACCATTTTTTTCATAAGAGGATATAAAGTGATCTAGTAGACTTCTATTGTGTCTAATGAGAACTGTACTTCTGAGAATTTCCCCAGTCTCTCACATCCTCATCATTGACATGGTTACAGTTGGAATAGCTATCAATTGGCTTCAGTTAACTCAATGTGACTCAGGCTTCTTTTCCGAAATTAATAATGGGACAGAACTGAAGGAAAAAGTTAGTTTTACTTTGGATATCTTAACTGAAGAATATAAGCATAGAAGTGATTGGCCACCACGTTTTCTACTATGTGGGTCAGAAAAGCAAATAATGTCTGTGTACAGAGAAAGTGAAATCCATTAATGGGGGAAAGAGGAATGATATATAGATACAATATTCAGAAGCTCTTTATATTTCTGATTTAAATTTTTAAAAAACCTATGCATTCTTCCTACCAAAAAAAAAGTAAAAGAAAAAAAATTAGATTCTATGGAATATTTCTGATTTAAATTGCAGTAAGGCTCTATACATTACTACCTCTAAAAAAAATAAAATCTTTTTTTTTTTTTTTTTTTTTTTTTTTTTTTTTGAGGCAGAGTTTCGCTCTTGTTACCCAGGTTGGAGTGCAATGGCGCGATCTCGGCTCACCGAAACCTCTGCCTCCCGGGTTCAGGCAATTCTCCTGCCTCATCCTCCTGAGTAGCTAGGATCACAGGCACGTGCCACCATGCCCAGCTAATTTTTTGTATTTTTAGTAGAGATAGGGTTTTACCTTGTTGACCAGGATGGTCTTGATCTCTTGACCTCGTGATCCACCTACCTTGGCCTCCCAAAGTGCTGGGATTACAGGCTTGAGCCACCACGACCGGCCAAAAATAAAATCTTATCTTTAAATTCTATGAAGTATTTTTATACCAATACCATGAATTTTCTTTTTGCCTTATCTGCTTTATATCTAACTATTTAATTTTATGGATGAGGTCACCAAGGTTCAGAATGGCTACATTTTTGCCCAGTATCACACAATTTTCAAGTGGTTGATATGCAACCAAAAATAAGAATAATTTGAATACACTATCAGTGTCTTAATTTTAAAAGATTTCAAATAAAACTGCTGCACTTTGTATCAGACCTGGTAGGAAAAGATGGATAAGGCTAACAAAGTTAAAGCAACAGCTTCCCCTTATCTTCCAAGTCCAGACACTGTTAGGAGAAGGGATATCACAGCCAGAATCACTCAAGGAGATTCTTTAAACCTGATGCAAAGTACATGGGTAGGAGAATACCTTCTCCCCAACAATAAACTGGACTTCAAGAGACGAACAAACTGTTCACATTCCAGATAGGACTACTGGGAGGTTTCCAGCAGTTTCAAATGGAGCCTGCTAGAGTCATTACCTCCTACCCCTAACATCTGTCTCAGGCTAGTCACATCAACTTATATTCTCCAGGAAAGACATATATCTTCCTGTTTCAGTGATACAGAGCAATGAGACCTTAAAAAGATCATCTGTTGATTGTTATGATTACAGTCCTTTCTATAGGAAATGTGTCTATAAGCAAGATACTGATCTCTTCTGACATCAACACACACACACACACACACAAACACACACACACACACACACACAAATACCTTCTAAAGGCCATCACCAAACTACACTTGACTAAATAGTGAGTATACAACATTTTTCCTCTGTTGCTTAGAGACTTAACATTTCCACCAAAAGGCAAATAAACCTAGAAATACAAATGATTTATACTGTCATAAGTAGACTATCTGTATGTATAAATTTATGCAAACCAATGAACACAATTTATAATAACATTATTAATGTCACCAATTTCTAAACTACATTCTGTAGCTGATTCTGTCATCAGTCTTTGTTTCCATACCACATCATCATGGTTCCTGGCACGTAGTAAGTGTTTAACAAATGTTTGGTGAATTAATAAAATCTATTAACAATCTTCACCCTGCTGGGTTTCTCTGTGACACTTCCAGCCGCTCAGCACTCTACACAGTCCAAACAGCTTGAGAGGTGAAAATTTGCACTCTAGTGAAAAGAGTTCTAAACAGGAGGCCAGCAGACAGGTTTTTAGTCTTAGATCTGTCTAGACATTTGCATTAACTTTCCTCATCTATAAAACATGTTTGCTGCACTAGATACTACTAAGAGCTAAATTCTAATAACATTCTACATTTTTTTAAGGACAAGGAAGATGTCATAGATAGATTTTAAAGCAGAAAAGGGTTAGAATTCTAGCTTTATAATTTACTTATGACTTCAGGCAATTTATTTCACCTCTAAGGGAAGCTTTAGTTCCTTTTTTTTGTTAAATAGGAATAATAATAACACTTACTTCATGGAACTATTATTAAGAGTCAATTAAAATAATGTGTATTAAGCTACAGGCACAGTGCCTAGCACTAAACACTCACAATCATTATTTGTTGCTATTTTTCTTACTATTTTTTATTTGTTGTGTTGTTTTTATATATCTGCCCTCTCCTCTAACCCAGGAACAGGTGGAGAATTCATCACCTAATTAAAATCTGCTGGGGAAAGGCTATTAAAGAGACTAAACTCTGCAGGACAAATCAATGTAACAACACAATATATAAAGGAAAAATCAAGTAGTAACATCAAAGGGTTATTGAACTGTGTGGTCTTTGAACACTTTACTAAATAGAAGTTTTCTATTACAGATATCATTTGATTATAACAGTAAGACATGAATGAAATGTTAAACCACTTTAGAGGAATCTGGACATTATTATATTTATCAAAGGAAGATGTGGGTTTTAAAGATTAAACAGTGCTACTGGAAGAATTATTATGAAAAAAAGAAGTGGATTGTCTATCACATGACAAGTGTTAACCATAACAAGAATTCTGATAACCACACAAAATCACTACATGAAGAAACACAGAGTTGGATGTGATGCCATCTTGAATGTGTCACAGAACCAGTGAACGTTAGAGATGAAATTCACACCCTGTCTGGCGGTCCCTAAGTGACAGCTAAGAGTCTCAGGATTCAATTATCCTCTTCTTTGTGGTTGGTACAGCTCTACTTCAAGAAGCACCAGCGCCAGTGAGAAAGCAACAAATATGGTGGTTATGATCAGGAACTTGGGAATGTAACAAGTGAAAAGGCACATAGTTCATAGAAATTATGTAAATGCCTATAGAAATAGCTTTTAAGTGTCTGAATTATTAGTAGCTTGATTTCAAAATAATTCAATATAGTTCTTTCTTTTAAGCAAAATTGTTTAAAAACATATCAAAGACATACTGCTTTTCTCTTCTCATAGTCTTCAGAACAGATTTCAGAAAATAATTAGTATCATCAAAAAACCTTTTGAAAAAATAATCTACTCCTGTGTATCTCATAGAAGATAGAAGCGCTCCTGTCTTTCCAGGTAAATACACTGTGAAGGAATATTTAAATATAATTTTTAAAACTAAAAATTGATTAATGAAAAATATATTCCTGTTGAGTTTAGAAAATTTGCACTATACACTCCAAATAGCTTCAAATATGACTATTTCATGTGATACCATTGAAAAAGAAAATCTGAAACAAAATTTCCAGTTTAAACTTACTACTAGAAAAATAACAGTTATGTCATTGCTGTTACATTTAACATATAAAGTATAAGAACAAATATTTAATGTCTAAAATCTATAAGCTATACCCAAGGTTATACTCAGAATAAAACAATGCATGAAATTTAATTATTCCTAGTGTATATTAATTAAGAACTATGATGGGAAAATATTTTAGTGGTTGCAGACCCAATGAAAATATATACGTCCTAGAAAAATCTAGTAATGATGATAGAAAATCTAGTGACAGAAAGGAAAAAAAGTCCTTGGACATTTTTGGAAGAGAATATACGTAATACAATTCAGAAGTAAAATCATTCAACTTTTAAACCATTTGTAGTTTCTTTTTTAAGAAGGCAATGGTGTTTTGTGGACTCCCTACGAGGTATAGGGTAGTAGAGTCAGTTCACGAGATGAACTTCTAATGGGTTCTAATTCTCTGCATAGCAATTGTAGCTCTAAATTTTTTTGTTTGTTTACATATTTGTTTGTTCTTGTTTCTTTATTTTCTGGTACCCCTCATCTTTTCCTAGTATTTGAGCTTTCTCTGAGCAGGAAATCTGGCCACTTTTGGTCACTGCTGTAATCTTAGTGTCTAATATCATACTTGGTACACACAAATACTTGACACATATCCATTGTATGAATCAATGAATAAACCAATTTTGTATAGTACAGACATCTGGGTTTAAAACAGAAAGAAAACAATGGGCATATACTAAATATTATGCTAAACAAATCTTAATATTAATTTTACCAAAAATATGATACAAATTAACTAATTTCAATGGAAACTTTAGAATAAAGCATTTCCCGATACATCTTTTATTCTGTTTTATATGTAAATGTGTGAATTATTATAAAGCTCTTGCTTTTAAAAAAATCATAAACTTTTCCTTTTAGTAAAATTATTTACTGCCACTACTCAATTAATCTCAAGGCACTTCATAGGATTGCTGCATATTCTGATCAATTCTGCACTATTGAACATATAAAAGGCAATTCTCTAAGAGGAGTGTATTATTGCTTAAGTTTGGACATTTTTTCTGCCTTTTATAATACTTATGAAGAATAAGAGTAGTTGTTACATACTACAAGTGATTTGAGTTCAGGAAAACAAGACAAAGCAAAAAAACAAAAACAAAAACAAAAACTGCTCATTTAAGTTCTGCTCTGTTTAAAATAGAATTCTGAAATAATAATAATAATAAAACTGGGGTTTCCATTTGCTACTAGCAATCTGTATGTATATTAATTTTGGCAATAGTTGACAAAGGAAAGCAAATAGAAAAATACATTAAAAGATAATATAAGACTGTATACAAGTACCAACCTGATTTTACATTTTATATCAATTAAAATGCCTTATTTTAAAAAATTAACTTCATAACATAAAATTTAAAGAATTTGAAATTTCAAAGTAAGAATATATTAATAAAATGGATGTTTGGGAATTGCACTTTGGAAAAGAAAAGTTTCAATGAACATTTAAACAACTTTTGGGCTGTTAGTTAATATTAGTGTTTTTTATTCTTCCTGGCTAAATTGCACATTTTGAAGTTTGAGGAATATCTTCAGAAATGGTTTGGATCTGTGTCTCCACCAAAATCTTATATCAAGTTGTAACCCCAAATGTTGGAGGGGGATCCCTGTGGGAGG
Organism: Saimiri boliviensis; assembly: GCF_048565385.1. Lineage (NCBI taxonomy): Eukaryota > Metazoa > Chordata > Mammalia > Primates > Cebidae > Saimiri > Saimiri boliviensis. The sequence continues at coordinate 28,969,255 of NC_133453.1, read as the reverse complement.
GGACTGGATCATGGGAGTGAAGTTCTCCTGAATGGTTTAGCACCACACCCTCTTGGTACTGAGTAGTGAGTATTCATGAAATCTGGTTATTTCAAAGTGTTTAGCACCTTCCCGTGACCCCTCTCTTGGACCTGCTCCTGCCATGTAGATATCTGTTCCCACTTTGACTTCTGCCACAAGTAAAGCTCCCTGAGGCCTCCACTGGAGCAGATGCTGGTGCCATGCCTCCTGTACTGCCTGTGGAACCATGAGCCAATTATGCGCTTTTCTTTGTAAATCAGCCAGTCTCAGATATTTTTTCATAGCAAGGAAGAAGGGACTAATATATTTTTACTCTTTTTGCTAGTTTGTTTCATCTAAATTACATAATAGGTGAATCTTATGTAGTTTGTGCCTACTGAGTATTATAATTGTTCTGAAACCTCTTTCCTTGATAAGAACAAGTTGCATAGAGCAACCTAGCACAAGGTATGCTTATAAAACATCTTCCATGCCTTTGTTATTAAGGGTTTACTATCTCCACAATGAAGTATGATTACTCAGGCTCTGCCTTTCCTGGTCAGATGTGTTAGTCCTATTTGCAGCTGTCAGCCTTTCAGAAACCTGCACGCAGATAAATGATGCCATTAGAACACATGGTCTGGTCAACAGACACTCAGTCTAGAAGCTGGGGCACTTTGATTTACTTATCTGAAAATAAACTCTACCAAATTTCCTCTAAAGATAATTCCTGTCAAGAAACTTAAACAAAATGCAATGCAATTGAAAAGAAATATTAAAATCATAAGCCTATTATTTGTAATCACTGCTATTATAACAGTTATTCAATGCCCATTGTACTATATTTCTTGAAACCTCTTCGACGTGAGGCAGTTGTAATAATTCTCTCTTACACACAGGTTTGAAACTTGCACTGCTCTATTTCTCCTTAGAGGAAAAACTGTTTCAGTCTTTAACAGCCTCTGCAGCTCCCTGGAGATCTAGTGATTGTGAGCTCAAAGTGGTCTAGCCTATAGAAGCACCTAGTCTTGGAACTTGGTCCCTGTGCCTTCAAATACTGAAAACTGACTCTATGTCCTTGAAAGACTATAACTGATTACTCACCTAGACATGTTTGCTCCACAGTTCTCAATCCTAGATGCATATTATAATCATATTCAGAGCTTACAAACAAAACACTGATGCACAGTCCATACTTCCAGATTCCAATTTAATTCTTCCACTTCTATATACTTCAGATGTTATTTAAAGGGCCCCATAAAAGTACAATGTCTTCATCAACATCTCAGCTAACTTATGATTAAAACAATGGTTTACTGTAAGGTAATACCAATTCTTGGAGTTTTGTTTCTTTCCTCTCTACACGATCTTTAGTGATTTGCTTCAACTGTTAAAATTAAACTAAGGTGATGACAGGTGCGATGTTTCTTTGTTCTGACAATCTCCACCCTTTTACATTCCTTTTCCATCTTATGTTGTCTTGGTCACCTCACCCTTTCGGGGTGATTATTAATTTGACTTTAAAAACAGTTACCTATTCCCAGCAGGAGTTCATAATTAATAGTTTCCCAAAACTGACAATGACACATATCTAGCTTTTTGTATATAAAATGTGGAAATGTCTATACAGAAAAACAGAATATGAAAAATAATGGCAGCTTTCCTTGGGGTGAGAGAGAAGGAAGAGGAAGCCGAAGAGCAGGAGACAGGTAAAGAAAGTAGAGAAAGATATACTAAAGTCAAAATGATGTGGAAAGGATAAATCTTTCTAAAATTCAAGTATAGATTTATAACTTATTTTTGCAATAAACTTAAATTACCTTAATCTAAACTTAAATTATATTTTGAACTCTTTTTCTACCAGGCAGGAAAATTAAAATCTCAGATGATTAGGGTATTACTTACATCCCTACTTCACTGACTTTTCCTTAAAGATGTATGAAATTTCCAAGCAACTAGAAGGAATTATCAGGAATTGAAGTAGGGCAAATTTACTTGCAGTATTATAACCCCCTCTTAACACTGTCAGTGGTCGCCATGCCATCTTGCATGACCCCTGCAGGGGGAGATACTGTTAATAATTGCTAGTGTTAAATTGGGAAATTTTAGGTGATTCTTAATTTTTTTTTTTGCCTTTTTGTTTGCCCATATTTTTGAAATAAACTTATTTTCCTTCATAATAAGAAAATAATTTTAAAGCATATCTTTAAAGTTAATAAGGAAAAGCAAAATTTATTACATGTTTTATTCAGAACCCAGACTGTTGACACTCTTTGCATTACTAAATGACCATTAGGAAGCAAATACTCATCTCTCTCAGTATTTTCTCTCTTCCTAATTATATGAAGATCCCATATGTGATATTCTCTCCAGTCTATGTCATTTAAGGAACCTCTGTGACCTTGGAAAAATTATTATAACCCTAGGTCACAGGTAGAAAGTTATTAGCAATGTCTATGGGAAACAAATTCTTTCCTAAAACTGCCTAATTATGATCATTGTGTGTACATAATTTTCATGTATTTTTGTGAAGAACATGTTACATGGTTTAATTTAAATGCCATTAGGAAATTATACATAGTTATTAGAATTGTAGAAGAGGATAGACTATTCGGATAAAATAAAAGTCTTATTTACATATCAGATATTATACTGACTTATTGACTGTTGTTCTTATTCAGTATTCAGAAATTATTAAAGTTTAGGAACTTAAAAAAGAAACACTTTCTTCTCCGTGGAGACTGGAATTATACCAGTGTTTTTATCTTTACAATCAAGTTCACATCAACAAAACCAGACAGGACAAGGAGTTGAAAAGTTATTCGAATTTTTCTGACTTTTTTACCTCTTTACTGATCAAAGAGTGAATACTCATGAGGCTAAGAAAAATGATACCGTTTACAGAAATAGAATTTTTAAATATATGCAATATATACTAATTTAACACCAATCTGGTCTTCTTACTACTACATTCCTTTATAGTATAATTGTATTTGTTGATTGGATGACTGAATACATTATACATGTTGAATGATGCTTTCTTAGTGGAAGTAATTTTAGGATATTGTAGTATAATAAGATTAGGCAATAGAGAAACACAGGGAAATTATTTATATGAATTCTAGGATGTTACTTCATATGTCTGATCATCTTAGTTTGCTTAATTACCAAATGAGCTAGATGGTCTTTTTCCTCTCTTCTATATGGAAAATGCTTCCATACTTTATTCTTCCAAAAGGCAGGAACTATAACTTTAGGATAGACTCTATCTGAGCATACAGGTGAGCACATCTCAATGGAAAGTATTTCCAGAGAATGATTTATGTCATAATGAAATAAAATACAACAATTTGTATTTGCTTATCAAGTACTCACCACTCTGCTATGTGCTTTTTCATACATTAGGTCATTTAAACTTAATGAAAGCCCTATGAAGTAGATAATACTATTATTGTTTCTACAGGTGAAAAAAAATTAGAGAATTATTTTTCTCCATGCTTATAAGAATAAAAAAAGAAAAGAAAATGAGAAACAGAACTCAGAATATGCAAGATGAACCTAACCAAACTCTTGGAACTCATCTGATATGTATAACTCAATGGTGTGAGAGACGTATATCTAAAAAAATTACAATAAAGAAGAGGATAACAGCAAAAATATTAAGAATGAAAACAATGAAGCCACTTGTATGGGTTTAAGTCTTCACTCTGCCATTAATAAGCCATGAACTCCCAGCCAAGTTATACAACATTGTCATATTTAAGTATTTTCATATGTAAAATGGGAAAATTCCCACCTTGTGGTGTTATAATAATTATAAGTTAACTGTGACATATACTCAGCAGCCAGTAAAAACATTATAAATACATAAAGATTTGTTAGTATCATGCCATTTAATTGGTTTTATATAATAAATAGCTGCTAGTAATGATGATTAGGGAAAAACAGATACTTTAATTCTCTGACACATCAGAAAAAGATAAGTATTTCCAAAGAAAGGAATTATATAAGTTATCATACTATTACTGGTTAGTAAGATAATCTTTCCTTCCAGTAAGAGACAATGAAAATAAATAAATAAATACAATGAATAGTAAGATAATTTGGTTCAATTACCAATCAGCAGTTGAAAAATAGAACTCCTTAGTCCATAATACAGTTTGCCTGTTCCATCCCCTCCGAATCTCATGTTGAAATATAATCTCCAATATTGGGGTGGGGCCTGGTGGGAGGTTTTTGAGTCATGGGGTGAACTCGCAAATGGCTTCGTGTTTCCTCCGTGGTCATGAGTTTATGTGAGATAGGGTTGTTTAAAAGAACCTGGTACCTCTGCCTCTCTCGTCCCTGCTCTCACCATGTGATTTGCTGGCTCCCCATTTCTTCCTGTCCTGATTGAAACCTTCCTGGGGCCTCATCAGAAGCTAAGCAGGTGCTGATGCCATTCTTTCTGCGCAGCTTGCAGAACCATGAGCCATTAAACTTTTTTTCTTTATTAATTCCATAGTCTCAGGTACTCCTTTATAATGACACAAAATGGACTAACACAGTCCATAAATAAAACTCTCAAGGTTATAGACATATATGTCATAAAGACTATTAATTGCATATGCTTATGAAATAAATGTGTTATGTATAGATTAAAGAAAATCAGAAAATAGTGCAGAAAATGATATGAAATTCCTTAGCACAATTATTAAGTTTCTGATAGATTTTTGTTTGTTTCTTTTCTACGTAAATATCAAATGTAATCTTCTTGGGAAAGAGGGACTACCTTTGTCCTGGAGCACTCACAATGCCTTATAGCATGTGTCATCTTGATTGCTGGATTATAAAATTTAGTCTGAGAAAAAAGTTGCTAGGCATTTCCTGAGTTCTAATTTGAGATTTTTTTTTAAGGTACTGAAAACAATTGGCATTTGGCTTTGTATTACTTAATGCACCAGAGGCATGCAGTTATCAAAACAACTCTTGTGTGTTATTCCCCCACTTATTAAAATGATTTTATTAAACTTGTTCCTGGCTGATTTGCTATATGCCAAGCTTTCTCCTGGGATCCATTTCTAAAGAATTCATAATAGAGGTGATAACTTTTGATGGGTACATTTCAGAAAGTTCTAGGATTCTAATAAAATTCCCAAAGTTTGCATAAAACCCTAGAGAAAACATCCAAGTTGTATAAATGTTTTTGAGTAAAGCGTGAGGGAGATTAAAAAAAAAGCAACTGAATATTAATTGTTTTGTGATACAAATCAAAGAAAGGAGAAAAAGGCTTGTGACTCAATTGCTAATGAAGTTTTAACTGGAATCAATGTGAGTATCAGAATACAGAGCATTTATGACTGAATTTCTTAACACAAAGTAAGTTTATATATAACGTGAAGAATTTCACAATAAGAAACCAGAGCTATTTTCCATATGCCCTAATATTTTGACAAAATTGAAAATAAGCAAAGGGAGGGAAAAGAGAAATCTCATTCTGCAAACAATTTCATAGTCTGAAAAAAATTTAATTTATAAAAGGAAAATGAGAGTTGTGCTTCAGAGAGAAAAGTTCAGGTTTGGACATGAATTGAAGAAAAGGGGTTTAAGAGGTCAGTTACAATAATATGGAGAAGGCAAAATTGAGAAATAAGTGTTTATTAAATCCAAGATTTTAGAACTTTGGTAGACTGATAACCGTGTAGCTTTTGTGCAAGTCAAATTACAAGGTAAGAGTTAATTAGAAAATAAAAAGAAAGAAAAGACAATGCCATAGTAACTACAGGATATCCTTAGAGAACTTCGTGAAAATGTGAAATAACTTATATCATACGTTATTTAATATGAGGCATTGAGATGAGATTAGATGTCCTCATCTTAGTTATGAAAACAAAGCTTTAAGGACCATTCTGTTCTTCAAAATAAAGTAAAAGTGGAAACTTACTGAGGGCTCAGATTTCCTAATGTTTCTTTAGATGAGTAAGTCATTGAAACACACAGTATACATGTCATGCATTCTCTAAAACATACTGAGTCTTTCATATTCAACATATTAAACATTTTTTTTTTGCTAGCTGCAGGTTCATGAATTAGCATTATGCAAAATAAATCTCTGGCTTAATTATCTGCTTAGATCTTGGGAAGCTAGGTTAACTAATAAGTCAGAGCAGGACAAGAAAATGTGGGAAAAAGAAGCCTAGCTAAATTGGGATGCCAGACAATGGGTATTTGCAGGACTTTATTTAGTTGGAATCTTGAGTACTCTGCTATTCAAAAGCAGTGTACCCTTAATCATCATGGTTTCTCTTTCCAAGGGCCTTTTTCAAAACAATGTAACTAATTTACATTACATTTCTTAAAAAGAATCCCCTCCGACCCTCAAAGAAGAATTGCAAGCTCACAAAATCTGGGTTCTATCCTTGACTTTGCATTTAAATGGAGAGTTTTCTTGCAGTCTATGAGAAGAAAGGTTTTAGACAAAGACAACTTGAGGACAGGCAGTGAGGCCAGATTTGAGAAAAATCCTCCCTCATGGCCTCTAGTTCCTTAAAGAGTCACCAGTGGGAAACTGAATGTTCATCTTTATCTAGGGCTTATCAGTGTTCTGGAATACAAATATATAGAGTTCTGTTTTGATAGAACTTTGAGTAAAGGAAATCCCCACTTTGATGAGAGTTGGTTGTTTAACAGGCAACTGGAAATGGGTTGTTGGTATTCAAACTCCTGCTAGCCCCTTGGGGCATGCTTTATAAAAAGAAATTTTTATTTTCTTTTCCAATTAGGAAATTCCCAGTTAGGGATATTATATAATATTATATTATATAATACTGTTTTATAATTGTGATGTGCAAATGCATTTGAAAGATGATCTAATAAAAATATGCTGAATATTAATGTTTGTATAAGAAAATTTTGCTTTGAGTTTAAATAAGACTTACCCATATAAGATTGGTATCCTATAAATAGTTCAAATGTACAATTAATGACTCCTATATTTATTCAGGAATGATGCAGAAATAACAGAAAAATTAGGGAAGGGGTGGGAAACCACTTTCTAACACCTACTGTATTATCCATGGAACTGGGTGCACAAACTTGAAAGCACTGGGCTATGCATATTAAGAGGCTACTGCTGGCCGGGTACTGCGGCTCATGCCTATAATACCAGAAGTTTGGGAGGCCAAAGTGGGAGGACCGCTTGAGCCCAGGAGTTTAAGCTCAATATTTTTTTGATCCCAGAAGTTCAAGACTAGCCTGAACAACCCGAAGAGAGCCCTCTCTGTAAAAATAAAACAAAACAAAACAAACAAACAAGAAAGATCATGCCATTCCACTACAGCCTGAGTGAGTCAGACCATGCCTCAAATAAATAAGAGGCTGCTGCTCAAAAAAATTCTTATTTGTGATATTTCCTCTTGAGATATGAGATACTTCATTGTTTACTGTACTAAATAGTAAGTCACATGCTATTTAGTTATAAGAAAAATTATCATAATAAAAAAGCATCTATGAAGATTTTCTCTTAAATAGTAAAATAACCATCCTCCATTTACAATAGCTACAGTGTGCTGTTATAAATTTGAACTACCAGCAGGTACGTCTTGTCACAGTTTTGCTTTGACGGCCCTAGTAGCAAGGCACAATTAATCGCACATCTCCAATCCGCACATGACAGCCATAGATATGAAATTGTGACTTCTCCTGAGGCATGCAAACATGTTGGTCTTGCTTTCCTACAAGCTCTACCTTAACTGACAATGCAATGTTAGTTTGGGCTCTAGGGCAATGGCAATTTGGAATTCTACCATTTCAGAAGTCAACTCTATATAGCTTTGTTTTATAATTTTTTTTTTCCCCAGGATGACATTATCTAATTATATTTGTAAAGTTCTCTCTCTCTTTTTTTTTTTTTTTTTTTTTTTTTTTTTTTTTTTTTTTTTTTTTTTTTTTTGCCCCTGTTATCTGTATTGGGGATGGTGGCTGGTGGGGATTAGAAGGGTTATCTGCACTTAGTAAGATATCTGCAGCATGCTAATTCTATTTTAAAGGTAACAGTGATCACATAGATAACCACCTCCAGCAAATCCATGCATGCAGGTGAGAAGACAAATGATAAATTCACTGTAGTTTTAAAACAGCCATTCCATTGAAATTAAATGATTATTTGTATATTAAAGTGAACTGCAGAGAAAAGATTGTATATCAATGGTCTTAGAGTCATTACTGAATATTAAAACATCATTTTTTTGTTGTTTTTGTGGAACCCCAGGATGAACTGACCTCCTGCAATAGATCTAATTGACAGCATGGCTATTTTCAGCTAATGGTTTGTTATATCAAACCATCGGCTGGCCTCAATTATAGACATCAGCATTTACTGGAAAAAAAAAAAAAAAAGGCAGCATCTAAAAGTGTAAGGGCAAGGTGAAGAAGAGAAGACAGGTGAAAGAGAAGTAAGCAGATTTCTATCCCAAGATTCTGCTATAATATTTGAAGCCAAATTGTTCTCCCTTATCACACTATACTTGATGTGAGAAATACATAGTAGTTTTTATTTATCTTAAAAATGGAAGGGACAGTTTTAGCTTAATTCTATTATTCTCATTGATAGTTTACACTCCTACAGTGTGTCCCTATAAGTACTTATAGATATGTTATTTTAACAGAGTTACAGTAAATCTATCTCACAAACCACAAATGTCCACGATGTGCCAAGAACAGTGCTAAGGGACAGGATACGAAAATAAACAAGTCAGTCAAAGTTCATAATCTTGAACCTCAGGGGAATGGACAAGTAAATTTGTAATTGCAATATGGTATGATGAATGAAATAAATGAAGTGACTACTGAGAGCAATGGAGACCAAAGGAAAAAGCAATCATTCTGCCTGACTGGGAGCAGGGAAGGTTTTACAGAAAAGGTAAGTCTTGATCAAATGCAAACAATTTGGGAAGCATTTAGATAACCAGGTCTTGAGTCCTTTAGAGTCATTAAAGCAGAGTTCTGGAGGGTTACTATTCTCAAGGGATTTTGGTGTTTGTTTATTCTGCTTAGTGAGAGCCACAGGTAAGTAGATAAATCTGCATTGCTAATCATCTTATTTCAAAACTTGCTGACATTTTAGTGTTGTTGTGTATGAGATGTCTGGGATAGTCAATTTTTAATGGCTTTATTTATTTAGATTTGGTTATAGGCAAGGGACCAGTTCTTGATAGATGAGTCTATTAGGAAGTCAGCAATTTTACCCACATATGAAACTTACACATGGAGTGCTAAGTTATGATCTTGCATTAACGTCATTAATGGACAGAAATGACATATATATAACAATTAAAAAAAAGAAAACTGTGTAGCACATGATGGGTGCTAAAAATATGATTATTGGATAAGTACATTTAAGAATAAAATTACATGTGGCTACATTGAAATGTGTTATGCATTTGGATCAAAATACACACACAAATACACAAACACACAAACACACACACACACACACACACACACACATTTCAAGCTACTTTTAACATAGAAAAGAAAAAACTTTCTTTAAGGGGAAGAAAGAGTTTTTTTAAGAGGGGGCAAAAGTCAAAAATTTCCAAGGTTCTTTAAGGATAAAGTATTAGGTTATGTGAAATTAGTGAGGAAACATGCATGCCACAAAAAATAACCAATCTATCCCTGGAAAAAATAATATTCTAAAGAGCTCATAGCAATAAGAATTAAAACTGAAAAATACAAATAGTTGAAAATGCTCTTATCACCCCGAACTGAAAATAATATATGACAAATAAGGGTCAGTTAGGTCAGAAATTGCCTATGAAAGAACCCTAAACATTGCTCAGTGACCACATTTCTCACTTCTTTTATTTCCTTAAGAAAAAAAAATTACTTCTAGATGGTCTTTCAGTACATATATTTTTCAACAATAATGAAAAGATTATAAAAAGCTTTCTCTCCTGCTGGAAGCTTATTCAGTGACCTTGCTTCATTTTCTACCCTCAACATAGACCTCCACGGTTGCTGCTGGTAAGTTTTGCTTGGGGACTAGATTTACCTCTTTTGATCACCGATTTGTTTACCTCCCCTCAGTATTAGTTCCTTTGTAATGTTTGCAGATTAAGATAATTCCCTTCTGAAATTAATTATGTGGGTAGAACTCTTCCCTTGAACTTGTCCTTATTTTTTGCCTTCTTGGAGAAAAATGTATATGTTGAAAATTATATATATATATATATATATATATATATATATATATATATCAGGTCACATCAATTTGTTTTAATAATTCTGTCTTCCTTTAAAAATGCATCTTTGTTCTTTATCTCTGGTCATTTTCATAACTTGATTTTCTATATCTCTGGTGTTTGAAGCTGGTTTGCTTTTTAACAACTCATTTATCTATTGATTTTCTGGTTTCTTATTTGTGCTGATTAAAACTGATCAATTTATTTCTAAAATCAAATAATTTTATCTCAATAAATTGGAAAAACATTTAGACATTTTATTTTATTCATCCTGTTTGACTATAATGTATTGATATCTTGAAAACAACTTTGGTGTTTATTTCATTTGTTGGTCATTTTCATCTCCAATAGAGAGCAATCCAGGAATAATTCAGTGTATTAAAAGAAAAAAAGTCTCTTTCCAAAGGGAGGATTTTTTCCTCTTGTTTCTTTTATGCTTATATATATTATTTTTAAAATGTCTTATGATTTTTAAAACAATAAACATGGATAAACATATGCAAAAGGAGACATGGTTAGTCATGTATATGAACAAGAGTTAAATATCATAAGTAATAATTCCAAAAGCCTTCTTGATAGATCTCACTTTGAAAGTTCCACAGGCATCACAAATATAATATTTCCTAAGTGAAACTATAGATCCCTCCCATCTAATTAAACTCAGTGTCAACAGAACTTCTTGCACTCAGTTGATCTTCCACCCTGTTCTTCATCCTTGATGTCTACAGCCATCATAAGTACTATTAATTCTATTTCCAAACCACATCTCACATCAACCCTTTCAAACTACAATAACTTTTATTATCTAATACACGATTTTTTCTTGCTTAGACTGCTGTAATTAACTAGCCAATATTTCTTCAATTTTTTCTCTTTGCCACTTCTATACTCCATTCTCCACACAGCAATATTATATCTGTCTCTATCTATTTATCCATCCAACCATTTATCCATCCATTCATCCTTCTATTTCATTGCATGATAGATAAATCTTACTGGACTTCTTTCTCTTCCAGAAGATTAGCCACACTGAATACTCAATGTCTTTAATTACATGAAATTACCTTTCTCCTGCCTCAAGGAGTTAACACATTCTGCTACTTTTCTTGTGGCATTTGTTACTTTGTTCTTCATGTTCAGGTAAGCTGAAAGGGAATTCATTTTCCTAAGTGTTCCTTCACTTTCTAGACCAGTATTAGAATATAATGTGAGTCAATAATGCAAGATACATTTATAATTTAAAATTATTTAGTACCTAGGTTAAACAGGTAAAATTATTTAAACCAATATGTGTGATTTTAATGCAATATGTCCAAAGTATTATTTTTCAAAAATGCAACTGATATAAAAAAGCATTAATTAGATATTTTATACTCTTTTTTTGGTATTAAATCTTCCAAATCTTCTACATGCTTTACAACCACTACATACCTGAATTTTGACCAACCTGTTTCCCACTCTTGTGATAAAAAGATACACATAATTCTGGGAGGATGTACACCATATTTTAAAACTATTTCTGAGTTGTGTAGGGAATGGAGGAATTCATTAGAAAAGACTGCCCTTTCTCTGTTACACAATTCAATGTCTGATTTCTTCTATAATGCACCTCTTCTATTTACTACATTAAAATATATTGCCACTTTGAAAATAATTAAACATGATTTAAAAGAGAAACATTGTGAATGTTAAAGAACTGTGAAGTATTATAAATTCACTGTCATTTTGTGAATAAATTTTATGTTCTGAAAGAGAATACTATTTAAACCATGTTGCTTTCTCTGTACAATACAAAACATAACTGGATAATCTTGTTTAAAGGTAAGTCATTGTTCATTTTCCTGCATTCAATGGTCTTTATGAACTGGGAAGGAATTACTCAACCAATAACAGTTAAAGCATTATTTTCTTTGTGCTAGAAATACAACCTAAGATCTATACCTTATTAACCTCACAGACTTGCGGATTTTTTTCTAGCCTAATGTCATGCTTCCCAGGCATTTTGTTCACATTACTATGTGATTAATATTATATCATATTATAATAATTTGACTAATTTTCCATTGCACTGAGCTCCCATTGCATTGTGAGTTCTTCATGTTCAAAGAACTGATCCTATTTATCTTGGGATTCCTAGCAGCTAACCCAGTCCCTGGTGCATAACAGAATATATTGTTCAAATTTAACCTAATTTGGCATATATGTCCCTGTGGCATATTTTTAATGACTTTGAAAATAAGTGATACAGTTTATCTGTAATATTCTATACATGTCCAAATAATAATTTAATTTAAATTAGAATTACACTTTACAATTCACCTGAAATTCACCATCTCTTCATAGTAAAAATATAATACATGCATATAGCAGCATGTCTAGAGAATACTTGTTTAGAACTGTAAATACACAATGATCTATGTTTGAGACAAAGTTAAACATAGAAAAATTTATTTATTTTAATAAACTGACAGAATAGTAATGAGTAGAGTTTTCTTGATTTGGGTTTGTGGCTTTGCTTTTACTTAGTGTACACTTTGATTGACATTTTTCTCCCTAAAACTTGACAGAGTCATACACTGGGTGAAATATGTTCTGTCATGACGGTTGGAATATTTAGCTTATTAAACATGTTTAAATTCAAGAAAAAAATCATAAGCGTTCTTCCTTATTATTCTATGATATCCTTATATCAGTGAAACACATTTGAAGTAAGACAAAGCCATAGTTTTAAGCTTTAGTAGTATAGGGCTATCAAAGTATTCATTGTCTTCAAGCCTGATTCCTAGAGCTTGCTTCTGACCATCAATCTGCAGAATTATATCATCCTGCTATAGTCAAAGAAGACAGCGATGCTGATGCCACTTCTTTACTGTTTTTTCTCTTCCCCATCCTCTTTCCCAAGAAGAAATAACTGCATATACGGCAATCTGTTTTGTAGTCCCTTGAAACTCAGGCATATCTCATGATGCAAAATTAAAGTGCACATTCATGGTTTGTTTTTTTTTTTAATGTAGTCCCTGGAATTTTCAACGAAACAAAAAATGTTGACACATTCTTTAACATTTGTTGGTGAAAAATCAGGATAGATTGGAAGTTCTCAAGGTTCTCACTGTGCACTAAGATGCTAAATGGAGATCTGTACAGAACCATCTATGTTGACTCTGGTGAAAGCTGTAGTGGGTGACTGGAGAAGAGTTTCTTCACCATTACCCAAAAGTCCTGTAGACAAAGCCCAATTGTTGGGAAGAGCTGACACAGCCTGTAGATTTTTCCAAATGTTAGCTGTAGAGATACCTTTTGCAAATAACACCTTCTTTAGAAAGCTCCAATATATGAGAGAGAAAAAAGCAAAAGCACACTGGGTGAAGAGCAAGCTAGCATAGACTGCTGGATCTTTATTGCTTCCCAAGACCAACTCCCCTTCAAAGGGACCATGGAAAATGAGTGTGGGATCTTCTATCGTCCTCCCTACCTATCGGTCTGCCCTCTTATCTGCCTCTCTTGCTGTGTTTCTTCCTCTTTTTATTAGTCCTTTTTATTTCCCCTTCCTTCTCCTTTTCCTCTTCTATCGCATATTTTTGCCTCTTTTCTTTCTTCCATCTATCTTTCTTTTGTCATTTCTCTAATGACAAAATAAAAACGTATTTACTGAACAAAAATGCTGGAGACTCAAGCTAATAATAAACCTGCAAACTAGCTAAGCTTTTGGGTTACCTAACAAATAATTAAAAATTAAATATATCAAGATCGCTGTGCTCAAAGTTACCTATAAATAATAATCTTTACTATAAAATTTTTAACATGGAAAAAATAAGAATTCACCACATTGTTTATCTGACTTCTTATTGGGATATAAATTTTTAAAAATTTTATGTTACATGGTGTCATATGTTAATTAGAGGAATTTTTTAGTTCCATCACCCACTTAGGGGGCAAAAAGAATAGGAATATATGAAATATGTTACATAGAAATTTAATTTGCAGAAGTAATAGATTTCAGTTAAATATGTAATCAACATAGGCAAAATACTGATGCTATCAGTATTCTATTTGCTACAACTCAAAAGATTACTGGTCCTAGTTAAATGACTCATTTGCCTTATATAAGCCCTTATGCAGAGCTTAAGAGAATTGTAGGTATGCCTTAATCTTAATAAAAGTAGAACGGAAAACATGCAAATATTAACTTTTTTACAGTATGTGCCTAAATATTAAAGATTGGTAGGTAGTTTTATTTTTATTTTTTCAGTGCATAGCTTGTTTATGGATTTTTTTTTCTTTTTAATGGACTGAGATTTTAATTTTAAAGCAACTTTTGTGTGTCTGTTCACCGGAAATGTAATTCAACACACAGTTTCATGAGTTTTTCTTTGCTGACAACTACCTTACTTTTTAAAACATCATTAGGGATCTTAATCACTAAACACTTACATAGTGCTCACTAGATGTGTTAACTCAGTTAAAAGTCATTACAACTCAGAAAGTAGTATCATTAATATACTCATTTTACATTAAAGAAACTGAGCCACATATGAGTTAAAGACCTTGCCTAGACCTGGAGCAGTGGCTCACACCTGCAATCCCAGCACTTTGAGAGGCTGAGGTGGGTGGATTGTGAGGTCACGAGATCAAGACCATCCTGGCCAACATGGTGAAACCCCATTTCTACTAAAAACACAAAAATTAGCTGGGCGTGGTGGCATATGCCTGTAATCCCAGCTACTTGGGAGGCTGAGGCAAGATATCACTTGAACCAGGGAGTCAAAAGTTGCAGTAAGCTGAGATCATGCCACTGGACTCTAGCCTGGCAAAAGAGTGAGACTCTATCTCAAAAAAAAAAAAAAAAAAAAAAAATAGACGTGGCCTAAGTTCATTCAGCTAATAAGTGAGTACTCAAACCATGCTTAGACACTGGAGCCTATGATCCTACCACAACACTATCATGCATCTCTAAAGTCTCACAAAAGCAATTTCACATTCTTCATGATATTGAGATGGCTTAAAAGCAGAAGTCAAGTGGATTTGCACTTTGCTAGAAATATTTTTATTTCAAAATTGAAAAAAAGAAGTATATGTTTGAATTTTTATTATATGTCAGGAATTATGGTAGACTCTGCACGTTTTACCATTGCATTTGACCCCTTGTGGGTGTTGGCATTCTTACTGTACACAAGAAACTGAGACAGCAAAATGTTAAGGAATTTGTCCAAGGTCAAATCAGTAAAATTCATAGACACCAATGTCCTTTCTCTTTCAAAAGGAAACAATTTATCAAAAAAACTGGAGACTAGAATGCTCCTTTAGGAAATTCCCTAAGAAATAAAATTAGATGACTGTCGGAAATGCCACTGGTCCCCAAATACCTGTCAGTAGAATTCTCTAACACTTAAACGTCATGCCGAAAACCTCATATGAAAAGTCCATTGAGTCATCAGCTCCTAGAATATCATTAAAAATTAGTTTGTCAGATCATAAACCTTAAGATTATAGATCATGTGTGCATTATTGCAGACAAGTGAGTCCAGTGTTTTCCAAAGAGTGGTATTCAAAATTATTTCAGACATGTAGAAAATAGATTATATAGCACTGAATCACATTGTGTAAAAGCTTTTCCTTCTGATTATGTAAGAAGAAAGTCTCAGTGCTCTGTTTCTATATCTTAAACTACTCTCTAACTCTTGTTAGAGAAACAATTCCTAAGGCTCTGAGGCTTTAGCAATCATGCTTTTTCTTTGCATTAATATCTTTTTATTTTATACTTATGATGGAGATACTAGAGTGTCCTTTTTGGCAGTAATATTGAATTCAATTAAGATACATTTATGTAGAAAATGTTTCAATAAAAGTTAAAATAGTGCTCGCTTCAGCAACGCATATACTAAAATTGGAACGATACAGAGATTAGCATGGCCCCTGTGCAAGGATAACATGCAAATTCGTGAAGCATTCCATATTTTTAACTTTATAAAATATTTTATTAAAAAATATAAAAATTAAAAGTTAAAATAATATAGTTGCATGTGAATATGGCAATTATGAAGACAATCTAATACCAACTAAAGATATGCAACACTGTCCTAATCAATCGATGAGGTTTAGCTGTGTCCCCATCCAAATTTCATCTTGAATCACAGCTCCCACTATTCCCACATGTTGTGGGAGGGACCCAGTGAGAGGTAATTGAATCATGGGGGAGGGTCTTTCCTGTACTGTTCTCATGATAGTGAGTCAGTCTCAGGAGATCTAACAGTTTTATAAAAGGGAGTTTTCTTACACAAGTTCTATTATTCCCTCTTGCCTGCCACTGTGTAAGACATGCCTATTGCCTTTCACCATGATTTTAAAGCCACATGGAACTATGAGTCCATTAAACCTCTTTTTTTTTTTTTTTTTTTCCTTATTACACAGTCTTAGCTGTGTCTTTATCAGCAGCATGAAAACCAACAAATACAGTAAACTGGTACCAGTAGAGTGGGGCACTGCTGAAAAGATATCTGAAAATGTGGAAGTGACTTTGGAACTGGGTAACAGGTTAGAACAGTTTAGAGGGCTCAGACAATAGAAAAATTGGGGAAAGTTTGGAAACCCCTAGACACTTGCTGAACAGCTTTGACCAAAATGCTGATAATTATATGGACAATGAAATCTGGGCTGAGGTAATCTCAGATGGAGATGAAGAACTTGTTAGGAAGTGGAGCAAAGGTGACTTGTTATGTTTTAGTAAAGATACTGGCAGCATTTTGTCCCTGCCCTAGAAATTTGTGGAACTCTGAACTTGTGAGAGATAATTTAGGGTATGTGGCAGAAGGAATTTCTAAGTAGCAAAGCATTCAAAGGGTGATGGGTGCTGTTAAAAGCATTTAGTTTTAGACTGGAAACAGAGCAAAAAAGTTTGGGAAATTTGCAGCCTGACAATGCAATAGAAAAGAAAATTCAATTTTTGGAGGAAAAATCCAAGCCAGCTGCAGAAGTCTGCATAAGTAGCAAGGAGCTGAATTATAATCAACAAGACAATGGGGAAAATATCCACAGGGCATGTCAGAGACCTTTGCAGCAGGCCCTCCCAACACAGGCCTGGAGGCCTAGGAGGGAAAAATGGTTTCATGGGCCTGATCCAGTATTCCTCTGTTGTGTGCAGTCTGGGAACTTGGTGCTCTGTGTCCCAGCCACTCCAGCAGTGACTAAAAGAGGCCAAAGTACAGCTCAGACCATGGCGTCAGAGGATGCAAGCCTCAGATCTTGGTAGCTTCCATGTAGTATTCAGCCTGGGGGTGCACAGAAGTCAAGAACTGAGGTTTGGGAGCCTCTGCCTAGATTTCAGAGGATGTATGGAATTGTCTGGATGTCCAGACAGAACCCCTGTTTGCTGCAGGGGTGGGTGCTCATGGAGAACATCCACTAGTGCAGTGCTGAAGGGATATGTGGGGTGGGTGCCCCCACACAAAGCCCCCACTGGGGTGCTACCTAGTGGGGCTGTGAGAAATGCATCATTGCCCTGTAGAACCCAAAATTATAGATCCACCAAGGACTTGCACTATGTGCCTGAAAAAGCCACAGACACCCAAAACCAACCAGTGAAAGCAGCTTTGTACCCTGCAAAGCCATGGGGATGGAGCTCCCCAAGACCGTGGAAACTCATCTCTTGCATCAGTGTGACCTGCATATGTGACATGGAGTCAAAGGAGATCATTTTTGGGAGGGCTTTAAGATTTGATTGTCCCACTGGATTTTGGACTTGTATGGGAACTTTAGCCCTTCATTTTGGCCAATTGCTCCCACTTGAATGGGATGTATTTATGCAATGCCTATACCCTCATTGTATGTAGGAAGTAACTAACTTGCTTTTGGTTTTGCAGCCTCATAGGTGAAAGGACCTGCTTCATCTCAGGTAAGACTTTGGACTGTGGGACTTTTGAGTTAGCACTGAAATTTTGAGTTAAGATGTTGGGGGACTGTTGGGAAGGCATGATTGGTTTTGACATGTGAGGACATGAGATTTCAGAGGGGACAGGGGCAGAATGATATGTTTTGGCTGTGTCCCCATCCAAATCTCATCTTGAATCGTAGCTCCCACAATTTCCACGTCATGGGAGGGACCCAGTGAAAAGTTACTGAATCATGGGGGCAGGTCTTTCCTGTGCTGTTCTCATGATAGTGAATAAGTCTAATGAGATTTGACAGTTTTATCAAGGGGAGTTTCCCTGCACAAGTTCTATTATTCTCTTATCTTCTGCCATGTAAGATGTGTCTTTCACCTTCTGCCACAACTGTGAAGCCTCCCCAGCCATGTGAGCTGCGAATCCATTCCTTTTTTGATTTTTAAATTACACTCTCAGGTTTGTCTTTGTCAGCAACATAAAAACATACTAATACACTAATATTCTCATTCTACAAAAGAAGACAAGAAACTCAGAGAGTTAAATAAATATGTGCCAGATTATACCATCAGGGAGTTTAAAACCTAGGTTTTCTATTTTTCCGTTTATTTGAGATAAGTACAGTGGCAGAAATGAGTCGTGAATATGCACACTTTTGGCAAGAAAGAATAAAGACACTGCATGAGCAACAGTGACAGGAGATTTATATGTAGGGTAGCCCAAAAGCATCTCAGAGGGTAGATCCAAACACTTCCCCTGATATCATTTAAAAAGCAAAACTATTAATGAAGATCAGTGGAATATCAACTAACTTCAGTCAAGATAAAACCTAATAGCTGAGATGCTGCTTAATCAAGTTTAAGCCCCCTAAGACAAACCACCTTAGCATCTTAGCATTTTAAAGAAGACTAGTAAGTGATAAGCATTCAAGACCAAAGGAATGCAGTTTTAAAGAAAGAAAGATAAGTAGTATGTTCAAGGGCCATGCCAGTATTTTTTATACCATACTTTAAAACTTTCCAAGTCCCTGTTGGATACGAACTAAGTAATGAATGCCATAAACGAATAAACTTATAAAGGAAAATCAGAGGGGAGTTTTGGGGTAAAGCAGTGATTCCAGAAGTGCATTCAACTATTCCCAATATGCTTCACTAAACCTATTGTGGAAATGTTAGAAATGTGTCTATCTGGTTTTTTTAGAAGTCAAAGTATAAATGAATAGCACAGAGCATCTGCTGAAGAAGTAGCATCACATTTTAAAAAGACAGAAGAGTCACAAAGAATAAAAGGACTTTAAGCTTTCTAAACAGCTTTCCACCAAATGCATGAAATCTTGTCCCTCCTTTCCTAATCATTCTTGGCTGAGTATCTCCGGTGGTAGGAGAGCACAGGAGAGCAGGTTTATGTGATGGAGATGGCAGTGCACAGTAGGAGGGACGTGAGAAATGGGGTCAGAGAGATATAAATTTCAGTCCTTACTATTCCCTTTTTCTTGCTGTCTTTGTCCTACTCTGCAAAATGTTGGTAATAAGGACAATGTCATGGGTCATTGTGAGAATGTATATAAAAAACACTCAAGGAGAAGAAAACTAACATCAACAGGGTGCCTACAGTATGCCAGCCTCTTTAATTTCGTCTTTTATTTTTGCTGCTTTGTGGTGCCAACGGCCCAGTTCCTAGAAAATACAAGGTGTTCAGTCAAGAGTTCCTGTCCATTTTTCCATCTAACAAAAGCATGCCATTATAATGTAAGAATGCTCTAATTGTTAGCAAAATCTTTATTTTAAGCCCAAATCTCCCTCTTTCTAACTTCTGCCTAATGCTGTCTCCTAGAACAACTCAAAACTAGGCCACTCCCTTTTCTATGAGAGCCCTTCAAATATCTGAAAACAATTACTATGGTTCCCTCTCCTCACCAGAGTCAACACACCTACTTCTGTACTCTCAACTGTTACTTTTGAGACATAGCTTTCTGGAAACATACTGTCCCAGTTCTGGAAACATATTGTCCCAGTTGCCTATTATAGACACACTCTAGTCAGTCAATTGTATCCTTACAGATAAGGTATTTATCTGAACACCATAATCGAAAAGAAGACTGAGAAGAGCTGTTGAATCTGTGCTGGGCAGGTTCCTAACCAATGGATTCTTCTATCCCTTTAGCAGCACTGAAGCTAGCAGAATACATAATTGTTTCATATGTATATTTTAAGGTAAAAGAGACTATTTAAGCAAGACTGTGATCAAACAATTCAATATTAATAAAGACTAAGATATATTCTACTTGAAAACACACCGGAACCATTTGTCATGAAGTTTCCCTTTCTGTAAGCATTGGAGATAGCAAAAATTCTATAAGGAAGACGCAGAGGAGATGAACTGAGCTTAATTATCTGTAAAGTTAAATTTTGTTATGAGCTCTGAAGTGAGATACTTCAGAATTTCCTGAGTTTGACTTCTGCCAGCTCTTGATGCATGACCTCAAGCAAGTCAGGTAACCTTTCTGTGCCTTGTCGCCCTTATCAGTAAGATGAATTTGTCCCACTACTTCACAGGGGTAGTGAGAATCTCTCAATTAAAAAGACCAATTGTGCATAAATACTAAGATACTGCAGCAAAAGTTGCCTTATAAATCTTGACTAGAGGAGTCAAAGGTTTATAGGTGAAGCTATCCTGCTCAAAGGTTTTGAAAAATCTAAGCTATTTGGAAAACACCGTGGAGCGCATTTAGCATATGCTTTCATGACTCGCATATTGCTGCACTTGTGGCTTCCTCTGAACCTACCCAAATCCATCCGTCCCCAGTATATTTATTGCTTACTCCTTTTCCAAGACTTGACTTCTTTCCCGTTACCATATTCCTCTTTATTTGCACCACATGTTAGTTGTGCTCTCTGCTTCCTTAGAAAGGATGTTGGATTGCTGACCCCATGGGCATGGACATTTTTCCAGCAGCCTACTTCACACGGAGTAATAAAGCAGTCACTGTTGCTACTGCCTCACAGAAATAGATGACGACTGAGAACAAACCACCACACTAAGGCAAAGTCCAATGATACCTAAGTCCTTTAAGGATACTAGGGGAAACTCAAAAGGAACTTTGCCAGAGCGGAATTATCTGTGAATCTTATCACTAGATCTGCTTTCAAATTAGTTCCTTCCATAAAAATGAAGATCCTCATCTTAATTCTAAATGTGTTGTAATTACATTCAGCAAACAAAAGTTTAAGCCAGCCTCTTCAGGGGACTACATTTCTTAGAAAGACATCTAGAATATTGCCCAAAGGGCTTAACCACAACTAGCTGTTTACTGAGATTAACTTCTTGTTTGTTGAATCTGATTACTATTTGAAATAAATGCAGTAATCATTTAGTCTTGGCAAATAAAAGTTTACTGATAAATGCTTTACTAACACTTTCATTCTCTGGCCACCCTTCTACTGACATTTCAATGAGCTCTGACAGTGTACCTTACCTTACTTGGAATGCAAAGCACATTTACAATGATGGGGTCTTCCTAAAAAAGTGACAGAAATTCTAGAAGCCTGCCATCAGGTATCTGTGGTAACAATGTGCTGTCGTTCCTTTATCCCTATTACTGCCTGGACAACACATGTGCCCAATGGCCCAGACTGGCAATCTCAGAATCTTTTTACCTACTTCTTCACCCACAGTCTTCAGACACAGTTAGTCATTAAGTCCTTATTTAGTCTTTCCTTACAATGATTATTAAATACATCTCTGCCTTCAACTGCCTCTCCAAACAACTGATTCAAGGCTCCCATTAACCTAATTCCTTGGAGTTTGAAGTAACAACATACCCTGCAAAGTAAATTCGGCCAAATAACATCTTCTTCCTGCCACTGGATTTGCTACAGCTAATTAGTAACTTGACATGTCTTAAAGGATCTCCACAATTTGGCCTCCTCTTTTCAGCCTTATGTCCTAACACTTCAAAATTCTGTTGCATCTCAAGTCTTTCCCCGTATGCCATGGTAAATCCTTTCTCGTTTTCCCTTACCTCCACATCTGTAAATTGAATTAAAAAAAAAAAAGGAGGGGATTTCCCAGGTGGAAATGCACCTAGAATACCTTCTCCTTTTTCTCTTTTATGTTATAACTTTTATTCTTTTTTTATAATTAACTCACATTTTGTTTCCTCCTTGAATCTTCTTATAACTACCCCTCTGCCAAATGCATGCTACTCCATCATCTATTAATATAACCTATGGCTTTTTTTTTTTTTTTTTTTTAAATATCAGGCAGGGTGCTAGGTACTGGGGATGTAAGAAAGATAAGATGTAGCTCTTGTTTTAAGGAGCTCCAGAGTTCATTCTTTTTTTTTTTGAGGCGGAGTTTCACTCTTGTTACCCAGGCTGGAGTGCAATGGCGCAATCTCGGCTCACCACAACCTCCGCCTCCTGGGTTCAGGCAATTCTCCTGCCTCAGCCTCCTGAGTAGCTGTGATTACAGGCACACGCCACCATGCCCAGCTAATTTTTTGTATTTTTAGTAGAGACGGGGTTTCACCATGTTGACCAGGATGGTCTCGATCTTGTGATCCACCCGCCTCGGCCTCCCAAAGTGCTGGGATTACAGGCTTGAGCCACTGCGCCCGGCCTCAGAGTTCATTCTAAAAATATCTGTGGCATTTATCTTTTTTGGTACTTACTCAATTTGGGCTAGGTACTATTAACTATTACAATATAGCTCTGTACTTCTTTACAAAACATAGTATCCTGAATTTCAAAGAGCTGGCAGTCAGTAAATATCTGCTGAATGCTTAATTCTTTCATCATTTTTAGTTTTTGTTAGAGTTAGGGTCTCTAAGAAAATCTCTGTTGCCCAGGGTGGAGTCAGTGGTGCAATGATAACTCCTTGCAGCCTCAAACTCCTGGGCTCAAATAATCCTCCTACCTCAGCCTCCTGAATAGCTAGGACTACAAGCATATCTTTTGTAGAAACAAGGTCTCACTTTGCTGCCCAGGCTGGTCTCAAACTTCTGGCTTTAAGCAATCATCCTCCTTGGTGTCTGTTTAATTTGTTTGACAATAAAATCTGAATAGCGAAGGAGGTGAATTTGTCTCTCAAGTTCTCCACGTGGTTTTCCTTATGCCCACTGCCCCCAGTAATAAGTAATCTTAACTCTGTCTACTCAGGGTCCTCAAATGCTGTGACTCCACTGAAGCCTACCTTTTTCAATCTAGTACTAAAAGTTTTATGTTCTTAAATGAAAATCTCCCTTCCTTCTACTGATTTTTCTAAAATCATGTTTTCTTTAAGTAACAAATGGGTCTTTGACAAATGGGCAGGAGCAAGACAAAGTCCAAGTGTGTAAAGTTTAAAGTGAAAGAACAAGTTTAAAGTGCTCACTTTGCCTATTAGCTCTGTGTTCCTGAGAAAGTCATTTAATTCTCTGAGCCTGTTTCATCACTTACAAAATGTGAATAATAAAACTTATTCATAGGGTTGTAACAAGGAGTGGGAGATGGAGTTAGGCATAAAACCAGCAAAGTGCCCTGAACCTATTTTAACAAATGGTATTTCTGAAGTGTTAGTCCATGCCAATGTAAAACTTGAGTCTAAGGAAGATTATAAATACTGTGGTTTTTTTTTTAATTACTACAAAGAATACAGTTCCAGTATAACAAAATTCACTGGAAGAAAACTACTTAACACAGCATATTTATCTGTTCAAAGAACAAAAGTTCACTGAACAGGCTGGGCACAGTTGCTCATACTGTTGTAAATCCCAAGACTTTGGGAGGTTGAGGCGGGCAGATCATGACATCAAGAGATCGAGACCATCCTGGCTAACACAGTGAAACACCATATCTACTAAAAATACAAAAAAAGTAGCCGGGCATGGAAACATGCACCTGTAGTCTCAGCTACTTGGGAGGCTGAGGCATGAGAATTGCTTGAACCTGGGAGGTAGAGATTGCAGTGAGCTGAGATCATGTTACTGCACTCCAGCCTGGGTGACAGAGCAAGATTCTGTATCAAAAAAAAATTTTTTTTCATTGACCAAAATGCATAGTATATCTCATCATCCAACACATTCCTAAGCAATGTGACATATGGTATAGTACCAGTAGGTACTTAGGACAGTGGAAGACATTAATTCTGCTTGTCTTGATGGTAAGGGTGGGGATGAAGATACAGATTGAATTTGTGGGAGCATGTTAAGTTTAGCATGTTAAGTTTAACTAATATTTAGAAGTTACTAAAGGGTGTATGATTTTCCAAACAGATAAGGGTAAAAAGACATTCCATAGAGGAAGAAAATTGCATGCAAAACCATAGAGGTCTTAGTTTATAAAGAGTAACTGGACATAAGGGATCATGTTAATAGAGGGATTCTCAGGTATGCAAAGCAGGTCAAAGAAGGACATATTAAAGTTATGAAGGCTACATGACTCTGCTCAAGTCATGCCACTCAGCCAGTAAGCTGCACTACATACATGTCTATTAGGGTTTTATGTAAGAGTGTAAATATGTAAGCTAAGTATTCCATGTTTCCACTATGGGTAACATATCATTTATTATCAACCGAATTATTTCATAGACTGTAAGATGAAAGGTACTATAGATTTTACAAGACACTATAGAGAGAAACTTCAATTGGAAAAGTAACGTAAAATAATTCCTGTGCAAGTTTTTCCTGACTTAAAAAGATCATAAATAATTTATTCTTGTTATAAAATTTGCTTATTTATTTCACAAATATTTGCTGAGTAGCCACTACATGACAGACACTGTGTCCTATGCCAGAATTCTGCAGTGAACTAGACATGGCCTTTGTCTGGTATTTGTTATTTAGGAGTGTTGATGGAAATTACAAATACATAAATAATTCTTATAGCAGGAGTGCTACAAGGAAGCACAGTGTGCTGTGAATGTATGTCATGGGAGGAATTTAGACTCGGGAGTTAGTAAAGTATCCCTGAAGAAATTATTTATAATGGAGACCTAAAAATGTAACAGAACTTAGTCAGGACATTAATAACTAGGTGTATCTAGATGTTCTTGTGGGAGAAAATCTGAGAATGAGAGAAAGGTCAGTAGAGTAAGAAAGAGCTGAATACCAAAAGGAAGCTGGTTATAACTGAAAGATGGCCAGTGAGTTTTCATGTCATCAGTGACAGTGGGAAGATAAGACTTATAGGTAGGGACTAAACAATATAGGGACTTAATACAAATGTTGCACTTTATCCTAAGAGGATGGAAAGTTTTAAGGAAAAAAGTAATATAATTCAGATACGTAATCCATATTTGCTTTACTTTCTCTGTTGTTTCGTGGATGCTTCCCGATGCTTTATTGATGCCTCGTTGAGTTTTTGATGAATACTTCTCATTGCTTCCATGAAAAGATGTTGAAACAACCGTCACAAACTATGTAGTCTTTGTGCCTCTTCAGCTATTGACTGCCTCTTCAAAACAACCAAGTGCCTGACATGCAATTTACCTCTCTGAAAATATAAATCACTACCACCCAAAAACTGAACCTCTAAAAAAGCTTTGTAAAAACTTATTACCAAGTCTTCAGAGCACAGTTCAATAATTGTATACTAGGGTATCAAAGAAGAAGGGAAGAAGCCTAATAGGGTTAGATATAGACAGTTAACTTTCGTTGAGGTGCTAAACAGTGCTGGGCATTATGATAGACACTTTTATTTTTGGAGAGAGCAGCACTAAATTGTTTAAGAGGATTTACTTTAACATTCAATTACAGATTCTGATTTTCAGGTAGAAATTTAATAATAATGATTTTTAAGTGGCCTATGTTTACTAAAACATCTTAATTTTTACCACATTCATTATATATTTTACTATACTATTTCATAGTAAATGGGTTCAAATTAGAGATCAGGAGAAAATAATTACAGTGTTTCTAAATGTAACAGTTTTCACATTTTATTTTTACACTTTGATCCTTAAATTATACTCTACATGACCAAAGCAAGACCTTTAAAATTGATTTGGCCACATGCAAAATTGTTCTTCAAGGTTAAATCTGTCTTTTTTTTTTTTTTTGAAAGAAAACTAAGTGTTTCATTTTAAGAGTCAGAGAAAAATAAAGCTAATGAAAATATATGAGGCATATTTTGAAATTTTGGGAAAAAAGGGGTACTATTTGATTCTATTCCAATGTTTGGCTTTTAGAATTAAAAGTTATTGCATTGTCAATATACTTTTTATAAAATCACATACATCGTGTTCTCTCTCTTTGAATCAAGGTCCTTGCTGCTCCCAAATAAAAGAAGTAAAGAAATAATGATGCTCAATTTCCCTAAGCAATGCATATCAAAGAATTATAGAGTAAAATACATTCATTACTTGGGTTCTCTACTTATTTATTTTACTTTTTATTTTATTTATTTTACTTTTTATTTTATTTATTTATTTATTTATTTATTTAGTTAGTTAGTTAGTTAGTTAGTTAGTTTTCATAGAGACAGGGTCTCACCATGTTCCACAGGCTGGTCTCAAATTCCAGGGCTCAAGCAATGCTCCCACTTAGGCCTTCAAAGGTTGTGATTACAGGTGTGAGCCACTGTGCCTGGTTTTATTTTTCTCATTTATTTTTCTCATATAAATTCATTATATGCACATTTTAAGCCAAATTGAAATATCACAATGCCCAGCGGTATAAAGAAATACTTTGTGTCTGCTCAGCATCCTGACAAATTAATTTTTAATTTAAGTATGTTTGCAACAAGGTCATATTTGTGGAAAGTGCATTGCAATAAGGGGTGAAAATAAACTTTTTGCAAACAGATTTATTATTATTTATTATTAGTGAAATAAATTATTTTCATGATTTAATAGGTTATACTTAACTAGAGACATTACATAAAGTTATTATTATACACTAATTTGATTCTCAATCCCTAGAAAGTGGTTGGTAATTTACATTTATATATGCATAGATATAAATGGTCGCTATATTTACAATATATGTATATAGTTATATATATTGGATTGATAAATACTAGTCTATTATTTCTATCTTTCCTTCTAATACTCCTTCAAATATTTACTATCAGTTATACATCTATATCATAGATACTATTTTATCTACAGTTTTTAAAATATGCTTAAGATACAGAGGAAACTCTTATATATGTATATATTTTTCTTGTTCATTTGTTGTTGTTTTTTTTCTTGAGACAGGGTCTTGCTCTGTCCCACAGGTTTGAGTGCAGTGGCACAATCACAGTTCTCTGCAGCCTCCAGCTCCTAAGCTCATGTATCATCCCTCCTCAGCCTCCTGAGTAGGTGAGATTACAGGCATGTGCCACCACACTAGTTAAATTTTTTAAGCATATGGTAGCAACAAGGTCTCACTATGTTACCCAGGCTGGTCTCAAACTCATGGTCTCAAGCAATCCTCCTGCCTCAGTCTCCTAAAATGCTGGGATTACAGGTATGGGCCATAACACCAGCCTATTGAATATATTTTTATTTAATATTTCATTGAAATGATTAAAAAGAAAATTTTAACTGTATATTTAAATAAATGCCAAATAAAGAATATAGACATTTTTTATCTTTTGACTTATCTTGTAGGATTTCTGAAAAAGCATTAGAAGTTTGAGTCAATGTATTTTTAGATTAAATGGTACTTAACCCTTAAGGAAAAAAAAAAAAGTCCTAAGCCAAGTGTACATTGCATAGCTTTTTCAAATGTAATACAAGTTCCATGATTAGATTTAGTACAAAATCAAGTTTCAATTTAAAATCCAGCTGTAAATACACACATACAAAATTGCATATGTATTATATTTAACGGCCTTAGAAACAGATTTCAGAAACTATCAAAAGCCTTGAAAATTCCACTGAACCCAAAATATCGACCTTGGCCTAACAGACATGCTATAATATTATTCTTTCTGTGACCATTTTGGCATTCTCTATCTCACTCAGCTAAGAGATCATCATCTTTATACAGCATCTAAATATGTTATATTTTACCATAAAGGTAATTTTACATGAAATTCAAACAGAAAGAATCAAGGAAATAGTTCCAGCACCCTATCGTATTTTAATGCCTGTCTATCTGACTGATAGTTTCTTGAAGGTGCAGTTTCTTTGAATCTAATGATGGTGAAGTCTAAATATTATTATGTTGATCTTGTAATGCCCTCTTGCCACCTGTCCCAGTTAGTGACATGGAAGAAAAACATAGACTACTGTACTCAATGAATAGACAGTTAAAGAATACAAATACTTGACATAAAATTCTCATTTACTTGTCCATCATTTGAGTGACACATATACCACTTTACTATCTTACAGAGTTTTTCGGGAATACAAATTCAGGTTTATACACTTACTATACAGTCCAATGGAAATGTGTGCACAACGGAAATATACATACTGTATCAGAAAATGCTGCACTTAAATCATCTTTTTGGTAACTATAAGATTGTAACTTATGTGGACCCACTGTATTATGTCATTGATGTTTAATTTCAATGGTGTTTTCCTCTCTAATGTTTCTAAAATATGACAAGCTTTCTCATCCTGATTCTATCTCTCCAAATCATATCCGCCACACAAGTCATTCTATCCGGTATTTAATAACCACTGAAAACAAATATAGATGGGTGTTAGTAGCTACTATGTAAACAAACTATTCAGTAAATCATTTCTAACCCCCACCCCCCACAAAATAAGTACTGTATAAATTATCTATTTATTTTGAAATATGAACTGTTCAATGTAGGGTTTGTCTAAATCATAGTATGCAGCAGACAGTTTAGCCTGGACATACAGTTAAAAGTATATGAGGAAGATTTGGAAAACAGACACAAACATAAAAACCACCGCCCCCCCGACCCCATACTGTTGGATTTAATTCTGGTCATGTGCTTCTAACTGCCAGAAGACAATGAAAAGGAAGCACTAAAGCTAGAAGTAGGCTAAAATGTAAATATTTTAGAATTTTATATTAACTCTCAATGGTTGTTTGTCCTTACTGAAAATGGGGAAGGAATAGATCAAGACATGGTTACTTGTTCCAATTTGAAACTCATTGCCAAACATCACTCCTGACTTCATTGTAACAAAACTGTGCTAATGAAGCCAAATTCTTTGGTTCCAGTGAGAGAGTCAATATTTTTCTCTCTGAGTTGCAGCTTTCTCTGCCTTCCTACAAATGTTTGTCATTAGTTAGAAGAGGAATATGCATGAGAAAGAGAATGAAATAATAGATCCTTTACTAGCACTGGAAAAGTAATGCAAATTTTATGACTTATGAAGAGTAGTTGAAAAGCAACATCTTCAGAAGAATCCCATACATATCCTAATAAAAGAGGATGATAGTCCCACAGCATTATAAAATGTTAATTATTAACTAAAGACAAAGGCTATATTTGAATTTAAAAATAGGAAAATTTCTCTGGTAAACTATTTGCATGATTTCTATAAAGTTTTGTTTTTAAAAATAGAATTTTTTAGGTGACATTATTTCTTATAAATTCAAAAACAGCCATATAGCTCTGTCAAATACATAGTAAAAGCAAACTATGTTTTTCAAATGTGTTACCTTTTCAAACAACATGTGCTTGTTATTCATTATCTGAGAGAAGATATCATTTCTTTATCTTTTTGCTTCAAAATGGTATACTTTCTGATATTTTCAAAGTCACTGTCTTTTGCTATCAATAATATAATAATATAAAAATATTTTTAAAGACATCTTTATATATTACTTTATTTTTGTTCATTTTTTAGAAATAAAATACATGTATAATAATTAAAACTAAGGTTTCTAAACTAGAGCATACAGAGTTGCAGTGAATTACTGATATCATAACCATTCCACATCTATGCATCAAATGTTAAATTTATCTCCTCATAATCCTAGTCTACACTAATTCTGAAGCAATTTGCACACAACTAAATTCAAGCCACAGATTAAAAATTATTACCTATTATAGCAAGGAACGAGGATAGTTGTTAATACTCTCTATATACTCTACATTTCATAGAATACTTCCTTACACATAATTGACACATAATAGTTATCTGCTTAAAGTTAATATATAAAACAGAAAATAAATTTAAAGTATAAAAGCTGGTGGGTCAGGCACCTTTTTAGAAGCACTGA
Organism: Saimiri boliviensis; assembly: GCF_048565385.1. Lineage (NCBI taxonomy): Eukaryota > Metazoa > Chordata > Mammalia > Primates > Cebidae > Saimiri > Saimiri boliviensis. The sequence goes on along the minus strand of NC_133453.1, from coordinate 28,939,037 downwards.
GTTATTAAATGCCAGCAGTAGCAAGGAAGACCAATGGAATGACAAAAGAGAGAAAGCTCCCAAGAATTCTAATGAGGGTAAAAGGTCTAATAGTTCATTCCCATTACTTACTACATTTTGCCTTGTTTTAAAGAGTTCACAAAGTGTAAGACAATAGCACAAAATCTGTGGTTTTTATGCCTTGCTGCTTTCTATTATATGTCTTAACCTTGTGATGGTGATAAAATACATAATAAATAAGTTTTAGGGCCTTTTTCTAGCCAGAGATGTGGTTTCTCAGGAGCTGAATGTTAAACATAGTGAACTGAATTTCTTTTCCCAAAAAGAAATGCAAAAACTAGAGGTTACAAGAAAGCTGGCATGAAAGGGGTTTACAGAGATAAGCATCAAGATTGCGATAATAAAACCGTCTTGAAAAGAATGCATTTAAAAGCATTTCAACAAAATGTATCTAACAAAAATTAAGGAAAGTATCTACAAAACATTAAAATTATTTAAAAGTACATCTCCAATCCAACTACAAAGGCTTACGTTTGCTGTGTTCTTAAAATCTCAGGAGATGTACTAGACAAGGCATTTTAGTACAGTAAAAAACAATCTTTCTAGTATAAGGGGGAAATTACCATAAAGTTGCAAGAGTAGAGCTGGAAATGGCTAGAATACAATCAGTCTTCAGAAGCAGAATGGGAAATGGAAATGAATGGTTCCCCAAATTACTATTTGGGGTAAATATTATCTTTTTCTACTCTTTGTACCTGTTTCGGTGTGCTGGCTTCATTCTATCTGCACAGCTCTGATGTTCAAAGCACAAGACAAAGATGGCCGTGTGGTGTAGTAGTCAAGAAACTAGCTAACAGAGAAACTGAATGCTACTGGTGACAATTCCAAATCCTCATGGGAAGGGATATTGACTGTCTTATTCCTACACACCTGGCCTGTGTGGGAGGTCACACTGAAATCACATATCTATAACAAGAGGCCCACATGTTTATCTAGACAATGGGTCATATATGAAATTGGGGGCTATAATTTAAGACAAATACTAATTCGCTTGTCCATTCAACAAATATTTAATGAACATTTACTATGCCTTAGTCATAAATACTGAATATCGAGATAGCAAATAAGGTAAAATTGTCAGGGAAAATTGTCACAATTCATATAAATTAGAGTGGTTTCATATAAAATAAAATGAATGACAAAGCAAAACATTCTACCTTGCTAGATAGAGATGAAAATAAGGATGGAAAATCCTTTAAAATCAAAAGTAATTTCCTAAGTTCCTGAAGCGGAAATGAATCCAGTATGAAATTTAAGATCCCTATTGACTTTCTAGATACATCATTTGGGTCACTCTTAAATGAAGGGAAATTGTAAAACCTTTATAAGAAATTTGTTCAATGAGTCCTAGTTACATAACTATAGATGACTATGTATAGAATAGGTAAATACAAATCTATTATCCACTCATACAATTCGAAACTTATAGGAAATGGTTAAATCACCATATTTTTTTACATGGACTCCACTTAATATAATGTGTCAATACTGGACATAGTATATATTTTGGAGACAAGTTACTATCAGCACAAATAATTCATAATGTGGTTTGAGGAAGGAATGAAATTTTATATTAAATGGAGAGCTTTGTAGAATATTCAAATGTATAATTTGAAATAATATATCATCGAACAATAGTATTATGAAGATTTTGGCAAACAGTCTCTGCTTTCAGGGCCCAGTAAGAAAAGGAACTACTAATACTGAGCTCACCAATGAACAGAGAATGGGACATTCAGCAATTTTTATGTTTTATTTATTTATTTATATATTTTGAGATGGAATCTTGCTCTGTTGCCCAGGTTGGAGTACGCTGGTGTGATCTCAGCTCACTGCAACCTCTGCCTCCTGGGTTCAAGCTATTCTCCTGCCTCAGCCTCCCAAGGAGCTGGGAATACAGGTGCCCGCCACCACACCCAACTAATTTTTGTATTTTTAGTACAGATGAGGTTTCACTACTTTAGCCAGATTGGTCTCTAACTCCTGACCTCAAGTGATCAGCCTTCCTCAGCCTCCCAAATTGCTGGGATTTAGGTGTGAGCCACCGCATGTGGTTACAGAATATTCTTTTCTTCACCTACTTCTTGATCTTACTCTTATTAATCTTCATTGACTACTTTATCCAGTCACAAAATGTTAACTTGTCACTTGGATGCTGATTTATCCTAAATATCTACACTATAAGGTTCTCTACCTCTCCCATGGAATATTCTATTCCATCTGAAACTTTTTCTTCATCCACACTATACTGTAGCTTTCCTAAGAGGAGTCACATGTTGATTTATTTGCATGTATATGTCCAGTGTCTGAAACAGTATATGCTAAGTACACATTTATTAACTCTGCTTCCTTCTGAGCCTTATATTACTCCCATTAAAATGACCTTCTCTTACAACACGCTCAGCTCATGAGCTTCTATTCATTTTCTCATGATTTAATTCAAGCACTCCTTTGATGAAACTTTTCCTGAATCCTTCAGAATAAGCCACTACTTTCTTTGCCCAGCATAAACTCCACTTCTACCATTAACATAAGACCACACCTTCATTCTGATTCTGGGTTTTTATTTGTATCTTAGAAATAATATTTTATGTATATATACATACACACAAAAAACATATATTATATATAAAACAATTTATCGTGTGTGTGTGTATATATATACATATATATATATACACACACACAAACACATACATGTAATATGCCTATACACACACACACACACACACACACACACACACACACACACATATATATAGTACCTATGTATTACATATCTGTAATCCTCAACATGATTGTTGAAGTCAAGGAAATAAATACCATTATTTTCTTGGGATTGCAGATGTGTTTTCTAAGGATTAGAGAGGTGTAATACATAAGTACTGTATATGACATGAATGGATTTATGTCATAATAGAAATGATTTTTTATTAAAGAAACAAAAGATATGTGAAACAAAAAATAAGATAGGAAGCAAAAACTAAGTGGTGTTAGAGTTATCTTTAAATACATATATTAAAATAAAGATATGCATTTGGATTAGTACGAAGTTTAGATGAACGTTTAGAGATGCTAGTTAGGAACCAAAATTCACTTTTGTAAAAGAAATAGCTTACTTTTTATCCAGGAAGAAATCTTGACCCTCCTTATCTTACTTTTTCCAAATCTGTTCATTCTAATAATGTATCTTTTTAATTTGAAATGCTTTCTAACACAGTATACACCATATATCAAAAATATCTACACGCTTTGTTCATATTGCTAAAGTTTAAAAATAGACTAAAGTACATTTTTTATCATTCCATACTGTTACCTTATGAGATTATAAAAGATGTAAAAAGACATTTTCATGTTATTTAATATAATGACAGTCATTTACAATAGTCACGACATTTTTTGTTGTCAGTGAAATTTAGTTTCATGTATAGAAAAGTAAAGCAAACACAAGAAGAAAAACAAAGATCTTTAGATTACATTTTAAAATTTTTCTATTAATCTAATAGATGGTTTAAATTATTTATTTTCCCTGCTTCAGAATTCAGCTTTCTTTGTTAGTTTGTTTTTTCCACAATGTCATTGAGTTTCCTGGCACATCTTCTAGGACAGCTTGTGTGTGTTCTCTTCTTTAAACAACAGCTCCTTCAAAAAGTAAGTTCTTTTAAGGCCCTCTCATTCTATAATTCAGATATCCTTTACTACCTACTTTTGATTAACAAAGACATCAAAATTAAACATCATAATTATTAAAAACTGCGGAAACATAACTTGTATAACCAGAGCTCTATGAATCAAGCAGAGAATAAGGAAATACCTTCAGTTCATTTGCTTTACCAGTCCAACTATGAGAGTCATTTAAAAAATGGATATCATAAGCCATACAGCATTACTTATGTTTTGAGGTGGTTCATTTTCTGAGGTTGTTACCAATTTTAGATATATTTAGTACATTGAAAATATTTAAATATCACTTCTTATCACTACTTATCTAAGTAAAGAATCACTAAATTTTTATACATCTCTAAATAATTTACTATCTACAAACTGGTTTTACTGGATCAATATTCAAAACATTTAACCTAAAGTTATATTACAGTGCTCCTGAAACGTGTGCAAAGATTACTGAAAATTAGGTCAAATATATTCTAGGAATACTGTTTTTAAAATATATATATTACTAATTCTTGTATAGGAATCAATTCTTAATTGTGCAAAGACTACATCGCCATCTCACTTTGTCAAAGTCCCCTTCAAGTTCAGATTTTCCTAAACATATTCCAGTTAAGGCAAAATTTTAGAAACTAACCAGGAGCACTAACAGCCAGTTTAACAGAGAATAGATCAATGAAAACCAAAAAAATGGTTTCCAAAAGGACTGGTTTTCGCCAAGTAACTTGATTCATACACATACACATTTGTGCTAATGCGTGTATGGATCTGCATAAGTACTCGTGATTTCCTATGAATCTACTTCTTCAAATAATTTGTTAAGTTTTCAAAACCAGGTGCTTTTTTTTTTTTTTTTAAATAACAGCCTTAGTCTCCTTATGTAATATAAAATACTCTAAAAGTCCAAAGTGGCAGAAAAGAGGCAGAAATGGAGATGACTGGCTAAAGTTATCAATTCTTATCTGATTGCTCCTCTGACCCTCCTAGTTCACAGCTTCTCAGAAAAAGATGTTGTAGATGTCATGCACTACACAGTGACAGAATTTTTTATCAATTGTAGGACAACAGCAACTGCTCTAAACTCAGAAGCGTCTGTCATTATGTCTTAACAAAGCCAAACTCTTGTTCTTTTCCTGGGTGTGTTTCACTATCTCTTATCTTCTGCCTACAGTCACAGTGCCTGCCAGGCAGAACAGCACACACCTTCCAGGGATCAGCATGCAGACCTGCCTGTATGCCTCATGACACCAGTGTCCAATCACAAAGAACAGAAATAAAGCCATGGTTTTACCCGCAGGAAAGAGAGGTCCCGGTTGTGCTCAATGCTGGTTATTTCCAGGTTGCCCATGACGACCTCACAGTTTTCATAGTACTTGCGCAAGGCTCGGTACTGCTGTTCCAGGTCAGAGAGAGAGCTCAGTTTATTTTCTGTTCCTGCACACACTGCAAAGACAAGAAGATACACGTGAAATTATATAACCTTTATATGATATGCACAATGATAATATCTTCTTCAAAACTCTATTCCACAAGCCTATCCCAGTTCTCTGAATACAAATATTTTGATTGTCATTAAGAGTCATAGACCCATAGACTGATAAATATTTTCACTTTTATATTCCCAAATTACATGTGTTAATCACAGAGAGGAGGAAGGCATAGATTCCACAGAAATAAATAGCAAGGAGATAAATTTCATCCCATTTGTAATGACCATATGAAACATGTAAATACATTTATTTTTATTTAAACGTTTTTTTTTTTTAGGACACGTAATTTACTCTATTTTCTAACTGAGCAATTCTACAAATGAAAATAAATCAAAATTAAAAGATACTGAAAGTAATGGTTTTACTTAAAAATTGTATTTATTATATAAGATGTTCTAGCTGAGTATATTTTTTACATAAACTTGTACCTACAAGAACTCAACCATGCTTTATTATTATTTTTTAACTTTTGTTTTAAGTTCAGAGGTACATGTGCAGGTTTGTTTCCATAGATAGACTTGTGGCATGGGGGTTATCCACACAGATGATTTCATCACCCAGCTACTGAGGCTAGAACCCGTTAGGTATTTTTCCTGGTCCTCTCCCTTCTTTCAGCTTCCATTCTCCAATAGGCCCCAGGGTATGTTTTTCTCCTCCATGTGCCCATGTATTCTCATCATTTAGCTCCCACTTATAAGTGAGAATATGTAGTATTTGGTTTACTGTTCCTGCTTTAGTTTGCTAAGGATAATGGCTTCTAGCACCATCCATGTCTTTGCAAAGGACGTGATTTCACCCTTTTTTATGGTTGCATAGTATTCTATAGTATATATGTACCACATATTGTTTTTCCAGTCTATTACTGATGGGCATTTAGGTTGATTCCATGCGTTTTCTATTGTGAACAGTGCTGTAATGAGCATACAACGTGCGTGTGTCTATATAATAAAATTATTTATATTCCTTTAGGTAGATAGACAGTAATGGGATTGCTAGGTTAAATGGTATTTCTGTCTCTAGGTCTAAATTGAAATATTTGTAAACTGTAAACAAGATACATAAAAAATACAACTTTTATTGTTATCACCTGGAATATCACTGTATATATTCATGAGTTTCAAGGTACACTGAGTTTCCTGGCAAACTAATAATAAATAATCTGTTTGCCAAGTTCTGTTCCTATGTGAGCACATAAGTTTACATAAGCTTTTTGTTTTTTGTTTTGTTTTGATTTTTTAATTTTGTGGCTGGGCATGGTGGCTCACATCTGTAATACCAGCAATTTGGGAGGCTGAGGCAGGTGGATTACCTGAGGTCAAGTGTTCCCAATTTGGCCAACAAGGAGAAACCCTGTCTCCACCAAGAAGACAAAAATTATCTAGATGTGGTGTTTCATGCCTGTAATCCCAGCTACTCAGGAGACTGAGGCAGGAGAATCACTTGAACCCAGGAGGTGGAGGTTGCTGTCAGCCAAGATCATGCCACTGTACTCCAGCCTGGGCAACAGAGTGAGACTCTGTCTCAGAAAATAAAATAAAATAAAAATTTGTGTGACTTCCAGAAGCAAGATTTTTAGCTATTATTCTCATGGTTTATATACCTAACAGAACACAATCTTTACCACTTAATGTACTGACTCTAATCCTAAGTAGACTAAAAAATAAATTATAAATCTTTTAATAATGGTATATAGTGTTAAAGAAATGGTTTGGAAATTTAAGGCAAGGTACAAATTATAGATTGCAAACACACTAGGAACACAGCTTAGGTAATGTATACATTCATGTCTTATATACACAGAAGTCAAAAAGAAATCATGATGCCTGATGTTTTCAAAGGGATGAATTCCTGCAGAGGAAAGAAAACACATCTAGATGGGTATAGCCTAATCATTAGGACCACCTTAAAGCCTGTTTTGCTTATTAACACATCAAAAATAACAAAGATTTTAATCCAAAAATCTTTAAAAGTAGTGTATGTCTGTAACCATAATAGAAACTCATTATAAAAACAAAAACATAAACTTTTAAAGTCTGGATTTCTAAAGTTCACCAAACAATATATTTTCTAGAAGTACTCTGTTACCAGCGTGTCCCTGAAAGATACGTGAAGTCCTAATTCCCATTATCTAGGAATATGACCTTATTTGGAAACAGCGTCTTCCTAGACGTAAATCAAATTAAGATGAGGTCATTACGGTGGTTCCTAATTCAACATAATGATGTCTCTATAAGACAAGTTTGTTCAACCCACAGCTATCAGGCCACAAGGCAGCCCAGGATGACTTTGAATGTGGCTCAACACAAATTCCTAAACTTTCTTAAAACATTATATTTTTTGTATCATCTGTCATTAATGTTAGTGTATTTTATGTGTGACCCAAGACAATTTTTTTTTTCAGGATGGCCCAGGGAAGACAAAAGATTGGACAGCCCTGTTATAAAAAGAGGAAAATACCATGTGCACACAAAGACAACCAGAGAAAAAATCCCCATGAGCAGAAACGCAAAGGGTACAACAATGTTGCTACAGGCCAAAGAATGCCAAAGATTGATGGTCACCACCAGAAGCTAGAGAGAGGGAAGGAAGAATTCTACCTTGAGTTTCAGAAGCAGAATGAGCCTGCTGTCACCTTGATTTTGGACTTCCAACCTCCGGAATAGTGAGAGAATAAACCACTATTGTTTTAAGCCACCCACTCTGTGGCACATTGTTAGAGTAGCACTAAAACAATCTTCAGACAATTTCTCTCTAAATCCTACATTAAATAAATGTTAAAAATCACTTCCTCTCTCTTCAGGGTCCTATCACGTTATAATCTCCATGCTACTCTTCCCCTGCTCCCTCCAAGCCCCTCATATGTCATGCTGGAATTCATTCACTGGCTTTGAGAATGCAGATTTTGTAGAGTGACAAGGATGGACACTATGGGAAAGACCTCTAGAATCTTCAATATCCATTTTACTCTTCCTTCATTGTAACAGACTGCACAGTTTTTAGTTGGACACGCGGTCACCCAAAATAAAGATTCTATTTATCTCAACCCCTTAGAGGTAAGTTTGGTCAATGGACTAAGTTCTGACATGTTTTATGACACCTTCCCAGAACTTGATTTCAAACATGGCTGAAGCATGATTTTGCCTCGTTTCTTCTTCATAATGTCTTCCAGCTGGATGCCAGAAATGCAGACATCTTGGCTAAAACATGAACCATCCTCTTAGACCACAAGAATGAGTGACACATCTTAGGGATGGCTGAGAACTGAGCTAAAAGGAAGTAGGATTTTCAAGCAGTAGATATTTTAAATTGTCATGTTATCAATACCATCAAGATAATGATGAATATTGGCACCATCTGATAAAATGTTACACACAGAAAGGATTAAATTCTAGTTGAGTTATATGCTTTTGACTTTGAGAAATTTTAACTACTGTGCTTGGTTTGGCTGAATTTGCTCAATTTATAATGAAATTACAGCATCATTACTAATCATAACATTTTATTGGCTCTGTGGAATGTTCTCATTATTAAAACAAACACACAGGAATAAATGAATTTACGTTGGTAACTACAATAATATTCAACATAAGCAGGGGAATAAGAAAAAAAATTTTTCATGTGCATATTCCTGATAAATTAAGATCAAAGTCGAAGATATTTTTCATTATATATTAAAGTCCCTTTTGGAAAACCTTAATCCATGATCTTTATTTCATTGCCCCATGTAATTTTATACAAAATCTTTACAAAATTATAAAATGACTGTTAAGAAAAGGTATTATTATATGGGTTTATGTAACATAGATTTTAATTATCTCAAATTCCAATGAGGATGAACATATCTTAATATAATTAATTATGGGCATAATATGGCATCCATTAATAAACTTGCTGCACCACATTGCAACATATGTATCATTTATTTTGTATTGTTTCTTTGAATTTAAAAATAATACTCATACTTTAATATAAAATTCAATATGTAATAATGTAAATGAAATTGTTTTGAAATATTTGGTGTATTCTGACATTTTCTATAGAAACTTAAACAACTTTTGAGTGATGTATCTATACTATAACTGCAATATGTAGGTATTTTTGCATAATTCCCATTCTACATATATAAAAAAGTATGTAAGATTATACCCTATATAATTTAATAATATAATATTATACAGTATTATTTGAATCTGGATAGTTATAAATTAATGGTAAGTTTTTCTCACTGCCAATATTTGTATAGTATAAATACTCAGGATTTTGTTTAAACTTCTTATAATGAACATATACTATCCTATATTGCAAGAATTCATATAATTGATATCAGAACAATTATAACTGGTACTCAGAAAATGACCCTCAACTAGAAAAAGCTGCTGTTGCTCAATAAATGATCAGCTAAGTTTTGTATATACTTTCTTAAAATGGAAAATTGGAATAAGTATGTTTAGAAATATTTCTCAGCAACAAAACATGATCCTACAAAAAACAGAAAATTAGATTAATCACAATACTCTATTTACCAAACATTCTAGTCTTTGCAGTTTTTTTTTTTTTTTTTTTTTTTTTTTTACTACACACGGTTCAATTTAGTAGATATTTTGTCTCTGGAGGCTTTCATTTATGTTTGATTCAAACTATCTAGAATTCACAGTATATTCATCATAAATTTGATCTTGAAAGACAGACTTGATTTTTAAAGAACTAGTTTAGATAGGTTCATATAAATCATTTTTAGTTGTCTTTGTGGAGCTTCCACTGAGTGACTCACAACTTTCATTTGTCAATTGATTTTACAATCAAGCAATGTATACAAGACAATGCTTAAACCATCCAGTTTTATTGATTTCACAAAGCTGTTTATCAAAACACAACTGGAAAATTTTCTTCAGCAGCCAAAACATGTTTAACAAAAATCAGCCCCCTTTGTCAATACTACTATAAAGTCCTTAAATGACAAGCCTGCAGTAATTCAAGCTTCAAAAATCCAAACTTTACATGGGCTCCCTAACGCTTTCATGCCAAATGTAACTCCAGGAGTAAAGCTGTACGTGAGGTCCTAATAAAATCATCAGTTATTCTATTTAGTATTGATTCTGTTACAAATGTAGCCATACATCCAAACACAGGCTTTTTATTTTTCTTGACTTAAGATTTATATCCAACAGTGTGTGAACCATGTAATCCTCATTCAGTAAAACAGCAAAAAGTGAAAATTTAGTAGCTATATAAAAAGGATGGTTAACAATATATTAATTTGATTCATTGGGGGAAATACATTAAAAGTAAAATAAAGAGACCTTAACAATATCTGTATTAAAACTAAAAATTAAATATGGCCTCCAGGCTTGTTTTGGCTATGAAACCAGCACTCTATTTGCTTACAAAGAAAAGATGATAGGAATTAAAAATATATATATTACCTAACTCTCAAATCAAATGTGTATTGTGAGATATCAGTTTATCAATTACAAAATGAATAATTATTTAGCATCTGCTCTTCTCCTAGTCTCATGACAAAATAATTACTGAGAAAAATTTCCAAGGTGTTTAGTAGAGACTTGTGTAGTTTTACAAGGCACCAACAAGGAAAGCAGTCAGCAGTACATTTAAGTCACGTATATACTGAGTGCATATAATTCAAAGACTCTCTACATAAAAAATGGTAACCTGGAGGATCCAAGATGGCTGAATAGAAACAGTTCCAGAATGCAGTTCCCAGTGAGAACAGCACAAAGGATGAGTGCTCACCACATTTCCAGACAAGTTTTCACTGCTCACAGACCAGGAGATTTCCAGGCCTAAAAGTGCCACAAGTTTTCAGTGCAGTGGTTTCAGCTGATGTGCGTCAGTGCACAGAAACACACACAAGTCTGGGCTGCCTTTTTGGCCAGCACCCAGAATGCCTGGGAGACAGAGCCACCCACTCAACTGAAAGAGAGGGGGCTAAGACTGGGAGCCAGGGGATCTGGCTCGGCAGGTACCACCCCACAAAACAAGCAATCTGAAACACTCTGGATTGAGAGTTTTGCAGTAAGCCAGCTGGACCCAGGACCATCCAGTTCAGTGGGGGGAATGGCATCCCCCACTACCGAGGCAGTCCGCCACTACTGAGGCAGTTCACACAGCGCAGGGCAGAGCCTGCAGCAGCTCGGCAACACCTCTGCTGGCCGACTGTGACTAAACTACTCCATGCTGGGCAGGGCATCTATAAAAAAAGGGCAGAAGCACAACAGGGACTTATAACTGACCTTCCTAGAACACAATACCTGGGAAAAGAGGCAGTTATGAGTTCAGCTGCAGCAGACTTAAAGGTACCTGCCCAGCAGCTCTGCATGGAACAGTGCAACTCCCAGCACAGCACTTGAGCTCCTATAAGGGACAAACTGTCTCCCAAGCAGCTCCCCTGACCCCTGCTGTATACCCAAAGAGACACCTCATAAAGAGGAGCTCAGGCCAACATCTGGTGGGTACCCTTCTGGGATGAGGATAGCAGAGGAAGAAACCTGCGGCAACCCTTGCTGTTCTGTAGCCCCCGTGGATGATCCCCAGGCAAGCAGGGTCTGGAGTGGACCACCAGCCATCCTGCAGCAGAGAAGCCTGACTGTTACAAGGAAAACTAAGAAGCAGAAAGCAATAGCTTCAACATCAACAAAAAAGGACATCCACTCAGAAACCTCATACAAAAGTCACCAACTACAAAGACCACAGGTAGATAAAACCACTAAGATGGGAAGAAACCAGAGTAAAAAGAGGAAAACACCAAAAACCAGAACACCTCTCCTCCTCCAAGGGATCACAACTCCTCACCAGCTAAGGATCAAAGATGGATGGAGAATGAATCAGATGAACTGACGGAAACAGGCTTCAGAAGGTGGGTAATAGCAAACTCTCAGAGCTAAAAGAACATGTTCTAACCCAATGCAAAGAAACTAAGAACCTAGAAAAAAGGTTAGATGAGATGCTAACTAGGATAAACAGCTTAGAGAAGAATATAAATGACCTCATGGAGCTGAAAAACACAGCACAAGAAATTCGCAAAGCATACACAAGTTTCAACAGCTGAATCAACCAAGTGGAAAAAAGGATATCAGAGATTGAGGATCAACTCAATGAAATAAAATGAGAAGGTAAATATAGAGAAAAAAGAGTGAAAAGAAATGAACAAAGCCTCCAAGAAATAAGTGATTATGTGAAAAGACCTAATCTTCGTTTGATAGGTGTACCTGAATGTGACAGAGAGAATGAATCCAAGCTGGAAAACACTCTTCAGGATATTATCCAGGAGAACTTCCCCAACATAGCAAGCCAGGCCACCATTCAAGTCCAGGAAATACAGAGAACACCACAAAGATATGCCTCAAGAAGAGCAACCCTAAGGCACATAATTGTCAGATTCACCAGGGCTGAAATGTAGGAAAAGACGCTAAGGGCAGCAAGAGAGATTCTGGTACATTGTGTCTTCATTCTCGTTACCCACAAAGGGAAGGCCATCAGACTCACAGGGGATCTTTCAGCGGAAACTCTACAAGCCAGAAGAGAGTGGGGGCCAATATTTAACATTCTTAAAGAAAAGAACTTACAACCTAGAATTTCATATCCAGCCAAACTAAGCTTCATAAGTGAAGAAAAAAGAAAATCTTTCATGAACAAGCAATTGCTGAGAGATTTCATGACCACCAGGCCTGCCTTACAAGAGCTCCTGAAAGAAGCACTAAACAAGGAGAGGAACAACCAGTACCAGCCACTCCAAAAATGTACCAAATGGTAAAGACCATTGACACAATGAAGAAAATGTGTTAAATAAGGGGCAAAACCACCAGCCAGCATCAAAATGGCAGGATCAAATTCACACATAACTATATTAACCCTAAATGTAAATGGGCTAAACACCCCAATCAAAAGACACAGACTGGCAAATTGGATGAAAAGTTAAAACCCATCAGTGTGCTATATTAAGGAAACCCATCTCACATGCAAGGACACACATTGGCTCAAAATAAAGGGATCAAGGAAGATTTATCAAGAAAATGGAGAGCAAAAAAAAAGCAGGAGTTGCAATTCTAGTCTCTGATAAAATGGACTTTAAACCAACAAAGAACAAAAGAGACAAAGAAGTGCATTACATAATGGTAAAAGGATCGGTGCCTCAAGAAGAGCTAAGGATCCTAAATATATACACACACAATACAGGAGCACCCAGGTTCATAAAGCAAGTTCTTTACGACCTACAAAGAGATTTAGACTGCCACCCAATAATAGTGGGAGACTTTAACACTCCACTGTCAATATTAGACAGATCAATGAGATAGATAATTAACAAGGATATCTAGGACTTGAATTCAGATCTGGACCAAGCGGACCTACTGGACATCTACAGAAACCTCCACCCCAAATCCACAGGATATACATTCTTCTCAGCACCGCATAGCACTTATTCTAAAATTGACCACATAATTGGGAGTAAATCACTCCTCAGCAAACGCAAAAGAATATAAATCATAACAAACAGTCTCTCAGACCACAGTGCAATCAAATTAGAATTTCTGGGACACATTTAATGCAGTGTCTAGAGGGAAATTTACAGCAATACATGTCCACCAGAGAAGTGAGGAAAGAACTAAAATCAACACCCTATTGACAAAATTGAAAGAGCTAGAGGAGCAAGATAAAAAAATTAAAAAAAAGAAAAAAAAACTCTAAAGTTAGCAGAAGACAAGAAATAATTAAGATCAAAGCATAACTGAAGGAGATAGAGACACAAAAAAATCCTTCAAAAAATCAGTAAATCCAGGAGCTGGTTTTCTGAAAAGGTCAACAAAACAGACTGCTAGCCAGATTAATAAAAAAGAAAAGGGAGAAGAATCAAACAGATGCAATAAAAAATGATAAAGGGGATATCAACACTGACTCCACAGAAATACAAATTACAATCAGAGACTACTACAAACAATTCTAGGCACACAAACCAGTAAAACTGGAAGAAATGGATAAATTTCTGGACACTTGCACAATCCCAAGCCTAAACCAGAATGAAGCTGAAACCTTGAACAGACCAATAACAAGGGCTAAAGTTGAGACAGCCATTAATAGCCTATCAACAAAAAAAGTCCAAGTCCAGATGGGTTCACAGCTGAATACTATCAAATGTACAAAGAGGAGCTAGTACCATTCCTTCTGAAACTATTCCAAACAATCCAAAAAGAGGAAATCCTCCCCAAATCATTTTATGAGACCAACATCATCCTGAAACCAAAACCCAGCAGAAACTCAGCAAAAAAAAGAAAACTTCAGGCCAATATCCATGATGAACATAGATGCAAAAATCTTCAATAAAATACTGGCAAACTTATTCCAACAGCACATCAAAAGCTTATCCATCACAATCAAGTAGGCTTCATTCTGGGAATGCAAGGCTGGTTCAACATAAGCAAGTCTATAAATGCAACCCACCACAGAAACAGAACCAAAGACAAAAACCATATGATTATCTCAATAGATGTAGAGAAGGCCTTCAACAAAATTCAACAGCCCTTTATGCTAAAAACTCTCAATAAACTAGGTATCAAAGGAACATATCTCAAAATAATAAAAGCTATTTATGACAAACCTACAACCAATATCATACAGAATGGGCAAAACCTGGAAACATTCCTTTTGAAATCCAGCACTAGATAAGCAAGCCCTCTGTCACCACTCCTATTCAATATAGTATTGGAAGTTCTAGACACAGCAATAAGGCAAGAAAAAATAATAAATAGTATTCAATTAGGAAAAGAGGAAGTCAAATTGTCTCTATTTGCAGATGACATGATTGTATATTTAAAGGCCCTGTCATCTCAGACCAAAATCTCCTTAAAGTGATAAGCAACTTCAGCAAAGTCTCAGAATAGAAAATCAATGTGCAGAAATCACAAGCATTTCTATACACCAATAACAGACTAACAGAGAGCCAAATCATGAGCAAACTCCCATTCATTATTTCTACAAAAAGAATAAAATACATAGGAATACAATAAACAAAGGACGTAAGGGATTTCTTCAAGGAAAACTACAAAACACTACTCAAGGAAATCAGAGAGGACACAAACAAATGGAGAAACATTCCATGCTCATGGTTAGAAAGAATCAATATCATGAAAATGGCCATAAAGCCCAAAGTAATTTACAGATTCAATGCTATCCCCATCAAACTACCAATTACCTTCCTCACAGAACTGGAAAAAAACCACCTTAAACTTCATATGGAACCAAAAGAGATCCCACATAGCCAAGACAATCCTAAACAAAAAGAACAAAGCTGGAGGCATGATGCTACCTGATTTCAAACTATACTACAAAGCTATAGTAATCAAAACAGCATGGTACCGGTACCAAAATGGAGATACAGACCAATGGAAGAAAATAGAGGCCTTGGAAGCAATGCCACACATCTACAACCATCTGATCTTTGACAAACCTGACAACAACAAGCAATGGGGAAACAATTCCCTGTTTAATAAATGGTGTTGGGAAACTGGCTAGCAGTGTGCAGAAAACAGAAACTGGACCCCTTCCTGACACCTTACACTAAAATGGACTCCAGATGGATTAAAGACTTAAACATAAAACCTAACACCATAAAAATCCTTGAAGAAAATCTAGGCAAAACCATTCAGGACATAGGCATAGGCAAGGACTTTATGACTAAAACACCAAAAGCAGTGACAACAAAAGCCAAAATAGACAAATGGGACCTAATTAAACTCAAGAGTTTCTGTACAGCAAAAGAAACAATCATTAGAGTGAACCGGCAGCCAACATAATGGGAAAAATTTTGCAATCTACCCATCTGAGAAAGGGCTAATACCCAGAATCTACAAAGAATTAAAGCAGATTTACAAGAAACAAACAAACAAACCCATCCAAAATTGGGCAAAGGATATGAACAGACACTTTTCAAAAGAAGACATATATGAGGCCAACAAACATGAAAAAACGCTCGTCATCACTGGTCATTAGAGAAATGCAAATCAAAAGCACTTTGAGATACCATCTCACGCTATTTAGGAGACAACCGATGCTGGAGAGGATGTGGAGAAATAGGAACACTTTTACACTGTTGGTGGGAGTGTAAATTAGTTCAACCATTGTGGAAGACTGTGGCAATTCCTCAAGGACCTAGAAATAGAAATTCCATTTGACCCAGCAATCCCATTACTGGGTATATATCCAAAGGATTATAAATCATTCTACTATAAGAACACATGCACACGAATGTTCATTGCAGCACTGTTTACAATAGCAAAGACCTGGAACCAACCCAAATGCCCAACAATGATAGACTGTATAGGGAAAATGTGGTACATAAACACCATGGAATATTACGCAGCCATCAAAAACGATGAGTTCACGTCCTTTGTAGGGACATGGATGAACCTGGAAACCATCATTCTCAGCAAACTGACACAAGAGCAGAAAATCAAACACCACATGTTCTCACTCATAGGTGGGTGTTGAACAATGAGAACACATGGACAGAGGGAGGGGAGCACTATACACTGGGGTCCGTTGGGGGGAAATGGGGGAGAGATGGAGGGGTGGGGAGGTGGGAAGAGATAGCATGGGGAGAAATGACAGATACAGGTGAGGGGAAGGAAGGCAGCAAACCACACTGCCATGTGTGTACCTATGTAATAATCTTGCATGTTCTTCACATGTACCCCAAAACCTAAAATGCAAAAAAAAAGAAAAAAAAAAGGAAAAGAAATAAAAAATCTAGCATTGTAGTAAACATCAAACCATAAAATATTTAAACATCACATAAGAAGCAGCACCTATTTCCAGTGACTATTAATGAATGCTATTATAGTTACACAGAAATGGCAAGTTTTGTTATCTCTATGTTCAGAATACATCTCCAAATGGGTCCAAACTTGTCAGTTCCACTGCTATAGTCATTTCATCCAAAACACTGCTATTTCTTCCCTGGACCTATGCGGTAGCCTTCTAGCTGATGTCCAGAATTTCCTATTTGCTCCCATTAATTCATTCTCAACACAGAGAACAAAATAATGTTTTTAAAAATATGAATCATTCATGTCACTAAAAACACCTTTTGGCTTCTCATTAAACTTATTATAAAATCCAAACGCTTTACCATAGCTTGTAAGAATCTGTATTCATCTTTTCTCAAATGTCATTCTTTCAGAATAGCCTTCTCTGACTACCTTATTTAAATAGGCACCAGGTTTCCAAACATTGCACTCTACCAGGAGACACAAGAGTTATTCCAGTGATTTGGAAGTGACTGCCATTCAACCACCCTGGGCTCCTCATTCCTCTGAATCAACAGGCAAAGAAGAGATTTGCTAACCTGGCTGGGATAATTGATCCTGACTACTAAGGATAGAAGTAGATTGTATCAATATTACTACTTCACAATGGAGGTGATAAGGCAGAGTATGTCTCTAATACAGGAGAGTCTGCTGGGCGTCTCTTAGTATTACCATGCCCAATGATGAAGTTCAATGGAAAACTACAACCCAATGTAAGCAGGATTAGTATGGTCCAAAGCATTTTGGAATGAAGGTCTGGGTCACCACAACAGGTAAAAAACCGTAACCAAATGAGGGGCTTGCTGAAGGCAAAGAGAATATTAAATGGGTAGCAGAGAAAGGTAGTTATAAATACCAGCTATGATATGTGACCATTTACAGAAATGAGGACTGTAATTGCTGTATTTCTTTCTTATTATCTTATGAATACATTTGCGTGTGTGTATTTCTTTTCCTCTCTTTTTCCTTATCATGAAACATAAGATGTATTACTTTATGTCATAATATTTAAGTATTGTTAATTTTACACCATAGTATTTAAGTTACAGGATATCAAGGAGAAGAGGAAACATCAAAAAAGACTTTACCTTCTCCTCTGGGGAAAAAGTTAATACATTTTTGGTGGTAGACATAATAGTTGTATCATGTTAGATGAAATCATAAATTATTGTCTTCATCTGGAGATTAAATAAAGATTAAGGATATACATATGGGTGCCATGGTGACAAGGGATAGGCTTGTGATGGGTAATTTTATATGTCACTTGACTGGGCCACAGGATGCCCAGAATGCTGGCTAAACAGTATTTCTGAGTGTATTCATAAGAGTGTTTCCAGAAAATATTAGCACTGAATTGATGTACTGAGTAGAGTACATGGCCCTACACAATGTGGGTGGGTATTATCCAACTTGTGGCAGGCATGGACAGAATACAAAGGCAGAAGAAAACTGAATTTGCTCTCTCCCTGACTGTCTGACCTGAGACACAGATCTCCAGCCCTTGGCACTCTTGGTTCTTAAGCCTTCATATCCAAACTGGAATCTATACCATTGGGCACTGTAAGTCTAACACAGGCGTCCCCAAACTTTTTACACAGGGGGCCAGTTCACTGTCCTTCAGACTGTTGGAGGGCCGCCACATACTGTGCTCCTCTCACTGACCACCAATGAAAGAGGTGCTCCTTCCTGAAGTGCGGCGGGGGGCCGGATAAATGGCCTCAGGAGGCCGCATGCGGCCCACTTGTGCCGTAGTTTGGAGACGCCTGCTCTAAGGTCTTTAAATTCTATCACTAGGTTTCTTGGGTCTCTAGCTTGCAGATGTCAGATTGTGAGACTTCTCGGCCTCCATAACTGCATGAGCCAATACTGTATAGTACATTTGAAATAAATCTCTGTGTGTGTATGTGTGCTATATACAGCATATATATGTGTATGTATGTGTGTGTGTGTATATATATACACATATATGTATATGCACATATATATACATATATATATATATATATATATATATATATATATATATATGCCATCCAAAGGTTCTGTGGCCTAGGCAAATTGACATAGAAAACTAACGACCATAAGCCCATCCGTTATTAATTTTGTACACATACACAACTTCTTAATTTGTACTTAATTCTCCAAATAAATAAAATAATAGGCCATACTTCCATCTAACATGATACAACTATTGTGCCTACAACCCAGAATGCACTAAGTCCTTCCTTGGAAGAGAAGGTAAAGTCCTTACTTGTTTGCTCCTCTGTAACTTAAATCTTTTTGTTGTAATTTCTTTGAGGAACCCTGAGAAACACACTCTTGTTTATTCATTCTTCACACAGAGACCCATATGATCTTTTCAAAAATGTAAATTGTTCATGTCACTCTCCTGCTGAGAACACCCCTTGGCTTCTAATTGCACTGACTACAAAATCCAAAGTTCTTTTAGTCTATAAGAGCTTGTATTTAAGTATTTGCTCAAATGCCACCTTTTCAAAAAAAAGCCTTTTCTGACCACTTTATCTAAAATAGGTATCAGGTTCCCATACACTGTGTTCTGCTTTCCTTTTTTTTTTTTTTTTTTTGGCCATGTGAATTTACATTATACATCTGCATGTTGACCCTTTTATTATATGTCTCTACATTAGAATACAAGCCTCATAAAAGATAGACCCTTTGTCTGCTCAGCACCTAGGGAAGCAGGCATATAGTAGATGTTCAGTAAACATCTGTTAAATATATGGACTTCAGAGTCATTGAGAACTAAAATAAAAAAAAAAAGGTAAAGAATATATATATATATATACATACATAAAGGAAGTCCAGGTGTGGTGGCTCACGCCTGAAATTCCAACATTTTTGGAGGCTTTAAATTATACCACTAGTTTTCTTGGGTCTTTTACCTTGCAGATGGCACATTGTGAGGACTGATTCAGGTCAGGATACCAGCCTAGGCAACAAAGTGAGACACTTTCCCTATAAGCAACTTTTTAAAATTAAGAAGTTAAAAATAAGAGAGAACTAGAATGGAGCCAGAATGAAACACTGGCTCCTCCATTTTTAAAAGCTGAATGAACTTGAACAAATCACTTCACCACTTTGAGTCTAGTTTCCCTGTCCACAAAGTAAGGTTTTGTGCTGAGTGTTATTCATAAATCAAACTTAATTGTTATGAGCACAACATTTCTAGGATAAGTTTTTCAATTGATGGGTAGGAGTCATTCTTATCTTTTTTCTAATGGAAACACTTCCCTTAACTTAGTATACATTTTATCATGTTATACATTCTAGAATTCTGCTCTAAAACTAGGGTTTTTATTTCAGACTTGAATGTTGTAATAGACTTTTTACAGTTTTGAGAAGATTTTTTTTTTAAACTGGGATTACAGATATGAGTAAATTATTGATAAATTACAATTATTAAAGCATCCTTATATTCTGGAATGAATCATATTCAATGATCATGCATTACTCTTAGTATATTTCTGAATTTTATTGCTCTTATTCATATGTACTGGCATCTTTAAATATAAAAATATGTATCAATGTTTTAAAATATCTTTATCAAATGTGATTAGGCCCAAAAATATTTCAAAAATTTCATATTCTACATAATTAAATGTGTTAAAAAACTATTAATAACAAAGTTGGAAATATTTCATAATTTTTACTATATAAAACTAGAAATAAAAATATTTCAGTGTAAAAATTGGTATCCCTTTAAAAAAATCCTATTATGTATTATCTGAATCTTTATCTTCTACCACAGTTTTATTGACTCCAAAAGTGATATAACATAGAGACTGCTAAAATTAACTAAGCACTTTCTAAATAATCCTTGAGCCTAATGAAAAGAACCTTTGGCACTGTAGACCTTTACTAATAGAGTTGTACCTATGGAAGACATAGGTATTCTATACCATAGATGGATGAAAGGTAAATCAATACATTATATATACTGCTATCTGCTGATCGATCTAAAATTGAATTGATCTGTATTTTACTTCTTTTGGTGATTTACAATAGTCTGTAAGTGCCCTCAAAATTCTTAAGCACAGTTATGGTATATTATGAGGGAAAATAACCTCATAATTGAAAACTCAAAAAACTATCTATGGCCATACCACTCTGAATGCAACTGATCTCACCTGAAAGCTCAAAAAACTGATATATATCAAAATTATATTTGATTGTCTTCTATGAATGATATTTTTTTGAGTAGTCCCCCTTAATCTAGTCTTCTCGATGTAAACATTCATCTTTTTAGATGTTTGTACTTGGTATTTCAAAGATGAGCTTGGTAAAATTAAAATATTGCAAATGATTTTTAATGCATCATACCAAATATCAACTAACTTATAACTACATATATATATTTCTATTCTCTGTTTTCCTGTCTTCAAATATTTTATTTTTTTAATTTCTATTGCATAAAATTTCTATGTTGAAAATAGAAAAAACAATAGAAAGGCTTTACAGATTTAGAAATTACATTTCTATCATCTATATGTACTTGGTTGAAATAATATGATCATACAAATACAATTCTGTCCGAAATGTAATATCCCTTTACCACTATTTTGCCACTATTCCCTGCCTACCCTCTTTATCCCTCCCTCATATAGAGTCCTTCTTATTTACTTTGTAGTATTTCATTTTCTGTGGAAATGCTAGGTCCTTAACTTTAATGTAGGTACTGGACTTGACAAGCAATTAAAACAAACAATTTCCACTCATCAAGGCTTGCCAAATTAGTCATCTACCATCTGCCCCATCATCTGGCTCTCCTTGAGGTCTTGCTGTGAATCTGGATGCACTTTCTCAGATTAAGAGGGACAATGCAAACCTCCAAGCTGGTGAAATGCCAGTGGGAGCTAAGTATGTAAACATTAGCAAACATCTTTCTTCCCTAGATTATCATGCCTTCAACCACCTCCTCTTCTCTAATAAAACCAGCCTGATTGTGATGCCTTATCACTGTGAGACCTTTGCCATTCATTGTAATTAAAGTGGCAGCGTGTGGGATACTTTTCCTGTTAGAAGAATTTACAAGAAAGAATTAGACTAGATGTTTGTAATATGCTCACATATCAAGGCTGATTTCTTAAGCACTGATAAAGATGTACATTAAGAAACAGACTATGGCCTTTCTCTTGCACTGGATTCAGAGTGAGACATCCTTTTCATTCCTTTCATCAGCTAATGTTTACTTGGCTAACAATATATAATAGGCACTTTCTAGGGTGGATATTCAATTAAATTACAATAATAATGGGCAAAATTGAGAAATAGCTAGAGTGAAATGTTGTACTGTTGTCACCCCTTGCTTGTTTTTAAGGTCCCTCTACCTTTGTGCAAATGCGCTAAGGTGGCCCTTTGCCCCCCCACCCCACCCCCCTTTTTTTTTTTTTTGAATGGAGTCTTGCTCTGTCTCCAGGGTGGAGTACAGTGGTGTAATCTTGGCTCACTGCAAACTCCACCTTCTGAGTTCAAGGGATTCTCCTGCCTCAGCCTCCCAAATATCTGGGACTACAGGTGCACACCACCACACTCAGCTAATTTTTGTATTTTTAGTAAAGACGTGGTTTCACCATGTTGGCCAGGATGGTCTTGATCTCCTGACCTCATGATTGGCCCACCTTGGCCTCCCAAAGGGATTACAGACATGAGCAACTGCACCCAGCCAGGTAGCCCTCTTTTAAGTCGAACAAACTCCACGAGTGGCACATGACCTAGACATGACAATATGCATTGCATTTTATCCCCATCTGTTCCCTAGTATATGAGTATGTTTGCAGTGATGAGCTTGCATTAAGTGTAAAAAGAAACTCTGGTTCACTCCACTGCTCTGAGTTATCCATCCAAAGTTGTTCATTCAGGCTAAAGTTGTATCTAAATTAATGATACTTTTTTTGTTGTTGTTTTGTTTTGCTTTTGTTTGAGACAGAGTCTCACTCTGCCACCAGGCTGGAGCACAGTGGCATGATCTCGGATCACTACAACCTCTGTCTCCCAAGTTCAAGTGATTCTCCTGCTTCAGCCTCCCAAGTAGCTGGGACTAAAGGCACACATCACCACGCCCAGCTAATTTTTGTATTTTTAGAAGAGACAGGGTTTCACTGTGTTAGCCAGGATGGTCTCAATCTCCTGACCTTGTGATCTGCTCACCTCAGCCTCCCAAAGTCCTGGGATTAGAGGCGTGAGCCACCACGCCCGGTCTAGACTTTTAAAATTAAAAGAAAAGTCTGTGAATGTTAGACTTGAAGTGAGAAGAAGAGTGTGGCAAACAACATTTTAACTAACAGTCTTTACTGTTATCGTCAGATGATTTACATTTAAAGCCTCATCCGAGGTCACCTTCTAACAAAGTTTTCTGGGATGTTTTAAAATTCAATTCATAGTCACATTATTCTCTTGGATAAGAAACAAAAAGCACTCACCTGATACTAATATAGACTGTTATAAACATATATTGTTATAATTTATTTTAAATTATTTTCTTGTGACTCAAACTCTATTATTCTATAAACCAGATTTTATAATCTCCAGTGTGTTGGTCTCTCTAAAACATTTAGATGAGTAGTGGGTTGTTATTTTTATAACATAATCATTCTTGCAAGTACAATCACAATCAACTTTCCTTTTTTTTTTTAACTTTTACTTAAGTTCCAAAGTACATATGCAGGTTTTTTACATAGGTAAACTTGTTGCATGGGGGTTTGTTGTACAGATTATTTCATCATACAGGTATTAAACTTAGTAACCATTAATTATTTTTTCTGATTCTCTCTTTCCTTCCACCTTCACCCTCCAATAGACCCCAGTGTGTATTGTTCCCCTCTATATGTCCATGTATTCTCAACATTTAGCTCCTAGTTATAAGTAAGAATATACAGTGGTTGGTTTTCTGTTCCCATGTTAGTTTGCTAGAGATGATGGTCTCCAGCTCCATCTACGTATCTACAAAGGACATGATCTTGTTTTTTTTGTAGCTGCATAGTATTCCATGGTGTGTATATACCACATTTCCTTTAACCAGTCCTTTATTAATGGGCATTTAGGTTAATTCTAAGTATTTGCTATTGTGAATAGTACTGCAATAAACATACATGTCCGTGTGTCTTTATAATATAATTATTAATATTCCTCTGGCTATATACCAAGTAATGAGATTGCTGGATCAAATGGTATTTCTGTTTTACATCTTTGAGGAATCACCACACTGTTTTCCCACATGGTTAAACTAATTTACACTCCTACCAACAGTGTAAAAGTATTCCTTTCCCTGAGCACCAAAAGAAAGTATCAACAGAGTAAACAATCAACTTGTAAGTACTAATTGTAATTGGGTATTTGATAAGGAGACAACTCCCACTAGAGAAATATCTGTCATTCATTCATTTGTTCCATCACGCATTTATTCAATAAATGGTTACTGGGGAATAACAATACATGGGGCTCTGGGTTAGCTGTAAAAGGAATAATAAATAGAATCTATATCACAAATGTATAACATTTACATTCTAAGATAAATCCTCTGTAGAATTTATAGGAAGAGTAACAGAATACAAATTTGGTTAAGCTACTACTATAAATAATTTTTTCTAACTTTGATTCACTGCTACTTCACAAGTCTCACAATCAAAGTCAAAATTCATTTTACACACAGTAAAATATAAAACAGAGCCCTTTTTGCCTACCACACATATAAAAGATACATAGTTTTGTATAAAATTTAGAAATCACTTGTGAGAAGAAATTTCCCGTGCATCCACAATGGAAGAAATATCACACCTTATGCTATGGTGTGAATCTTTGTCCCCACCAAAACTGGTTAAAAATCCCCAGTAGTGCAGTGTTAAGAGGCGCAGCTTTTAAGATGGGATTGAGTTATGAGGGTTCTGCCCTCATAAGTGGATAAACCCATTCATGGATTAATGTATTTATGAGTTAATGGATTAATGGGTTATCATAAGAGTGGGTCTGTTAAAAAGCCAGTTTGGCATTCTGTAGCCTTCTTGCCATGTGATACCATTTGCTGCCTCAGGACTTGTCAGACAGTCTCCATCAAGAAGCCCCTCACCAGATGCAGCTCCTCAATCTTGAACTTTCTGGCCTCCAGAATACAATTTGTTATAATTTATAAAACAAAATTTTAAATTCTTTTTATAAATTACCTTTTCTTCATAAATTACTTTCTCTTTATAAATTACCCAGTCTCAGGCATTCAGTTATAGAACGACTAGGGTACCTTACAAATGTTTTATTCAGTTAGCCAGGTTAGTGTATATCTTTTTGTATATCTTACCCTAGGTCTTCATTCATCTGTCTAAAGGGATAAGGAGAAACTTCTCTGACAACACCAGACAGGACAGACACATTATTCAAAACTATTCTATTTTAGGCTGATTTTCAATTAAGTCCCCATTATAAATTACTTAATAACTAAGTGACTGAACATGTCATGGGTATTGTTTTGTTTTGCTTTTAGTCTTTTTTTCCATTTTCTTTAATTCAGAAATTTGATATTATAGTTTATAGCTAATATTACCAGCAAATTCCCTACTAACTTCACACTCCTATGGGTAAGCAAATGGGACATCAGACATCACATAGTCTTAACTAATTTGGAAAGTTTTCCTAAAATGTTTCACTAATCTTTGGATTGAAAAATCTGATATCCTATTTGTGAGCTTCATTTTAATAAAGTAGCATGTTATAATACAAAATCTATGATAAGAGATTGAAAGTAAAGGTCCAACCTTTTAATGGAATTCCCATAATTTACTGTGACATATAAAGAAGAGCCAAGGTGATAGTTAGCAAAGTTTTTAAGTATTAGACATGAACTTAGAAATGTCTTCTACACTTAAGAGCAATACTTAAAACACACACACACACACATACACACACACACACACAGATACAATATTTGCTAGTATACACTATTTGTATTTTTGTGTTACAGTGATAACACAAAAATGCATTGCAATGTTACTTATTTTATCTAAGATAATTTAGCAATAAAGGTATGAAAACTATACCACCTAGCACTAACAATACCACATATCACACTAACAATAATAGAAATTCTACAGCATCAGGTTCAAATTTTTAAAAGGTAGAGAATGATTTATGATTTTCTTTCCTTATATAAGATGTGACTAATAACAAGAAAAAAATTCTTCAATTGTAGGTTTTAAATCATTTTATACTTGCATAGTAATTTTTAAATTAATGTGAATTTCTGAGAGCCTATAAATATAAACATACTTTTTCTATATTATATAATTATTTACATATTTTGTAGCTGACAAGCTTCATATGTACAAAACATATTTTCTAGCAAGTAAATAAAATTTTAAACAAAATCACTTACTGTTTACCTAGAGATACAGGTGGAAAAGGAAACATATACTAACTTGTATTTTTAATTCTGTGATAGTACGAATCTGATCAATTTTTAAAATTCGAAGCATATCCTTACTGAACATGACTCATTTTCAATTCCTGACACAAAATAATGTGTACTTTATGATAAATTATACAAATTTTTTTTATCACAGAATTCAAGTTTCTACTGATATTATTTTCCAGGATAAAACAGAATCAATTAGCTCTTACATTATTTATAAATGTTCATTTTTTTCAGATGCATTTATCACCTGATTAGAACTTGTAAAAATGACTTAATGCCAGTCAAATAATAATTATAGAATCTGTTTTTAAAATGTGTTAACTATTTAAGAAATAGTTCCATGCAGTTGCATCGTTATTGTTATGGTTTCAAAAAAATAAAATAATAACCCTTAATGCAGTCAGTTCTTTTCAAAGATACTTTTTAAGAATATGCAGGTGTATGCATATGCATATGTACATAAAAATATTAGTTGGGAAGAAAAAACAATATGTTGAAAATGGTTTTCTCTGATCAACAGATTTCTGAGTATAAATACATGTCACATATGTACACATGTATATATTTGTCCTATCTGTGATTTCTAAATTTATATTAGTTATAAGTATTTTATATGTAAAAAGTACATTTTATTTTTAAAAACGATTTTGTTTTAATTCTAGGAAAGGCTAAATAGACAAGCATTCTATACTATGCCATTTCTTTATAGGAAGATGTATGCTAACTGAATTACTATCAACACTTGATAATTTTGTAATTTTAATAAAGCATTATTTCAGATAAAAACATGAATTTATTTTTGATATAAACAGTTGAGAAACTTTATTTTAAAACACCCAAAATAAAAGTAAAAAAAATATATTCCTTAAAAAGTTGAGTATAAGATTTATCACTCATCTATAAAGTTGATCTATAAAGTTTGAAACAAACCAATTTCCCACCTGAATAGAGTAGGAAACATGAGTGTGTGTGTGTGTGTGTGTGTGTGTGTGTGTGTGTGTGTGTGTGTAGAGGGGAGTATTTAATATAATAATTTCTGTGTATGCTCTAGGTTCTTTTCTAGTATATGTAGTATATGCTATTTGATATATAAAAATTGTGTAATGTTTCTATTTTAGTAATAATTTATCTCTTCTGAGCTTATATTTTATATTACTGTGATTTTTTTAATGTTAAATTACATTATTATCACTATGACTTGATCTGTACATTAGTGGCGACAGAAATTGTTCTAAGTGCTTATATGGGCATTGCCATGGAATAGCAATCATATTAAGCACATATCATTATCTTTTTTTTTTTTACAGATTAGGAAGTTGAGACTCAGAAAGTTAAACAATATAGCCAGAGAATTAACCAGTAGAAGAGTCAGGAGTCAAAATCAGTACTAGTTCTATGAGTAGTTCACATTCAGAAGCACAGCATTAGTTAATTAATGTCTATAAATACTTGTTTTAAATTATTTTGGTTCAACACTAGTATATTTCCATGAAGTAAAAATGCCCATAAACAAGATGAAATACTTATATGCTAAAGACACATAACCTTTTATAAATTTGGAACTACAGAGTTGAACTCTTAACAGTCATGCATTATATTAGAAGTCCATGAGAGATGCTATGGGTGATAGTCACTAGGTATTTAGAAACTTTTAAAAAGAGTTTTATAGTACAATCTCAATGACTACCCATCTATTTTATTAATGAAGAAATTTGGCTCCCTGATCCCCTCCATGAGTGACTCATTCTCTTCTCATTTTTTATTCTACACTGTGTAAAGAAAATAGGTGCAAGTTTATAAAAATAACACTTTTAGAAATACAAATAGGCTTCAATCAAGTGAGTGCATGTAGAAAGGCTGCTCCAACAGTACAACTTTTAAGACAGACTTTTTTCTTTTTAAAACTAGAAAACCATTTCTAAAAGGTTTATCTACTCCTTCCCTCCAATTTCCTTCAGCCTCCAATCTCATTTTAGTAAATGGCACTCCTTTCACTCAGGCAAAAATCTAGTCAGTCAACTATTCTCTCTTTCCATAAGCTAACTATCAAAGCCACAAAGCCATATGCAAATCCATCAGCTCCCTCTTCAGAATATCTATCAGCTCTCCCTGGCTATCTCTATTTCAAGTTACGAGAGTCCCTACTTGAATACTGCCATATGTTTCCATCTGATGTCCCTGGTTTTCTTGTCTTCCTCGAGTATATTTTATAACAGATATAAAACAATTTTACAGCTTTTAATCTGTAAATCAGATCATTAATCTTCTTTGCTCAAATATCTCTAATGGTTTCTCATATCAATCAGAATAAAATCAAAAGTTCATATCTAGACTTACCTACAAGGCCCTTACACCATCCATCTGAGCCTCTGCTACTTTTCTGATATCATCTATGATGTTTCACTTACTGAGATCTGCCCACAAGGGCCACCTTGTCTTTGAACAATTCTATAAAAGTTCCTAAACGCTGATTATCAATTGATGGATTTACCCTGTGCACCAATAACAAGCCAACATTGGCCTGTGCATGGTACTTTGAGTAGCATCATTTCAAAACATTATACTTTTTTTTATCACTTATTACCAGCAGCCAAAATATATCTTCATTTAGAATATAAGCTCTATGAGGAAGGAACTCTATTTTGTTCTTTACTATATTTATAGCATTTGGAAGTCCTTGATACAAAGTAGGCACCCAATAAATATTTAATGAATGAATAGATAAATGGATGGATAGATGCATAAATGGATAACTATTGATGTTTTGGAATTCTGGCTAGGATTCCTCATTCACATATAACTCAAATGTTATCTCTGATGCTCAGAATGTTAGGACCAGAAATATCCTTAGTGATCATCAAGTTCAAATCATGCATATAGATAGGAAAACAGCATTCAAGATAAGTTAAAGAACTCAAAAAAGGTCAATTAAATATAGGAAACATTATATATATATACACATATATATTTATACACACACACACACATATATCTAACATGGAAATATAGAGAACATTAATTCTCAAATGTTAAAGACACAAATGTAATGAGAATATTCATTTAGGCTATGTTCACATGGCACAGTGACTCGTGTTCTGCTGAAAGCTTTCATGAAACTGTCCACCTTTATGGAAAGGACTCCCAAACAAAAGGTTATGCTGCCAGCAGGAAAACTGTATTGTAAAACTTGGCAGCGGTGCTTAAGAATTTGGCTAAACAGCACTAGTCGCTCATGTAATTGGAAAATAGATCTTTAGAAATATCTTTATTATTTTTTTCAAGTCCTGGCTGAAGCAAGTAAAACATGGCTTGTTGAAAGGAAACTTTTTGAAGAGTCTTTTTAACAAAAGTGTTATATGTATACAGAAGCTAACCAATATTACATGATAAACATAATCCTTAAATTTTTTTAAATCAAATTACATATTTCAAGTCATATTTTAGTGTATTCTTGAAACTTTAAAAAATCTCATGGTGATTATTTTGGAAACAATCTTCCTGTAATGGAAATAATCATTCCATAATTTAACTGTTTCATCAATTTAGATTTCAAAAATTGTACTTGCTTAAATATATTCACACTTGCAGTTGCACCTAACAATTGTTTGCCAATTTAATGTCAGTGGATTGTAATATTAAATTATTATTATAGCTATTATTATGGTTAATAACATTTATAAAGTGTTGTATAATTTACAAAGCAGTTTTATTCCTATTAGCTTCTTTGATCCTAAATTACCTAAGAGACGGTTATAAGAGCCAAAATTATTGGGATAATCGCCAGGAATTCAATCTTTAGTATCTTGGAAAAGAGGAACTTATGAGAAATGTTCTAAAATTCTTCATGAATTAGCAACAAGGTGATAAAAATTTCCAGAAATACTAGATAGCCTTACCTTGGTAACTCACACAGAAGGAACAGTAGAAATGGGTTAAATAAAAACAGACTGATTAAGTTTCTATCACACACAAAGAGTGGGAGTGTATAATATGATCTTTAATGGACTCTACCACAAGCCTCTTCCTATTTGCACTTTGTTCCAATAGAAGTTAATTAGGTTAGCCATGTGAGGTGGTTCACACCTGCAATCCCAGCACTTTGGGAGGCCGAGGTGGGTGGGTCATGAGATCAGGTGTTCGAAACCTGCCTGGCCAATATGGTGAAACCCCCGTCTCTACTGGAAAAAAAAAAAAAAATTAGCTGACTGTGGCGATACATGCCTGTAGTCCCAGCTACTCAGGAGGCTAAGGCAGGAGAATCACTTGAACCTGAGAAGCGGAGGTCACAGTGAGCAGAGATCTCGCCACTAAACTCCAGCTTGGGCAACAGAGTGAGACTTTGACTCAAAAAAAAAAAAAAAGTTAATTAGATATATGAAAGTAAACTATAACTAGAAATAGATCTGTGATAGAAAACGAAGTGTAGGCAACCTACACTTCCCGTCACCCCGAGGGCCCCATTGAAACTATGGCTGATTTAGGGAGATTGCACAGAGAATTCTGTTGGATGCATGCTAATTATATTTTCAATATTATGATGTTACTTTGAACTTGAAATCTCAAATGTTATATGTACTCACATCAACACACACCTATGATCCTCTTTGGAAATTGTGTTAAATATTACTAATTCTTCATTTACTGCTGAATCAGATTCTAGTCACTCACCTAGTATTTCAGATTTTCCATAAATTTGGAGATCTGCTACAATATCCCTTCACACTTGATTGAAAGTTATTTTTTCCAAATAATTTTTCAAAATAATCAAAATAGTTTGTCATCTACTATCCAACTTACCCACATCTTTTCCTGTATTTTTAATTTATTCTTTTGACCTCACCAAGAATACTTTGAAAGTATTAATATCTACCATTATCCTCAACTATTACCTAAAGGATTTTATTCTTTCAGAAAAGTTCTGAATCATATACTCAATTTACGTTTCCCTAAAATTTATGTACAAGGATTTGTTATATTTTTATTTGCAAAGTTGTTTTATTCTTATGTTCCAGTATATGAATCTCAATTCTTTGTTAGATGATAAGCCAGCTCATGGAGACCTGAAATTCTGTTTTTATCATTTCTGGCTGAGAAGGCTAGATGTAGTTCTCCTATCACATAAAAAGTACTACAGAGATTTGTACATGTAAGCCTAGATGAGCTTACTGTAATCCAGCAGAGTAGATAGTATAATAAAATTAAGAGGCAAAATTTTAAGAAGATGCTAGACTGAATATATCCTAAAACCAGAATTGTAAAAATATAATTTCTAATCTTAGCATGTGTCTCTGACTGTTTAACAGTTGATATCTCACATTCATAAACCACTTTGGGGGAACTAAAAAAAAAGCTTTATGCCTAACTGAATGTTTACTTTGCAGCCTTCTACATATTTAAGGAATCTGTGTTTTATAAGCCTATGTCAAAATGCTTGGAGTACTTCTAACAAAAATATGAGTACATACATAAATGTTTCCATTGCCTTTATATATTAAGTTTAAAAACAAAACAAAACAAAAATCCATTTGAAAATCAGATAAGAACCAGAGAAAGTTTTTAAAGACAATTTTCTCAAGCCACAGTGCTCTGACTCATAAGGCTTGGATAGTATTTTTATTTCTCAAACAAAACTAGACTAGTAGTTGCATAAATACTATTCATTCACACTATTAGAGCCTCCTTTTGCCTCATGATTACACCATCATATTCCTCAATGACTAGTATTTTGGTATCAATTGTTAAAATTTTCAGGGTTGTCTAGTATAAAATTAGCCCTCTTCCAGTATCAAATGTATGTCACGTGACATCCTAGAATTAACTTACCCTAGAAAAACTAAAGAGAAAGGGAGAAGGCCTTGAGACTTTTCTACATATGGCTATTCAGACTTCGAGTGATCAAACAAGAAATTACTATAGACCTTTCGATGTTAGAGTCACCCAGTCCACTCACTCTTCATCTTGCTGCCCAGTGCCAGTCACACCTGAGACTCAACAGCTACGTGTACAGCCTTGGCTCTGCCCACTCAGCACCGAGCAAAGCAGCCAGGATGTAGCAAAAAAGAAAAAAAAAAGTCACTGGAGCTCATTCTGTTGTATTTTCTCATCCTTATCTTCTTACTTTTCCACTTTGTCAATCTGTTTGAGAACTCTCTGGTATCTATTACCTCTCACATTCCTACCCAGCCTTCAAAGTTGTTCCCCTTCTCATTACCACTGTGGAAAACTATTTCATCCTACCCTTGCTCAGGCCCATGAACTTGCACCCAACCTACACTTCCCGTCACCCCGAGGGCCCAAAGGGGATAGTCTACTTATGCTTCCTGGTGTGTGTCCTCTAAAGAGCCTAGTTACTGCTGTCTTTCCCATAAAGGAGGTCTGATAAAAGCCTGCAGTTCTGTCTAACTCCGTATTATCCTGGCATCTTGACATTATTATTTGACTTTGCTGTGGCCAGTGTCTCCAGCCTTCAGCCCAAGAATTTAGCTGAGGTAATGAATTAAATATTTAATGTGTCAGTTATATGTTTAGATTGCCAGTTATATGTTTAGATTAGTTATATGTTAGATTTATACTGAATGGTGACAGACTGCAAACTGCCTTGCAGGGACTTCTGTTTTCTATTTTATTCTGTTATTTGCCTTTTGCCGATGTCACCCTGTTTTCAGCCTCAACATTAAATAAATAGCCAAATACACAAGTGCCAAGAATTGTTGACAATATAACTCTAGAAGCATATGGTGCTAAGCTAGTAGAAAAACAATTCTTAGCTCAGTAAGTATTCTTCATTTGAAATTATATACTATCTCTTCTCCTTCTACTTGAAAAGTCAGCAAACTGGAGGACCAAGTGTCGCCTGGGGATCCAACTTGCATAAAACATTGTGTTGGCTCTGAAGCACTGAGACTCCACAGCAAGGCCAGCAACACATAAACTCCTCTGGCACTCCTACATTATTTATCCCTGAACAGCTAGGGGGCTTTTTGCAAAGACGTCCCTAACTACGGCAGGCATTCACTCTATTTAATGTTTATTTAATTAACAGTGCACAATCACCAATTCTGTGAGTGCAGTGAAGTCTGTGCACATCCTCAGATTTATTTTCTCAACTGATTTGGAAATGCAGTAGCAAAATGGTTCCAGACTTCTTTTCTCACTCAGTTATCCCTTGACAACCAAGCATCTAAAAAGGCATTAGTTAAAATAGCGTAAAACCGATATGGGGACAAGATGGAGGAAAGGAATATCTAGGGGGAAAAGTTGGCAGAGAAAAGCCCTGATGCCTGATGTTCTTATTATCCTTTTATTTTTATTTTTTTTCTTTTTTTGAGACAGAGAATTACTCTGTCACCCAGGCTGAAGTGTAGTGGCAGGACTGCGGTTCACTGCAACCTCCATCTCCCATGTTCAAGTGATCCTCCCACCTCAGCCTCCTGAGTAGTGAGGTGTACAGGGACATGCCACAATGCCCAGCTAATTTTTGTACTTTTTTTTTTTTTTTTTTTTTTTTTTTTTTTTTTTTTTTAGAGTTGGGGTTTTTCCATGTTTCCCAGGCCGGTCTTGAACTCCTGGGCTCAAGCCATCCACCTGCCTCAGCCTCTCTAAGTGTTTGGACTATAGGAGTAAGCCATGGTGCCCATTTTTACAGTTTCAAAAGAAGAGTTACAATATAATTGTGAAATAATTGAATTTCTTCATTATATAAAATGTCAGGATTTACTCCAGCATCATTTAAGAGTTAGAAAGTTGATCTATAGTCACTGTTATTCTAAAATTCTATGTTCAGAATCACCTGGATTGCCTCTAAGTAGCACTCAGTAATGAGACATCAACTGAGGATTATTATATCCTAAAGCACACAGGATAAAACTCAGAGATAAAAATGAAGTACTAAGAAACTACTATCTACCACAGTACATAAATCTAAAAATCTCTGTAAACATATGAGAAAGAAAAGAAGCATCTTCTCAAGCAGAATTGAATAAACTGAGGATGTATGTATTGAAAATCTACTTTAGGGTATAAGACTT
This sequence comes from Saimiri boliviensis, assembly GCF_048565385.1. Classification (NCBI taxonomy): domain Eukaryota; kingdom Metazoa; phylum Chordata; class Mammalia; order Primates; family Cebidae; genus Saimiri; species Saimiri boliviensis. Next base: position 28,904,557 of record NC_133453.1, on the reverse strand, counting down.
CTCAGAAATAAAATCAAACACATGAAAATAAAATTGTTAGTTTGAGAAACATTGTAAAGTTTTGTTTTGCTGTCATTGTGTTTGAAGCTTACCATTAACCCTCAGTGAAGGAACTGACTTTCTGAACTGAGGTTACATAAAGTTTCTTCTCATTTGCAGTTGTGAGGAGCTGGAATTCTTATTTTTCTCAAGCCTGTGGTCCCTTTTTGGTGATTTTTCTTTCTCTGTCTTTCCAATTCTAAGATAGGCATATACAGATAATCACTGTAATATCAGATGACTAAGTTGTGAATGCACACTTTTTATTGAGTTACTTTTTTGTGTGCAGATCTTGTGTTAAAATTTGTATTTATTAATGAATAATATGTATTAGTAAACTTATTTAAAGGTTCTATATTATTATTCCATTCATCACCAGGGGGCAGCACAATTCCCAAAGAGTATTTTATTTTTATTCAGAGATAGTGAAAAAGTACAATGGTATAATTGGTACCAATTTCTATTGTGGCTATAGGCATACACAGGGTTATCCTACTTTTTATACAATGGACATAGACTAAAAACTAGCTGGATTCCGAAAATTGAATCTACAAAGAGGACTATACTTATTATCAGATACCTAGCATAATCCAAAAAGAAGGAAAAAGTTTCATTAGTTATGTGTGTTTGTGTATTATCTCTGTGAGGTACAAGAAAAATAAAATTATTGTTTTCTGAATCCCTTTACATCACAGAAAAACATATAGGATGGCATCACTTCCCTTTACCATATTTGGAAAGAAACATAAGTATTACAATGCCTATGGTACTTTCAAAGATCTGGGGATGAAAGAGATGGGAGAAAGGTTGAGAGATGGAGAAAAGGGGATATTTAAAAGATGAAAAAGACATGGTTGATTTCCCGAAAGATTTAATACATCAAAGATAGCGCAGTTTAAGAACAGTGAATAAATAATTATATCTTATGTTTAAATTTGATTTTCTAATTCACATACATGAGATTTGGAAAGGTAATTTATGATGAATTTATCTTTCACAACGTTCCTGTTTATAAGCCTCCAATTGCTGACTGGAATATCACCTTTAAAAGTTCACACACATTGACACAGAACTTTCAAACTCTTGTGCTCATTTACATGTACTATTTTTTTAAAAAATGTATTGGTCTTTATGGATCCATAAAATAAAATGGGTCATAAAAAGTTAAAAGGTGTTGTAAATTGTACATGAAAATAAACAACTTATGAAATCTGATATTTGAAGGCAACAAGTCTAAAATATTATCAAAGAAAATAAAATATTTGGCTAATTTACAGGAAGTTTTAAATAGAAATAGCAGCACAGTAATATACACAACTTAAATGTTTCAAATATGTCATTTTTAATGTGAAAATGTTTGTATTTAGAAAAATAAAACATGTACATATGCATACACACAACCCTTCCATTAGCCCTGTTTCTCCATTAAATAATGTGTTTCTTCATTCATCCTCAAACTGAATTCATTCATTTTTTTTTTCATTCAGTAAGCATTGTTTTTACAACTGATTATGCACCTGCCCTTAAGATTTCATTGCTTTGTAGAGGAGACTGACATGGTAACAAATGATTCTAACAAAGTTGAAATTTGTGTTCCAAGACAATACAACGTACCATGGGAATAAGAACACAGACGTCATATACTATAAAACCCTTGAGGGCAGGAAATATGTTTATCTTATCAGCAACACTTAACTCCAGTATCTAAAGGCATACTAGGAAAGCAGAAGGCACTCAACAAATACCTGTTCATTTATAAAATATCCACATATTTCCAGAATCAGAATGCAAGAGGAAAATTGCAAAACTGGGTATTAGTTTCCTAGGGTTATTGTAATAAAGTACCATAAACTGTTGGCTTAGAAATACAGAAATTTACCCTCTCACAGTTTGCGAGGCAAGAAATCCTCCAGATGGATTAAAGATCTAAACATAAGATCTAATGCCATAAAAAGTGTAGAAGAAAACCTAAGCAAAACCATTCAGGACATAGGCATGGACAAGGACTTCATGACTAAAACACCAAAAGCAATGGCAACAGAAGACAAAATAGACAAATGAGATCTAATTAAACTCCAGAGCTTCTGTGCAGCAAAGGAAACAATCATTAGAGTGAACCGGCAACCAACAGAGTGGGAAAAATTTTTTGCAATCTACCCATCTGACAAAGGGCTAATATCCAGAATCTACAAAGAACTAAAACAGATTTACAAGAAAACAAACAAACAAGCCCATTCAAAAGTGGGCAAAGGATATAAACAGACGCTTTACAAAAGAAGACATACATGAGCCCAACAAACATGAAAAAATGCTCATCGGCACTGGTCATTAGAGAAATGCAAATCAAAACCACGTTGGCATACCATCTCACACCAGTTAGAATGGTGATCATTAAAATCTGGAGACAACAGATGCTGGAGAGGATGTGGAGAAATAGGAACACTTTGATATAGTTGGCGGGAGTGCAAATTAGTGCGTCCACTGTGGAAGACAGTGTGGCGATTCCTCAAGGCCCTAGAAACAAAAATATCATTTGACCCAGCAATCCCATTACTGGGTATAAAAGCAAGGAATAATAAATTGTTCTATTATAAAGACACATGCACATGGATGTTCACTGTGACACTATTTACAATAGCAAAGACCTGGAACCAACCCAAATGTCCATCATCAATAGACTGGATAAAGAAAATGTGGCACATATACACCATGGAATACTACACAGCCATAAAAAATGATGAGTTTGTGTCCTTCAAAGGGACATGGATGAATCTGGAAACCATCATTCTCAGCAAACTGACACAAGAACAGAAAACCAAACACCGTATGTTATCACTCATAGGCAGGTGTTTAACAATTAGAACACGTGGACACAGGGAGGGGAACATCACATACTGCAGTCAATTGGGGCGGGGGGGGGGTGGATTTGGGGAGGGCCAGCAGGGGTGGGGAGTGTGGAGAGGGATAATGAGGGGAGAAATATCAGATTTAGGTGATGGGGTGATAAAGGCAGCAAACCATCTTGCCTTGTATGTCCCCATGCAACAGTCCTGCATGATCTGCACATGTATCCCAGAACCTAAAGTACAATTAAACAACAACAACAACAAAAGTGCTGGAGACCGTACTGCCTCTGAAGCCTCTAAGGGAGAATCTTTCTTTGCCTCTCCCAGTTTCTCTCAGCCCCAGGCAGTCTTTGGCTTGTGGCAAGATAACTCCACTTTCTACTTCCACCTGCACATGGTGTTCTCCCTGCATCTTTGTCTTCACATGGCTCTCTTCCTATAAAGACACCAGTCATATTGGATTAGGAATCTACCTACTTCAGTATGACGTCATTTTCCCTAATTACATGTACAAAACTTATTTCCAAATAAGGTTAGAGTCTACCATACTAGGGGTTAGAACTTCAGGGTATCTTTTACAGGCACACAATTCGACCTATAACAATTAACAACATTAATGTTCTCCTATTCTAGACTCTTTTTTCCCTCAGTGCTACTTTGCCTTACTTCCTCCCCCACAAGATGAGGTAATTTTAAGAATCCAGTGGATTAAGAAACAGTGTGTTGAGGAACACAGGCTCAATTTTAGACTCTCACCTTTTGAGATTATCCATTATTTTGCCAGACTCCTTGTGCTTGGTTTGGCTGTGCAAAATTCCTACAAATTACTATCATTTACAAGAACGGCTTACATTCATGCCTAATTATTATGCAGTAGAATAACAATTATATATATATCATTAAGTTCATGTGAGATAACCTTCAATGTAAGTTTTATTTGATTATGGCACTAAACTCTGCTCATGCATGCTTGGCCTTCATAGCAGGTTTCTCAGGAAAAATGTTTGCCTCTGCCACCTAAAAAATAACGACAGCAATACTGGCTATAACCCTAACCTCCTCCAACAGAAATACTGGTTTCATAACTTGGTACCCACCTTGTGAAAGGTTACTGCAATCAAGTCTATGTTAAATACAATCAATATTTCATCTATTAAATGTGAATGAAAATGGAATATTTTATTTCACATAATTAAGCTTTCTAATTTTGTTAAATAAATGCATCTGTCTGCATCTGTTCTCACTAAAAAAAATTCAAGGATTAAGAGTATGAAACATGTGATAGTATTCTTTAACAAATATGTTCTAATCCCTTATTAAGCATTTTAGCTGTAGAATTAAATATATATTAATTAATATATACATTATAGGTGTTTAATATATATATATCATGGGCATATAGCAATATATAAGTGCTTTGTGTTCAGCTTTCACGTATTTTTGGAGATACTTTTATTCATTTTTAAAGCATATAATGTGACAATATTTTATCCAACCATCAATGTTGCTGTATTTGTCATCTAATAGGTACAAAATACCTTGTCATGCACTCCATATGTATAGCCTCATTTAACTCTCTTAGGATTTGAGTGGGAATTTTAAAATTCTATTTAACTTTTAAATTATAAAAATAATAAATATAAATTTCAGAAAATTTTGGAAATACAAAAAAGTACAAATAAGAATGGTCTATGGCTTGGTGTGGTGGCTCATGCCTATAACCCCAGCACATTGGGAGGCCAAGGCAGGTCACTTGAGGTCAGGAGTTTGAGTCCAGCCTGGCCAACAAGGTGAAACCCTGTCTCTACTAAAAATACAAAAATTAGCCATGTATCATGGCATTTGCCTATAATCCCAGCTTCTCAAAAGGCTGAGGCATGAGAATCATTTGAACCTGGGAGGCAGAGATTGCAGTGAGCTAAGATTGCACCATTGTACTCCAGCTAAAAAAAAATAAAAAATAAAAAATAAATTGGTCCATAGTTACATCCAAAATTGCCACAATAACATTTTGTAAGACTATTACTAGTTTTGCAAGTCCCAAGTTACACTCTTATTCTAGACAATATTGGTCATTTCATTCAATTATACCTACTTGGGATTATATTTTACTAAATATTTTGTAGCATGAGCTTTACTTTATCACAAAGATTTTCTTTTATAGATAAGCATATTTAATAGATCATAAGGATGTATTGTTTTTAAATATTTAGTTCTGTTTAGAATTCTCAGTTTTCATAAAACATAGTCAAGAGTTCTGGCTCTAGAATCAGAGTTCCTGTGGTCAAATCTGGCTCCATCATTCAACATAAAGTAGTTGGGCATATTTAATGTCTACCACATCCTAGGGCTCTAATGAATATTAGCTATCAATAATCAGGTTTGCAGAAGGTATTGTTTTCTACTGCACTCATTTGTTGACTCTCATTTTCCTTTTTCTCTTTGGACTTTCCTTCTAGACTTCTTTGCAAGTGACGCTACGATAGTCTGCCATTTAAGTATTTGCTTGGAGAACTTAGTCCCATTTCTCTAAGATTTTTCCCTGGACATTCCAGTGACTTTCATTACTTTCTTCATACAGATGATCCCCATATTTTTATGTTGAGCCCACATCATTCTTTCTGAGCTTTTCACCCATATATCTAACTGTCTATGTAATATCTTCATTCATAAATTTAAAGGCTCTTCAAATCCAACAGGTTCAAATTTAAACTCATCCTTTGCCCAGAATGAGCTTCTCTACTTGTGCTTTCTCATTCAGTGAATGACCATCAATAGCACTTAGCTACTCCAGGCAGAACGCCGAGTTATTTTCTACTCATCACTTACCCTTGCCTCACAGAAAATCCATCCTCAAGTCACTGTGATTTCATATCTAAAATAGCTCTTATGTCTTCATTTCTCTGAAGCCCCAGTGTCACTACTCTGTCAATTTTTGTCTGGATTTCTGTGACATTCATCTAAACAATTCATTCAAACTATTTCACATACTGCCATGTGATTTTTTTTTTTTTTTTTTTTTTTGAGACAGTGTCTCACTCTGTCACCCACGCTTGATCAAGACAGCATGATCAGGGCTCACTGCAGCCTCAACCTCCTAGGATCTAGTTTTCCTCCCAACTCAGCCTCCCAAGTAGCTGGGATTCCAGGCCCAGGCTGTAATGCCCTGCTAGTATTTATGTCTTTTTGTAGAGAGGGAGTCTTGCTATGTTGCCTAGGGTGGTCTTGAGCTCCTGGCCTCAACTGATCCTCCTACCTTGGCCTACTAAATTGTTGGAATATTGGCATGAGCCATGCCATGTGACTTTTTAAAAAACCCAAATCTGATTACATAGAACCAAAAACTTAAAATCCATCAGTAGTTTCCCTGAGTTCCTATAAGGAAAGCCTTAAAAGGTCATACATGCATCATCTGGCCTCTGTTTTACCTGCCAGTTTTACTGTTTGTGTAACCCTTGATTCAACTTTACCTACTAAGGACTCTTCACTCTAGTCATTCTGAACTTCTCTCAGTTTCTCTCACTTTAAGGCTTTTATACATGCTCTACCTCTTCTGGGGCATTAATTCTACCTTTCATTCATTAAACTAACTTCTTACTCACTTTCAGGTCTCAGCTGATGGTCAAAATATTTTTAGAAAAACACAAACATATATATTTTTAAATCAGTTGTTACAGTTCTCAAGTTCCATAGAACACAATAAATGTTATAGTATGACTTATTCATACTATCAATAACCATATTTGCTTAGTTGCAAAGAAACTTATTTCTAAGAATATATTTTAAACCTGATAGAATGTTTTCCATTGTCCAAATTCCACACAAAACGTGTATGTGCGCGCGCGCGCGTGTGTGTGTGTGTGTGTGTGTGTGTGTGTGTGTGTGTGTGTATGTAATCAAAGTCAGAGTTACCTGCCATGGCAAGTCAGAGTTTGTAGGAGGAAGTACCAGGTGTGAAGAAAAGCACAAATGGATTTTTAAAGAGGAGATACAATGGCATGCTTCAACACATTCCACCAGTTTGTGAAAATAAACCAGGCATAAGCTGATGAATGTTTTTAGTCTCTACCACAGTAAGAACTCCAGAAAACAGCGATCTCTGCAATAGGTAAACTTTTTAGTAGAATGTTCGCAATGACTGAGTTTCCATCTAATATAAGATAGGTTCTTACTATCATCCTCCCAAAACAAAAATTTTTAAGTTATTTTTCCAACCCTGAAACATCTTAACATAAGCTATATTTGACAGCTTTATGTACTGCCAGGGATAAGAAATATATAGATCACTAGCAAGTTTATTATGCTTCAATTAATTTGAAAGTCCACTACCAAGAGTGAGCATTAAAATGAGGATCCCAAGATCCTAACACTGATGTTCAGAACCTTAGCTTCTTTCCTTTAGGTGCTGAAGTCCAAAGAAACTCTATAACAAAAGTAGTTTTTGTAGTCCCTAACCTTCCTGCATCCAATCCTGAGAGGTTTTACAGTCACTCTGCTCTCTGGGAGATATTGAATAAACTACAGCTCAACTAGATATATTCTGTATTTTCCACCCCCAGATCCTGGACAATTCCTGTCCTACCAAATAAGGTTATTAACTATTGTGGATTGCATTTTTGTTCCCATTCTTCTCTCCTGCACACCCCCATTCATGCCATCTGTCATGTGACTTCACTTCCCCCCTCTGAAGGTAAAGTGTATTATCCCACCCAACTGACACTGAGTTTGGCCTTGTGGTGACAGGATTTGGTCAGCAGAATATACACAGAAGTATGAGTGTGTAGTTCCATGCCTAGCCATTAAAAGGCACCACATGTTCCACAGTTCCCACATTTTACTGCTGCTAATCTCATGGGAACAGATCCCAACAAAGGTAAGAGACACTTAAGGGAAACCAGCAGCTTGCCCTAACTGGATTAGCCAATCTAGAGACATATGACAAAGAATAAAATCCTTGTCTCAAGCTACTGAATTTTGGGATTGTTTGTTAAGCAGCATTACGGTGGAACATGTTAACTGAGTGAAGAGCCTACTAAAAAATTTAACCTTCATCTTCATTTATGTCTTCTCTAAAAATATTGCCATTTCAAAAACTAAATCTTGGCAAAATACCAATTTTGTCTCATCTGGGTTCTCTGTACTTTAAACCCATATTGGCCTTTCATGGCCAGAAGTCCTTCTGCCCAAAGGTAAAAGACTTGTTTCCCAAAGTTAGTAAAACACAAGACTGACAATAAGACAAGGGTCTCTACTCTTGCAAGCCTGCCAAACAGAATGTCCAGAAACATCCTTCAGTGGCTACTTACTGACTTTAAACAAACTCTGTGTTCTTGGAAACATAGAACATATGCAGTGGTATGTACATAATTGTGCCTAAGTAGGATACTTAGACACATTCTGAGATAGAGCACAATAAACCCCATCAACAGGAAAACACAGTGTGTTACAGCCAACATAGCATATCATTCTGTTTTATTCCTCTTAAGTTTAACCATTAGTTTAGTACAAAAATAATTTGAGGTTTTTACCATCGAAAGTGATGGCAAAAACCACAATAACTTTTGCACCAACCTAATATTATAACTTCACACATGAATATGCTACAACCATGTGGCACAGAGCTCTTATGTCCTTCTACCATATATTTTGTGGCACAGTCTAGTTCCAGTGAAGTTTCCATCTAACATCATATAGAAATCAGAATGTGTGAATATTACATATGAAATTTCACAGACTATTCTATCCCAGTAAAAATGCTATTCCATCCCAGTTTTAAAAAAAGGCAGATTATGAAACTGTAACTATTAACCTCATAGCAAGATGTTAAGCACATATAGAAAATGGTCACTTTAAAACACAGTCATTTGATATTTAAGAATTATCAGTGACCTATTGCTTTAAACAACTAACAGTACCTACTATATGCCCCCTACCCTACACAATAGCTAGAAAGGAATCTTTTTAGGATATTATTTCTAGAACAGTTACTGGCATTTATTAGGCCCAGAAAAATATTGATGGGTGAATGAATGAATTCCTTCAGCAATGGCAATTCTACTAAGATTTCTCTTCTCTGCCTTTACACTGAGTTAAAAGGAAAATAACTTGTGTACAGAAAAGGAAGAGAATGATTCACATGGCTTAAAGGATATATACCGCATTTTAAGCTAAACAAAAAGCTTTGACCAAGCTAGCCAACCCTTAATATACAAGAAAATTATTGATTTTTCTATAAATTAGGGAAACTGCAGATTGTATCTACAAGTGGGGTATGTGTGTGTGTGTGTGCACACACACACACACATGCACATGTGTACACACACACTGGGGAGATGTCCTTTGGAATAAAATTTATTTCAAAAATAGAAACATGCATATAGTTTTCTGTGAATATTACTCATTCGAATCTATGTAACACAGTATTTAATATGCTAGGAGTTGAAAAACTGACATGTTAAAATAGCACAAAGACATGTCTAGGCTAGTTACTGTTGAGTGGCACTTAGTGTGGATTTACTCACTGGAAACTGTCCTTGATATGCTGCCTGTCTCTTCCCAGTAAGTGGCAGTGAAGGTCAGTGAATCTAATTTGACAATAATGAGCCCTGCTCTGCAATGTGTTATAATATTGTGTCTTTACTTCTTTTTTTTTAAAAGGTATCAACCAATCAAAAATACTGTTCAATGACATCAGGGAAACCCCAGGAGAGCTGGGGAGAGTTAAAGAACAGTACCCTCTTATTTTTCTTTTCCAATAATGGAGACAGCAGAGGTTATGAACCTGTTCAATATGCATTAAAACACAACACAGCCTGATAGGAATGTTTTAATTAATAACAATTATCTTCTGCAGAATTGTGATTCAAGCCAGGTCTCTGAGCATGAAGGAGAAACTTGACACTTGTGCTTCTTTGTGGACAGAGAGATTTTAAGCAAAGTTAATGGAAACTCAGCGGATGAATGGTGCCGCAATTCAAATGTACTGTAAAATTGCTGAAATGATTTCAATGTCACAGGACTACACTGCATTGCATTTATGATTATTACCACTTGCTACGCTTTAGTAATATTTTGTCAAATGTTTTAAAGCTTGTCTCAATAAAAAAATGTGTTTCAGAGAAAAACGTTGATGCAATAATTCATATTATATTTACCCACATATAATATTCTATGCACATTTTAAATACTCTATGTATAATTTATATATTTAAATAATTATAGAAAAGGTTCAAAAGTTGGAATGTTGACACAAGGATAATGGACTAATAGTCACATTCCACCTCAATGTCTTTGCAAATCTTATTCTATATCCTAAGCTTTTATTTCTCAAAAGATGACTCTGGAACAGGATTTGTGAGAATCACATTTTGGGTATATGTTTAAAATATATATTTTTGGGCTCAACCCCAGACCTCAGAGTCAGCATATCCTGGGGCAGAGGCAGGGGTGCGCCTATAATTCTGCATTTTAACAAGTTCTCCAAATAATTCTTGTGCGTTCTAAAACCCAAAAAAGCAAGAGGCTCTTAAACTGGCAACCCCAGAATACAGGGGTCCAAAAGCTTGAGATGGGAAAAACATACACCTTCATTTTCACTGAACTCTAGTCAAAATTTAGCACTCCCATCAGTTATGAATTTAGCCAACAAATCAGAGTATTTTTAGATATCTGTGTGTCATCAATAAATATCAGACATATTTTCCTATATTACAGTTGTAGATATTGCAAAATATTATTGACATTGATGACTACTTTGAAATTGTTAGCTATTAAATTTTCTGCCAGAGGTTTTAATTATAAAATGAACACATACATTACTATATCAGAAAAACAATTAATGATATTTCAACAAATGTGTTTCAATATAACTGGTTTCCTTTGTAATTTATGCATTTTATTTGATATATTTTTAAAAATGTTTCTGAATGGGGCCCATAAACTTCACCTGACTAGCATAAGGGTCTGTGACACATACAAATTCAAGAACTCCTGTCTCAGCAATCCTGGCTCTTGTATTTATTCAGAGGGAGAAGGAAAGAGTAGAAAGAGCTACAAGCTGTGTCTCTGAATCAAACAAATCCTCCCTGGCATTTCCTCTGAACGGATATATGTGTGGGAGCACGAAGGAAAGTGGTTTATGAAATTCCAATGTGTTTAAAAGTGGGGAAAAGAAAGGAAAGCAGGAACAGAAACACCTGTCAGTTACGAATGGCTTATTGGCTGAGTTCGTCAGCAGGGGAGCTGAATTTGATCAGTTCTGCCATGATTAGTGTCACTGCAGTCAAGTGTAATTTCTGTATAAATAGAAGTGGTGGATAGGAAAATAATTCGGTCCATCCCGCCAAATTGCATCAGTCAGCACAGACATCAAACATTGTCAGCCCGAGGTGGGGAAGCACGCATACCCAACCAAGCCTATAATTGTATTTGGTATTCAAATATTTTAAACTAGAATATGATCTTCGACATAAGACCAAGGAAAAATCATTGTTGATTGTGTAGCTCACTGAACTGCGAAAATAGCATTTGTGTATTTTTGTCTTTTTGGCAAAAGTGAGCAAATGTAAATTTTTGTATTTTGTCACTTTTTTGCTAAAGAGTATTTTTCTTTCAAACTTGCCTGTCTTCTAATACCTTAGCTTAGTGTATGAAATCTCCATCCAATCAGTTGTCCATGACAGAGATACACTGGCCTCCTTCCTCTCCTCCATCAAACAGATCACTAAGTCCTGTTGCTTCCATCTCCCTAACATCCCTGAAAGGAATTCACTTCCCTTAGCCCACTGCTACTAGGTTAGTTCAGATCATCATTATTTTAGCTAGAATTATAGGAACGGACTCCTAACTTGTCTCCTGTGCTTTAATCCTGTTGGTCTCCAAACTTTTCTCCATATGTTCATAAAAATAATTTTGTTTTGAGATGGAATCTCACTTTTGTTGCCCTGGCGAGATCTTGGCTCACTGTAACCTCTGCCTCCCGGGTTCAAGCAATTCTCCTGCCTCAGACTCCTGGGTAGCTGGAATTACAGGTGCCCGCCACCACGCCTGGCTAATTTTTGTATTTTTAGTAGAGACAAGGTTTCTCCATGTTGGTCAGGCTGGTCTTGAACTCCTGACCTCAAATAATCCACCCACCCCATCCTCCCAGAGTGCTGGGATTATAGGTGTGAGTCACCACAACTGGTCAAAATAATTTTTTAAATGCATGTCTTGATGTCATTCTCTTGCAAAAACATGTCTATGGTACTCCACAGCTCTTAGACTACATACCATACTTCTTAAAATGGCCTATCAGCTCTTCGAGATCTGGCTTAAATTTCTAGCGTTAGCACTCCCCCGTCACATTGTAGACTTTGACTTTTTTTCCCCAGCATTTCTGGGCCATGGCACATGATTTCCCTCTGACTAGAATGATCTGTTTGCATGTCTAACCTCAGCTGATAGCTCCGGTGGGATGTTATCACTGGCACCTCTAAGTGGAGTGAGATGGTCTCTCTGAGTGTTCGCGTAGTATTCAATACGTATCTTTTTTTATTGTATTTGTTAGATGAGATTGTATTTGGATGTTTGTTGCTGAATTAGCTGAATTAACCAGAAGGATCTGTGTCACTACAACACAGTTAATGTACTTAATCTGAGATTAAATCCAGGATAGTTCTTTTTGAAAATATTTTATATTTACTTGTAGCAAAATCATTTTTAGGTATCGTAAACTTTGACACATTACTGTTCAAAGGAACAAAAGAGTGGACTGTATTGAAACCAGGAAGAAAATTAATTCTATATCTAATATCTCATTAGATACTATAGACTGAAATCTCGTTATAGACTAAAACTATGCTTTAGTAAGTTTGGAATAAAAAGCTTGTTTATAAAGCTTATCAATTGATAAGTCTTATTAACTAAAGTAAAATCCACATGTATAGAAATTTGTTTAGTGGCTGGCACACAATAGGGCGCAGGAAATATTTGTTAAATGCATGAATGACTAGCTCTTCCTAAGTCTTTGGACTAGTAGGCACTTCGACTGGAGGTAAGGAGACCAGAAGGGGAAAGAAGCCTGCTCTTAACACTCTTGACACTGCTATCAGTGAAACTAAATATACAAATCTGATTGTGTCACCATGTTGCCTATACAACTGAGATAAGCTCCTCTGAACTACAGGACAAATAGCATAACCCTGGGGATGAATTAATAATAGTGATGATAAAATGAATATTTGGTGAACACCTACTGAGTATAGTCACTGTGCCAAGTACTTTATTTGTCTCACTGACTCCTTTGAACAAATTAGGAAGCAAACAGTATTACATCCATTTTGCAGAGAAGAACAGCAAGATTAAGCCCGAAGTCACATGGATAGCAAATGCAAAAATAAAAGTGAACCACAAACAGATTCCTGAGCACACATGCTGAAGCTTTTTACTATATAAATCATGAAACCTTTAGTTCTAACCTATCTCACTGGATACCAACTTGTTAAATACCCATCTCTTGACCCCACTGTTTCCTAATCCCCAAACTCCCAGCACCTTATGCTGGAGATACTGAAAATGAACCACGTTGTTGTAAGACTTCTGTGAGATGCACATTTTGCTACCTTTGCCAAGAATTCCCTACTCCTTCTCATCTGCCCCAAAAGTATCTTATCTATCCATGTCTTAATTTCAGTATCTTATATCTTCTACTCTGAAAAGATATTTCTGACTCTTTCAACAAGACAATCTTTCGCGCCTTATTACACTTTGTAATGTGTTATATATGACTTTATTAATTAATTTATTTATTAAGTAATTGTGTTTCTCAGGGCCACCCACATCCCCAATAAACAGAAAGTGAATTCTCTAAAACTAGAGACAATGTACAATTCACTTTTGTATCCACTATGAGCTAGCCTAAGTCCACAATTTAGCAGAGGCTCATTAAATATTTGTCAATATGAGATTATGGATGTGTTTTGAGAGAGGATATACTTAGGAATGATGATATGACAAGAATAAGAAGTACCTGTCAAAATGCTAAGAATGCAAGAGAGAAGAAGATATGCAAAAGATGGATACACTATTGTGGCATACAGAGTGGAATGAGATTATTATTATAGGGGAAAACTAGATATCAGTAGGGTATCACTGATCATTAAATAATATGATAATGTTTTTAATAAAGAGTCTACATGATGAATGAACCATTGAAATGTGGTCAATATACTATTTTTTAGTAGGTAAGTAAGAAGAATGCACCTCAGAAGGTTTCTTTTTTTTTTAACTTGGAAAGTTTATAAAAGAGTAAAAGTCAGTCACTGAGAAAATTCAGTATTTATTCCACAGACACATGGCCTTAGAAACACTTTGCTGAGCCACTTGCAGATGCTGATCCTCAGAAACTACAAAATCATAAGTGTTTGCTGATTTAAGGTGTTAAACTTTAGTGTGATTTTTTTTTTTTTTTTTTTTGGATAGAAACAGAGAGCTAACACAGGCCAGAATCATATATAATTCCATGACTTTGTTATCTTTCAAGAATTTCCTTATTTTTGATGCCTACACTTTTCTCAATGTCTCAGATGGACAACTAAATTGCTACTATGGATTTACTTCTTACTAAAACAGATTTTACATTTGTATAATGTAGATTTACATATGTATTACTTATACATTTAAAAGAATTAGAAGTTCATATATTTTCAACGAAAAGGAACTCATCTAATTGCCAGCCTGAGTTGCATAATGTGGACCTCATGCTGTGGCAGTTGCTGCTTTCCCAAGTTGGGTATGACAGGCTAGTTGCAATTACATAAACGGATTGTCTTCTATCATCCTCACCGGTGCATTAACGAAAGCCTGCACAATTAAAGAAAAGATCACACTGCTTGAAGAAAGCAAGGCGACCAGTTTAAATCAGTAGACGAAATTAAAATCATTCTACTAGCACTATTTTCGAATCCAGCAATTGCTAACACTGTTCCGAAATGCTACATATTCAAGGATCTTACATACTCTGAGCCAAACTTACCAATAAAAATGTGATAAATGGCTAACATACTTTTCTTAATTACTCTATAAAACTGACAAGTGGAAAATTTATACAATATTAGAAAAGGAAAACCATTATTTTTAGGGTTACTCTATATCCAAAACCTTAACTCAGACTCCTTCCTTTACAACAGGTTTCTCAAGACAAATCGATGGCAAGCCCGAAACGCATTGTCTTGACACTACTCAGTTTCTCCTTTTGTCACTAGTCATCCTATTCTCTAGCTAAACCCCTATTATTGATTTTAGCACAACCCTTTCCTCAACAGGGTGAATATTTCATATGAACTCTGGGTTCAACGAATGCAGGTAAGGCAAGAACCAATTAGTGCCACAGTAAGCATAAGGAACACTGGATTGGACACTTCTGGCTTGTCCCTTGCTTGCAGGAGCCTGCATGATAGCTATAAACTCAGAAAGGTAACAAGGGGGAAGGTGGCCAAGGCCTATTTAAAAATAAAAACTTTATTATTTATTTATAATCAAGTGGCTCACAATTGTCCCTCTCCCATACTCACTTTTCTTATTTCCTGGTGAAGAGAGTGAACTCTATCCACCAAGTCCTCTGTAGTCAAATAGAACCTTTTTTATAAAATCTGTATCACACACACACAAAGTCTTTTAAATGTATATGAGTGTGAATGAAAACACGGAAAAATCAAATAACTATTTCCTATGTTCTACTGGTTCTCTATGTCTACATTTTTATGACATAATCACAGTGTGGTTACACTTTGGGATTTTATATATTCCTCTAAGAATAAGAGAGATGGACATCCAATGCTAAATTCTACTGAAAATTCATGGGTCTAGGTCTTAGAGCTATTCTCTTTTTAGAGAATTTAACTCTTCATGAATTCAAGTTACTTGGCTGGCTATTTCCTACCAAAGCCTAGGGCCCTCTGACATCTGATGACCTTTTCCTCTTTTTTTTTTTTTACTTCATACACACACTTAGCATATGCAATTTTAATCAACCAAAAGAAAATCCTAAATGTACAAGTGAAAAAATTCCAAACTGTTAACACGGGCTTAACTAATATCAGCTACTTTTATGTACAGCTGTATAAGTTCAAAAAACCTATCCTATATGTATGTACAAAAGTTTATACACAGGTCTGTACATAGGGTCTATACATTTATTTCCTCAGAACCCTTAGGTGCCACCTCTTGGTGAGGACACCAACACTTTATTCACATATCTTACAAAAGAAAAAACATTTCTAGGATTGATGACGTTGTGAATCCTGTATTCAGACAACGTACACTCCACTGGACTGGTTAAGATCCTTCCATCATAATGCGGATCACACCAGGTGCACGAGTTCCCCCATGCAGCTTCACACAGAGTACTCCAAAGTAAAAGCCCATAAACCAACCCGAGATGAGGAAGCAGAGCCCTGCCCAGGGTGCCACCACAGGTCTGGGCTTAGTTGAGTCTGCCTGCCCTGCTCACCGTCGGTATTCCAATTCATCTACTCTGATAACTTTGGTGGGCATGGAGGGCAGGTGTTGCTGTAGCACATCTGAGCCAAACGATTTGGCGAGTCCCACGCATTATCGACCTAAAGCAGCTGGGAGAAAAATGCCCACCTTGGCATCCCCAGTTCCTGCAACACCTTTTCTCTGCCCTGTCCACAAAGTTCCCCTTGTCCTCCATGTCCCTATGGTTCGGCCTGCTCACCAGCTTTACCCAGGATTGGTGCAGAGGATGCTGGCACAGGGAGTACATCCACAGCACGTTCCAAATTTGCTCCAAGCTGGTGTGCTTCCTCCTGGGATGGACTTGACTCATTTACAGGGAGTATCTGGCCCTATCCTGGGTCAGCCCTTTTACCCTTTACCTGCTGCTAGTCACCCTCTCTTAAACCCTCGTCCTGGAACACCTCTGCATCTGGCAATGATGCAACAGCAGCTACAGTGCTCAGTTTTGCATCCTCCAGGCTCTGGTTCCCAGGCAGTGTTCAGTGTTCAAACAGCCCCTTAGAATGTGCCCAGTGGGTTAGGCCTGCCCCACATGCACTCCCAGCTGGAGCATCGCCCCAGCCAGAGGAGCAGCTCCCCTGTGGGACTCGCCAGATGACCTCTTCTTAATTGATAACTTTGACTTTTATGAGATATCTGCACAAATGTAGCCCTTACTAAGGGTAGGTTAGGGAAGGGAAGGGAAAGCACTTGATTTCAGAAGCCATTATGACTGTGTTCATATTTGAAAGTAGAAACTTTAAAAGACAGGTAACAAATTGTCAGAGAAGCACTGCAAATGCAAATGAAGTCGAGAGTCAAATAAAATTAAAAAGGAAAACATGCATTACTAAAAAGTAATGTTTAATAGTCCATAAATATTCATAAATATGTCACATCCACAAGCTTATAATGCTAGAGGTTCAGTACTAAAAGAAAGAAGCCTGCTTAGAATAGGAACAAACAACAATAATCATAAGTCAAAAAGTCTTTAATCTTCATCAGCCACACAATTGAGATCACATCAAAATATATCTCTACAGTCTCTTTCCCTCATCTATCCTCATATTTAATATTCATGAGTACAAAGGAAGTTTCTATGTAATTTCCTTTTTTTAATACTTCACTATTAGGTGTCCCCATACTAACATAATTAACTTTACCAGAAATTATTGTCATACCCATCTGCCTAAATTTTCAATTATCTTTGCCTCTAGACATGAGTAGCTACCTTGTGAAATGATATCATCGGGATAATTCCTTCATATTCAAAATATCTCCTTTTCTCCCATAGCTTGATGCAAATATAATGATTAATATGAAAGAGGAGGAAAAGTTTTATGCTAAACTCTAAAATCTTTTGTATTAGGAATTTGTGTCTTAAATCAAGCATTTCTATCTCAAAGGCTTCATATTGGTAAAAATCTACAGTTCTTGAAGGATCATCTTCTATTGCTTTTTCATGAACTATCTTTTAGATAAGGAAAATACATCATATTTAAAGTAAATTTTGAATGAAATTATAAGGAAAGTGCTTATTATTGGCCATCTGGCAGTACACTAGTTCTTTGAGTTATATGATCATAAATAGTATAGGAATTCAAAATACATGAATAAATCCACTCTAAACCTTAACATTTGGTAAGAAGTGTGATTTTGTGATTAAAAATAATATTCTCCTATGAGTTGGGACTAATTTTTATAGTAGCACATACGATCTAAAAATTCCTAATTAATCATTGCTTCCATTTTTCCTCAGTTCATAAATGACAATAAATAGCAAATGTTGAGGAAAATCCAGAGCAACTGGCACTTATATATTGTGGGACTATAAAATGTGTCAATTACTTTGGGAAAAAAATCGTCTAGTAATTTCACATAAAACCAAATACTACATCTATTCTGTAACCCAGCAATTCTACTTCTAGGTATTTACTCAAGAATATGAAACCTATGTACGCAAAAGATATTTGCAACAATAATAATAGCACATTATAAATAACAGCCTAGGTATAAATCAAAGGGAAAATTAACAAATAAATTATAGTATATTCATGTAATGAAATACTACTTATCAATGAAAAGGAGCAAATTACTCATACATGTACCAACATAAACCTCAAAAACATTTTCCTTAAAAAACTCTTAGCCAGGCGCAGTGGCTTATGCTTGTAATCCAGCACTTTGGGAGGCTGAGGCAGGCGGATCAGGAGGTCAGGAGTTCGAGACCAGCCTGGCCAGTATGGTAAAACCCTATCTCTACTCAAAACACAAAAATTAGCTGGACTTGGTGGCATGCACCTGTAGTCCCAGCTTCTCAGGAGGCTAAGGTAGGAGAATTGCTTGAACCTGGGAGGCAGAAGTTGCAGTAAACTGAGATTGTGCCACTGCACTCCAGCCTAGGAGACAACAAGACTCTGTCTCAAAAAAAAAAAAAAAAAAAAAAAAGAAAAGAAAGAAAAAGAAAAAGAAAAGAAAAGAGAAGAGAAAATCTTCTACAAAAGTATATAGTGTATGATTTGAGTTCAAATAAAGGTAAAATTAATGTTAGTCCAAAAAAATCAAACTGATGTTTACATTGGGAAGTGAGGGAGAGAGACACTGGTAAGAGCTATGAGGGAACTTTGTGGATGATAGTGATATCTATATCTTGATAGGGATTTGCATTACTCAATTGCAAGTATTTGATAAAACAGTGAATATGCACTTAAGATTTGCACAATAAATTATATATGTTTTATATCAAAAGAAAATGCTGTAATCAGATACTGAACTTTATTGTTGTTATTTTCTTTTTTGTAATACAGAGTCTCACTCTGTCATTCAGGCTGGAGTGCAGTAGTGTAATCTCAGCTCACTGCAACCTCTACCTCCCGGGTTCAAGCGATTCTGTTCCCTCAGCCTCCCATATAGCTGGGACTACAGGGACGTGCCACCACACCCAGCTAATTTCTGTATTTTTAGTAGAGACAGGGTTTTGCCATGTTGAGTAGTATGCATGCTAATGTATTTCTGCATTTCTGATTTCTGTAATTCATTTGTTGATGTACAAAAAATGAAACAGAATAGTGGATAGAGGGCAATAATGGGTAGAAATATGATAACACAGGTATAATAAAATTAATGGTTTTAGCTAAATAATATATTCTGTCAAATGTGCTCTGTGTAGTAACATTCACAATAAAATGTTAGGGTAAACTGCAGTGTGATTTACCCTCTAATCTTATGAATTAAGTAATTAACACTTTTGAAATTCAGGTAAACAATTTTATAATAACCAAAGCAACTCTTCAGTAGCTCTCTTGTTCTTCTCGAAAGATTTCTCTTTGAGTCCTTTGGGTAGCATTTGAAAATAGGAATGCCAAACCTTTTATCCACATCAGCATTCTCCTTCAATTTCAAACTAGGTAATAATTCAGTTTCTCTCCTTCTGTTGGAATCTCAGAATAAAAGAATCTCTTATCTATGAAAAGAAATCTTTACCAATTTTATGGCATGTGTTTTGCTTCGTAGCTTCTTGTCCATCAAATTTAACATCAATATGCTAAGAAACAAATGAGCCCCAAAGGCTATATGTATATTCTAATATTTCATGTTATTTTCTTCTTAGGTTTCCCATCACCCAATAACTGTTTTTCCAAGGTTTTCTTTTCACAGAATATGACAACTGAAAAAGATAAATGATAAAAAGACACTATTCATTAAAAAGGGTGAAGGGGCTAAACAAACTATTTTTTTTTTTCATTAATTTAACAGAGTCACTGCTACAAAGCCTAGAGCCATTTGCTGGTGTTCTAAAAGGGTCTGAGATTCAACTCTTGATCTAACACATAGATAAGAAATTGACTTTTACTTTTATAAATCTTAGAATATGTGATGAGAATTCTATTGATTAGTCTGTAGTAAACTGATGATGGCTCTTAGAACAATGAATACTTTTAACTGAATCATGTAAGCTAATACAATTTCAGGTGGCGCATGAAAAATCTGAAGCATTTAAGTATTGTGTCTTCCTTGTCACTGGAGTTCTACCATTAAAAGCCAGTCATACAAATAATATGACGGTGTTTTTACATAGCTTGTACCTTTCTAGCTTAGCATTAATGCCATATTTTTAGAAAGGACCTTTAGTGCATGGCATACTCATCAATTTTTTTTTTTTTTTTTTAAGCAGGGTCTCACTCTGTCTCCCAGGCTCGAGTGCAGCGGTGCAACTGCAGCTCACTGCAGCCTCAACCTCCTGCCTTCAAGCAATCCTCTTGCCTTGGTCTTCGAAGTAGCTGGGACTGCAGGTATACATCCCTACACTAGTCACTTTTAAAATTATGCTTATCTTCTGTAAAGATGGGGTTACTCTATGTTGCACAGGCGAGGTCTTGAGCTCATGGGCTTAAGTAATCCTGTTTCAGCCTCCCAAAGTTGCTGGGATTATAGGTGTGAGCCACCTGGCCAGGCATGAACAATTTTTCATATCAAATGGGCTTATATTAGACATATAACAAAGGTTAAAGTTAGACACATATAGAGCTGCACTGTCTAATACAGTAGCCACTAGCCACATGTGAATTTGACATATGGCTAGTCTGAATTGATATGTGCTATTAAGTATAAAATATATATCAGATTTTGAAGATGTAGAATTTTTTTTAAAAACAAAATATAAAGTATCAAAAATGTATCAATTTAATATTTTAGATATAGTTAATCCAAGTATATTACTAAACTAATTTCATCCATTTATTATTCATTTTTAATGTGGCCACTGGAAAATTTAAAATTAGATTTGTGGCCCTCGCATTTCTAATGAAAGTGCTAATGTAGAGATTTGTCACCTGGGAGAAATAATTTTATATTTAAACACAATATTTCCTTGACTTTGAAATACTATATAAACAAGGGGGAAAGAAAAAAGATATGATTGAATATTATTCCATTATGGGAAAATAAATAAATAAATATTACTTCTTCCTGTCATTAAGCTTCTATCCATCCACCAGATAGCTCTAATGCAATTCCTCATTTTGATTTTTAGGCTAATCCCTTTTTCTATCATCCCAGATGATTGGAAAACATGGAACAAATGGTTTTCTGCCTATTTTCAACCTCTTGTCATTTATTTAAAGAATAATTAAACCTTATGAAGATCTAATTTTTGCTAAATAATTCATTTTGCCTTGATCATTTTGAATAAAGGATCTGCATCCGTTTTGCTTGTGCTTGAGTGTGTGTATTATTATTTAAGTAACGTAATCTAGTATTAAGAACTCTTTGTCCTTGTGGACAAACTGTACTTTTAAGAAATTTTTCTTTTTCACATTTTAAATGGTCGAATAACTTAAAACATGAGTATAGTTTATAATAATCTATTTTACATTTTAAAAATAACTAAAAGAGATGATTCAAATGTTTCTAACATAAAGAAAGGACAAATATTTAAGGTAATGGATATCCCAACCTTTCAAAATTATATGAAATTAAACATTACATGTTCCCCCAAACTATGTAATTCTATTTTACATTAATAAAAATAGTTTTAGAAAAAAAAGAAGAAAATAAAAGATCATTTTTTAAATTAACTATGGTTAGTCAAACATGTTGTGGTCAACTCTGTCCACTCTCTCACTAACATCCAACCCTCCTGTCTTGTTCCTTCATCATCCATCCGAATTTTCCTATTTTATTCCCAATGAAAGAACCTTTATTTGGTCAGATAATCAGCTAGGATTAAAATGAAACTGGTTCAGTGAGTCATGCAAGTTGAGAGTGAGATCCCTTCTTTAGAGTTTTGATATCTTATTTATCACGAATTTTTTAATATCAATAACATTTTTAAAAGTTTTTACATTGATATATATTTTTTTACTGAGATTTTTGGCACCTCCATAAATTCCACATCAGAGGCAATGTTTCACTCACTTCACCATAATTCCAGCCCTGAGGTAATGAAAATAATCTTTGATTTGCAGAGAGGGTAAATCCTTTCATATGCCCCAAATGACAAATAGTGACTGATCTCAACAGATCAAGACGATGTCATTCCTCTGGCAAGTACGATAGAAGAAGTGAATTGTTTATAATAGCTTCTAACAAAGCTTTTTTCTTTTGTTTTCCTTTTTCCTGATAAAGTACCACAGAATTGGCTGGTGTTTCCTTAAAATTCATTTTATCCTTCCCATGTCTTTTTACCATCAATGTGGACATCATATTGAATGTGCAACAACCATAGAAATATTAAAAGGAAATTTTCTAAAGTCATTCATGAGCAACTGCATCAGCCATGGACTGCACATCTTTTGACTGTTAGTGGAAAACATTAAAAAAAAATTTAAACCTCTGTTGGGTTTTCTGTTACATAAAGCAAACCACAATCCCAACTGTTACACATGGACAAACTAAATTCTTCAATTATTTTAAACAAATATTTGTTCGTAACACTTTAATTTTTGCTTTAATCAAAAACTGCATTTGCAATATGTAACTATTTCACAGTATGTATTGAAAACATAGGTCTATTGTTTTGGTGACATAATTCTTATTTACATTTTAGAAAGTTGTGTTCTGATAAAATCACAATCATTTTCTTCAAACTCTATTCAGTCCGGCCCAAAATTTAATTTGATTCAACAAATACTGACTAAGCACCTACTCTCTGTTGGACAATAAATAAACTATTTTAAAGAACATAGACACAGTCCCTGACCTTTGGCATCTTACAGATTAGTTCTGATCAATCTTTGATATTACACTCTAAGCTAGATTATTGGTGATCATACTTTAACAGTGTAGAAATCCTTGAGGACATACTTCTTCTCACTACAGAGATAGATGAGAATGTTTCAAACTATTATGGTTGGAAATGCAGTTGGTTGGCTGTGCTGGTGAAATCAATACAACAATCTATTTGTTTTGTATTTTAAATTAACAAAACACATCTACAAAACTGTCTCATTTTAAAGGACACAAACAAATGGAAAAGCATTCCATCCTCATGGATAGGAAGAATCAATATCATGAAAATGGCTGTACTGCCCAAAGTAATTTTTAGCTTCAATGCTATTCCCATCGAACTGCCATTGACGTTCTTCACAGAATTAGAAAAAAACTATTTTAAATTTCATATGGAATCAGTGTAGACCCCGTATAGCCAAGAAAATCCTAAGCAAAAAGAACAAAGCTGGAGGCATCATACTACCTGGCTTCAAACTATACAAGTCTACTGTAACCAAAACAGCATGGTACTGGTACCAAAACAGACATATAGACAAATGGAGCAGAGCAGAGACCTCAGAAATAGCACCACACATCTACAACCATTTGATCTTTGACAAACCTGACAAAAACAGGCAATGGGGAAAGGATCTCCTATTCAATAAATGGTACTGGGAAAACTGCCCAGCCATATACAGAAAACTGAAACTGGAGCCCTTCCTTTCACTTCATACAAAAATTACCTCGAGATGGATTGAAGGCTTAGATGTAAAACCCCAAACCATAAAAACCCTAGAAGAAAACCTAGGCAATACCATTCAGGGCAGAGGCATGGGCAAAGACTTCATGACTAAAACACCAAAAGCAATGGAAACAAAAGCCAAAATTGACAAAATGGGATCTAATTAAACTAAAGAGTATCTGCACAGCAAAAGAGACTATCATCAGAGTGAACACGGAACCTACAGATTGGGAGAAATTTTTTGTAATCTACCCATCTGACAAAGGTCTAATTTCCAGAATTTACAAAAAATAAATTTACAAAAAACAAAAGCAAAAAGAAAAAAAAAACATTAAAAAATGAGAGCAAATGATATGAACAGACACTTCTCAAAAGAAGATATATATGTAGCCAACAAACATGAAAAAAAGCTCTATATCACTGATCATTAGAGAAATGCAAATCTAAACCACAATGAGATAACATCTCGTGCCAGTCAGAATGGCAATTATTAAAGAGTTTAGAAACAATAGATGATAGTGAGGCTGCGGAGAAATAGGAATGCTTTTACACTGTTGGTGGGAATATAAATTAGTTCAACCTTTGTGAAAGACAGTATAGCTATTCCTCAAGGATCTAGAACCAGAAACACCATTTGACCCAGCAATCTCATTACTGAGTACATACCCAGAGGAATATAAATCACTCTACTATAAAGACACACATACACATATGTTTATTGCAGCACTATTTACAATAGCAAAGTCATGGAGTCAACCCAAATGCCCATCAGTGATAGACTGGATAAAGAAAATGTGGTACATACATACCATGGAATACTATGCAGCCATTAAAAAAATGAGATAATGTCCTTTGCAGGGACATGAATGAAGCTGGAAGCTATCGGCCTCAGCAAACTAACACAGGACCAGAAAACCAAACACCACATGCTCTCACTCACAAGTGGGAGTCGAACAATGAAAACTCATGGACTTAGGAAGGGGAACAACACACACCAGGGCCTGTTGGGGGATGGGAGTAAGGTGAGGGTACTTAGAGGATGGGTCATTAAGTACAGCAAACCACCATGGCACACGTATACCTATGTAACAAGCCTGCATGTTCTGCACTTGTATCCTGGAACTTAAAGTAAAATATATTTTTAAAATTGCCTCATTTTCCTTTTAAAGCTCTATTGTTGGAACAACTTAGTGAAAATCAAGTCTTTAAAATTACTTCTCCTTAAGCAGCAGCCACTTAAACTGTTTTCTTTCTTTCTTTCTTTCTTTTTGGAGACAGAGTCTCACTCTGTTACCAGGCTGAACTGCAGCGGCACGAACTCGTCTCACTGCAACTCCTCCATCTCTTATTTAAGTGGTTCTCCTGCCTTAGCTTCCCAAGTAGCTGAGACTACAGGCACGTGCCACCACACCCAGCTAATTTTTCTACTTTTAGTAGAGATGGGGTTTCATCACGTTGGCCAGGATAGTCTTGATCCCTTGACCTCGTGACCCAACCACCTCAGCCTCCCAAAGTGCTGGGATTACAAGTGTAAGCCACCACAACCTGCCCTGTTTTCTTTTCTATAACTGAAATCCTTCCTTTTTGCATTCCTAACTTTCTGAGGAATACACTGGAATAATTTTAGGCTTGACTTTTTCAGGAGTAAAGGAAAAGAAGTATTTCGTCTTTGCAGATTTAAATGCGTTTTATATACAGTGTGCTCTATGAAATTAGTGCCAATTTGTTTTCATTAGAATTGTTCTTTGGCCATGACATCTCTTTTCTTCAATGATGCTTATTTATGTACCGGACAGCATTAGACATGCATGCATGCACTTTTTCTTTCAACAGACAGTTTCTAATGGAGGGCACCATGCTAAGAGCTGTGGGAGAGAAAGACAAACATTTCTTAATCCCAGGTTCTTAGGGACCTTAAAATCTAGTAGGAAAAATTAGATATATCAGCAAGTTAGGATACATGTACTCTGTAGAGGGAAAATTAATGTAATACAAGAAGAAAAACAAAAACTAACTTTAACATGGCTTATCCCAGAAGGCTTGATATAGCACATGACATTTGAACCAGGTTTAAAAAATGGCTAGGATTTCAAGAAAAGTAGTGAAAAATCAAGGACATTTAGGTAAGAGAAAACTGCAAAGCACAGAAATGATCAAGTGGATGTGCTGCTAATGAGGCCCATGCCTGAAGCACAGAATCTTTGTAAAGAATGATAGAGTTTAGGTTGGAATTCCAGAAATGTAACCTAAATGGCAGACTAAAGATTTTGTATTTTTGTCAAATAGAAGTACCTAAAGATTTTAGACCTCAACTGCCATCATATGTAACAAAATAAAATGAGATACATGAATTTACCTATAAATAAAGTATTTACATTTGGATACTATTCAGTGACGGCAAAGATGTGAGGAATAAGGTATAGTGATTCATACTTGGAAAATATCAAATCATTGCTTTCACTTTGAAAGGAAATTCATGAATATCTATGAGATTTTAAGTTTACATATTGTTTGACCTACAACTTTCAATTTTTGAAATTTATTCTCTAGAAATGCTGGTATGAGTGTGTAAAGAAATATGTACACAAAATATTTAATAAAGATGCATTCATCACAAAGAAGAAAAATCTTGCCTACTTATCAATAGAAAATTCAATTAGTAAAGTATGGAAAATCTGTATAGTATAATGCTCAGATTAAAAAAATAAGTTTATACATACACTTACAACCATCTGATTCTGGACACACCTGATGAAAACAAGCAATGGGAGAAGGATTCTCTATTTAATAAGTGGTTCTGGGAAAATTGGCTAGCTGAATGCAGAAAATTGAAATTGGATCTCTTCCTAATACCATATACAAAAATCACCTCAAGATGGACTAAATACTTAAATGTAAAATCCAAAACTATAAAAACCCTAGAAGAAAACCTAGGCAATACCACTCAGGACATAGGTGCAGGCAAAGATTTCATGACTGAAATGGTTTGGCTCTGTGTTTCCACCCATATCTCATCTCAAATTGTAATCTCCATAATCCCCACATGTAAAGAAGGGAAGGACCAGGTGAGAGGTGACTGGATCACTGGGGATGATTTTCACCATGCTTTTCTCCTGACAGTAAGTGAATTCTCATGAGATCTGATGGTTTATTAAGAGTTTGACGGTTCTTCCTTCACACAGCTCTGTCTTGCTTGCTGCCATGTAAGACATGCCTCTTCTTCTTCCTCCATAAATGTCAGTTTCCTGAGGCCTCATCAGCCATGTAGAGCTTTGAGTCAATTAAACATCTTTTCTTTATAAATTACCCAGTCTCAGGTATGTCTTTATAGCATTGTGAAATGGACTAATACAGTAAATTGGCACTAGGAGAGAGGTACTACCAAGAAGATACCCAAAAATGTGGATGCAACTTTGGAACTGGGCAACAAGCAGAGGTTAGAACAATTTGGAGGGATCCAAAGAAGACAGAAACTATGGGAAAGTTTGGAATTTCCTAGAGATTTGTTGAATGTTCTTGACCAAAATACTGACAATGATATGGACAATGACATCCAGGCTGGTCTCAGATAAAGATGAGGAACTTATTGAGAAAAAGAACAAAGGTCACTCTTGTATGCTTTAGCAAGGAGACTGGTGGCATTTTGCTCCTGCGCTAGATATATGGGAACTCGAAACTTGGGAGACATAATCTGAAATTGGAACTTATGCTTAAAAATGAAGCAGAACATAAAAGTTTGGAAAATTGGCAGCCTAATGATGCAACAGAAAAGAGCGACCCATTTTCTGGGGAGAAATTCAAGCCAGCTGCAGAAATTTGTATAAGTAACAAGGAACCAAATGTTAATAGCAAAGACAATGTAGAAAATGTCTCCAGGGCATTTCAGAGATTTTGGTGCAGCTCCTCCCATCACAGTCCAGGAGGCCAAGGAGGAAAAGTTGGCTTAGTGGGCTAGGCCCAGGGCCTTGAAGTTTTGGAATTTGGTTGCCCGTCTTGGGACTGGGTGCCCTGTGTCCCCGCCACAGTTAAAACAGGCCAATATATATTCAAACCATTGTTCTGTCATTGCCCAAGCCTTAATAGCTTCATATGGTATTGGGCCTGTAGGCACACAGATGTCAAGAATTGAGATTTGGGAAGCTCTGCCTCGATTTCAGAGATGTGTGGAAACACCTGTATGTCCAGGCAGAAGTTTGTTGCACAGGTAGAACCCTCATGGAGAACCTCCGCTAGGGCAGTGTGAAAGGGTTGGGGTCCCCACACAGAGTCCCCACTGGGGCACTGCCTAGTAAAGCTGTGAGAAGAGGGCCACCATACTCCAGACCCCAGAATGATAGATCCAACAACAGCTTGCACGTGCACCTGGAAAAGGTGCAGACAGTCAACACCAAACTGTGAAAGCAGCCAGGAGGGGGACTATGTCCTGCAGAGCCACAGGAGTGGAGCTTCTCAAGTCCATGGAAGCCTACTTCTTGCATCAGTGTGATCTGGATGGGAGATACGGAATCAATGAGCTTTAGGGGCTTTAAAATTTAATGACTGCCCTGGTGGATTTCAGACTTTCATGGGGCCTGAAGCCACTATGTTTTGGTCAATTTCTCTCATTTGGAATGGAAGCATTTATCCAATGCCTATATCTGCATTGTATCTTGGAAGTAACTAATTTGTTTTTTATTTTACAGTCTCAGAGGCATAAGGCACTTGCCTTGTCTCAGATGAAACTGGACTTGGATTTTTGGGTTAATGCTGGAGTGAATTAAGACTCCAGGGGACTCTTCAGAAGGTCTGACTGCTTCTGAAATGTAAAAAGGATGTGAGATATTTGGGAGGGGGGAGGGGCAGAATGGCATGATTTGGCTCTGTGTCTCCACCAAATCTCTTCTCAAATTTTAATCCACATAATCCCCACATATCAAAGGAGGGGCCAAGTTGGAGGTGACTGGATCATGTGGGTGGTTTCCCCATGATGTTCTTATAATAGTGAGTTAGTTTTCACAAGATATGATGGTTTTATAAGAGTTTGATGATTTCTTCTTCACATAGCTCTCTTGCCTGCCTCCATGTAAGACCTGCATCTTCTCCCACCACCATGATTGTAAGTTTCCTGAGGCCTTCCCAGCCATGAGGAACTGTGAGCCCTTTAAACCTCTTTTATTACCCAGTCTCAGGTATGTCTTTATAGCACTGTGAAAATGGACCAATACAATGATGAAGTCACCGAAAGCAATCACAACAAAAGCAAAAACTGACAAATAGAATCTAATTAAACTAAAGAGCTTCTGCACAGCAAAAGAAACTACCAACAGAATAAACAGCCAACCTACAGAAAGGGAGAAAATTTTTACAATCTATCCATCTGACAAAGGTGTGATATCCAGTATCACTAAAGAATTTAAACAAATTTACAAGAAAAACCCAAACAACCCCAATAAAAGTGAGCAAAGAACATGAACAGACACTTCTCAAAAAAGACATACATGCAGCCAACAAACATTTAAAAAAAAAGCTCAATATCACTGATCATTAGATAAATGCAAGTCAAAACCTCAATGAGATACCATCTCATACTGTTCAGAATGGCTGCTATTAAAAAGTCAAAAAATAACAGATGCTGGCAAGGTTGTGGACAAAAAAGAAATGCTTTTACATTGTTGGTGGAAGCGTAAATTAGTTCTGCCATTGTGGAAAACAGTGTGGTGATTCCTCAAAGACCTAGAACCAGAAATACCATTTGACCCACCAATCCCATTATTGGGTATATAATCAAAGGAGTATAAATTATTTTATTAAAAAGACATATGCGTGCATATGTTCATTGCAGCACTGTTTACAATAGCAAAGACATGAAATCAGCCTACATTTCCATCAAGTACAGATTAGATACATATACATTTGTATATGTGTATATATATATACCATGGAACACTATGCAGCCATAAAAATGAAGGAGACCATGTTTTCAGCAGGAATATGGATGGAGCTGGAGGTCATTTTCCTTGGCAAATTAACATAGGAATTGAAAACCAAATATCACGTGTTTTCACTTATAAGTGGGAGCTAAATGATAAGATCACATGGACACATGGGGGTGGAATAACTTACACTGGGGCTTGTGGGAAGGTGTTGGTGGGAGGAGGGAGAGGATCAGGAAGAACAGCTAATGGATGTTGGGCTTAATACCTGGGTGATGCGATGATTTGTGCAGTAAACCACTATGGCACACATTTATCTATGTAACAAACCTGTGTATCTTGCACATGTATCCCTGAACTTAAAAGTTGGAAATTTAAAAAGATTGGAAATGTAAAAAATAGGTCTATAGTTACTAATGCACTATAAAAGCCAATGTATATTATTATGTGGGAAATGTCCAGTTGCAGAATCATATGTAGAATATGGACTCATTTTGGGAAGTTAAAAAACTAAGGTCTTTATGTATATTAATTTCTTTAAAAATTTAATTGATCTCTTATTATACCAGACATGGTTCTGTATGCCAGAGAGAACAAAATACAATCACAAAACACAACAAAACTACAGAGAACAAAACACAAATCTATGTGTTTGTGGATTTTATATTCTAGACAAGAAAGTAAATAAAATAATTACAAATTAGGATTGATCACCAGGACACACAAAAAAATAGGATAGGAAGATACTACATTAGATAAGGTATACAGGTTGACTGCTCTGAAAAGGTAACATACAACACAGACCAGAATGAAGTAAGCCCTGGAGCTACATCTTTGGGAAGATTACCCTAGGGATACAAGCATTATCCAGGAACAAAGAGAAGGTCAGCCTGAAGGTCACAGTGAACCAGCGGAAAGGTGGTAGGAAATTGAGGTGAGTTATTACCCAGAAATGTTTACTGATTACGGCCATAGCTACCTAAAACAATATACCTTGTATATAACGATGACTACTGTGTACCAGATTTCACTGAATGCATGCACAACACCCGTTCCCCAACACAAGCAATTCATTCCTTGTCAGAAAGTGAATCCTTAAACCACTTGACTTCTAGCGGAGTGCTGATCTTATTTTGACTGACATATAGGAAAATCCTCAGAAGAGACTCAGAATTTCAGTGAGCTGGATGAAAGGAGGTTGGAGGGAGCAGTTGGAGAGAACAATGTCTTTTGCACATGGACAAGCCTGTTTGAAATCTTTTCCATACAGTCAAAGAGATAAAAGAAAAGGACTACAAAGTATTGAGCCAGTAGAGTGAAGGTTAAATATGAGCTCCTACTGCCATGATTTATCTACTGAAACAGCCGGGAAACTTCCGAAGTAGTTCATATATCACAGAAGTAGAGGAAGTGAGTCTGACTGTATAAACACACCTCAGGGCTGCTACTGTTCCCATTAACTGTCTGTCTCAGTAAAGGTCTGCCATTAGACAGATTCCTGCTGTAGCTGAAATGATAGAAAACTGCAGGTATGTATAAAAATTAAAGCGAGACGTATGTCAAGAACAGTCATGAAAAATTTTTCAGGGGAAAGGAGAAAAAGGAGTTCTATAATGTAACTATTTTAAAATCTGACATTTTCGGATTTTCATACTGTCTACATTTGTATTTTTTCTGCTTAATGCTATATTGATGGCTTCAGTTAATTATAGTAGATGTTTATTAAATATGTGCAGTCATTAATTTCTATAGCCTATCTGATGAATGTTTGAGGATTTTCTTTAAATTCCTCTTACAATCAACAGTGAAAAGGACTAAGGCATACAAGTTAAGATAAATAAATTAATTTTATTTCAGAATAGGGTCAAACTTCTAAGAACTAATTTATATAAAATGTGAAAAATCGTCCAAAATAGACCTCCACTTCCTTTCAGTTGAGAAAACAGAAGCATGATATGTTCAAATGTGTTATTTCTCCCAAGAGGATTCTTCTTTGAAGATCCATGCTACACATTCTACTCGATTTTAAAAAACAACCAAAGACCACATTTGTGGGCGTATTTCTGCTTGAACCAGTTAATCTTTACACATGGACTCATTCTTTACAAAATATAAGGAACCTAGTTTGTCCACACATTTAATCTAGTAATAATTTTGATCTCTATCATGAGCATATCTTTCAGTTGTTTCTGATTTTGGGTGGGGAAAAAAGAGTATTATCAACAGAACTTCAATTCCCTACACCGCTCTCTTATTTAAAGAATTTAAATTGCTGCTCTTGGCTAAGGATAAATTTAAAGATCATGTTATTGCATACAAAATTTCACAACTTGATCTAAGTCTATTTATTGTAGGTTCATCACTCACCATTCTACCCAATTCATCCCAAACTACAGTTACATCAACCTGGTCTGGTCTAAGATTTCCAAAGATGAACTCCTGCTTTTTGCCTATATGGTTTTTCTTTCTTGTTTTTTACAAGAATGTCAGTCCTATTTTCTTTATGTGAAATTCTCTTATTATTTCATCAAGATATTTTGTAAAAATCACCATACATCTCTAAATCTTTCTCATAATATCAAAGACAGAATTATTCCCTTTCTTACTTTCAACTCTAGAAACAAGGTCCTTTCACCTTTATGTTAATATATCAACAGCAGTCAGGGTAGTATCTAGCAGAAAACAAGCAGGCAATAAATGTTGAATGAAGATCACTTCATTTTAGCACTAGACAATACCAAAGGGCTTATTGAGACACCTAAATCGTCTTTCCTCTTTGTCACTGTTTCTCTCTGCTTTCCTTTCTCTCTCTTTCTATGTATGTTTATGTGTGATTTGAGGGTAGTTATGGTTAGAAAAAAAATGACTTCTCATTACCATGTACGAGATTTTCTATCATAAGAAGGCAAGAACAGAGAATTTAAATAACTGTCAAAATATTTGAACCGTAAAACAGACAATTTCCGCACTAAGTCTAATGCTATCTCAACTACCTGGAACAAAACTAAACAGAATATGTGTGTGTGTGTGTGTGTGTGTGCGCGCGTGCACACATGCGGGCACGCATGCATGTGTATGTATATATATACTAAAATATATATAGATAAA
Source organism: Saimiri boliviensis (assembly GCF_048565385.1). NCBI lineage: Eukaryota > Metazoa > Chordata > Mammalia > Primates > Cebidae > Saimiri > Saimiri boliviensis. The sequence continues at coordinate 28,871,705 of NC_133453.1, read as the reverse complement.
ATATATATGTATTTAGTAGCATATGTATATATGTGTGTGTGTGTGTATATATATATATATATATATATATATATATATATATATATAGTAGGACACAGTAAATAAAGAGAGAATGACATAATGGATTTAGTTTTATTAGGCTTCCAAGATTTATTCTTGGAATACAGCTTTGGAGGATCTGAAATTAAATCTTTTACCTCTTCAAGTACATCGTGGCATAAAATTGAGGTTTATAATAAACTTTCTTACCACGTTTCATTGTTTAAACCTTTTCAGCAGTTTCAGAATACTTAGAGATCATCTATAAGTAAATCCCTTATTCTTCTTTCTTGTGACAATGCTAAATCCCAGAGAAGTAAAGTGAACAGTTTAAGGTCACCCAGCAGCTAAGACCAATTGCAAGTCAAGACACAAAGTTTCCTTATCACCAATTTTTATCATTTTATAAAGCTGTCTCTATCAACAATTTGCTGATAAATTGCTTTTATTTTTATCATGACACTTGATTTTCCTACATAAAATCATGCAGTAGCTTCCAGTTATCCTAAGTTTAAAGTACACATTCCTTAGTAGAATTTCAGGGTATGTTCATGATCTAGTCTCTGATTATAGCTCTAACCTCAAGCTCACAATTACTGTGCTTGCATTCTATGCTTTGGTTTCTACAAAGTGATTCCTCTATCTTAAACCTCTGTCCTCTAAAGATAGAAGCTGTTATAAACTGAATGTTTATGTTCCCCCAAAATTCAGATGTTGAAGCCCTAATCCCAAAAGTGATGTTATTTCAGGGTAGAGCCTTTGGGAAGTAAATAGATTTAGATGAGGTCATGAGGGTGAGGCTCTCAAGATGGGATTTATATCCTTACAGAAGAAAAAGACCAGCACTCACTCACTCTCCAACAGGGAGATACACAGCAAGAAGCTAGACATCTGCAAGCCAGGGAGAGGGCCCTCATTAAGAACGTGGCCAAGTTAGCACCCTGTTCTTTGATTTCTTGGCCTCAAGAACTTTAGGAAATAAAGGTATGCTGTTTAAGCCGACCAGTATGTGTTATTTTATTATAGCAGCCTGAGCAGATTAAGAAGCACATTATGTTTCCCTTTTCACCCCCCTAATTCCCATTCGTCCTTCTGTTTTTACCTCATTTACATTATTTTAGGAAATCTTCCATAAAGCTCCAAGACTGGAATCAAAGACTTTATTATGTGTCTCTATAATGTTAAATATCTCCTTTCATAATGTACATATGAAGGTATTAAGTTTATTCATGTACATGTACGTATACTTCCACAAAACTACAAGCTCCATGGTAGTAAGAACTCCATCTGTTTTGCTCAGCATTCTATTCTGAGCATTATCATAGAGGTATTCATGAAGTTATGAAGATCTTTGAGATAAGCGTATTCTTAAGCTAAAATAATTTTTTTCTTTATATATAAATAAAATTAAAGGATAGAAAGAAAAAAAGCTTTAATATTACTTTATGAAGCAAAATCTTTAAAAATTTAAATGAAAACACCCGTAAGTATTGTGATTAATATGATTATTTCATCTGGAATAATCATATGAAGTGCTCGAGTTTTTAGATTTGTATTGTTAGCCTATTTACAACTACCACTTAAGAATTATAGCTTTTTTGTAAGGTAAAAAAAATGTAAATAAGAAACTACTAATTGATTGCTAATTATACTATATGTATATACACAAATTCCCTATAATGTTTTTATTTTTTAAAATTTACAATATTTTTCCCAACAATTTCTTAGAAGTCCTGCCTATTACACTGTAAACCTGCTAAGAATTATGCATCAAATTCAAATAATTTAACTGAAAATTATAACTTTTAATCTTTCAGCTCAATTTAGATCTGCCTAGCAAATTTAGTACAATAATAATTCTGAAATAACCTGAACTTTCAAAGTATATGTCAACTTTTTTTGTTATTCAATGCTATTTGAGTGCCAGCTTAGGGTAATACAGGAAATATAAATCATCCCCTACTCTCAACTCCTTTTTCTCTTAATACAAGTTTATGCTAAATTTCCACTTTTAAAAAAAATTATTCAAGAACCTTATCAGTTACACAGACTTCACAATACACCAGCTGTTAATTCATTCTTTCATTCACAAATGTGCTAGGCACTATGCTGGATGTAAGGGAGACAGTGGTGAGCAAATCATATCATATATTCTTAAACATACTCTGGAAAGAAGGATTCATATTAGTTACACTAATGAAGTTTAATTGCCACTTGAGATAAGTACTCTGTGTGTTTAACAAGGAAAGCTTTGCTCAATTAGGCCAGAAGAGGGGGTCATCAAGGATAAAGCACTTAAGCTAAGTTATGACTGATGAAATCAAGTTAAAAAGGCAGAGAAAGAGAGAGAGAGAGAGAGAGAGAGAGAGAGAGAAAGAGAGAGAGAGAGAGAGAGAGAGAGAAAGAGAGAGAGAGAGAGAGTGAGAGCGTGTTGGAAAGAGGGTTGTGCATGGAGGAATGTTTCAAACAGTATGTGCAAATGGTCTGTGGCCAAAGAGGGAATGGTAGAGTCCAGAGAAGGGTAAAAAGCAGTGATAGATAAGAGAAAAATATTAAAGGACACTTATGAAATACCCAGGGGCTTACAGTCTATGTTAAAGAGTCAGCCTTACCTTAAAAACAATGATAAGCCACTGAAGGCTATTAAGCAGGTGTGAAAAGGGTGATATAATCACATGTCAATTTGTCAACTGTGAAAGATTGCTGTAAACCATATTACAGGAGGTTTAGGGTTTAATTTGGAAAAGCAATTAAGAGAATACTAAAAGATTCCAGACAAGAGATGATGTTAGGGCAAGATGATGATGCCCTAAAAATGAGAGTTTTGTAGAGAAGGAGGAGAGTGGCAAGATTTACAAGATACTTAAAATGTAAAATCGACAAGATTTGATGATGAATTGAATATGTCTGGGGGCATTAGAATGAGAGATGTCAATCATAACTACTAGGTTTCTGATTTCAGTAACCATTATAATTTATTTCATTCTCTTAAATATGTATATATTAGGGATAGGTATTGAAAACTCTAAAATCAAATATTCCTAAACTTTGTGGATGAAAATATATATCACGAAATTCATTTTAAAGATAAAGTAAGACTTTAACACACTAGTATGGCAGAATGACCATTAAACTTCAACCTCTCATTCTGGTCACCATTTACGCATCAACACTGATAGTCAGAGATTTGAAGATAAGAGCTGATATTTTATATTTGTTTGTTTGCTTTATGATGGAAGACTCTCCTTCATTGCCAAAACATTACAATACTTTAAAAATACACAAACAATCCTCTTGCTTAGAAAAAAATTAGAGTCTAGATAAGGTTATTGCAAACTGAATACTGGCTTTTCCATAGAAGACCTACTATAAGGGTTAAATATCTGAATCAAGATTTAATTCTCATCTTTCTATAGAAATGGCTAAAAATGCATCAAATATAAAATTAATACATAAAATAGTACTGTATCTTTTTTAGCAGTGTTTCTTAAATTATTGAATGAATGTAAATTGAAATGAATGAAAATTTTACTAAATATCATATTTGATTTGGTAAGACACAGAATCATTATGCTGAAGTATGTAAAGCTCCTATGTCTTCTGAAACAAATAAATCTAAAGACAAAAGATCGAAGTTGTCAAATGAAGAAAGCCTGTTTTGCCATTGTTGAGTGAAGTTCAGGGGAGATACAGAGCCACCTAATGACTCTTCGAGGAGCACATTATTTTTGTTATTTTCATTTTCTCATTTAAAATTTCCTTTTGCATACACAGCCCAATCGAAAAAACATTGAGAACTTTTATTTTTGTATGAATATACTAAGCACTGACAGTACTCCAAACAAATAGTAACGAATAGGCTGTAGATATTAGTTTTAAGAACAGTACATTCTAAAACTAGTACAAGAAAAAACAATGACACACTAGAAGAACAGGGTAGATAAATCCTAGGAGAGAGGAATAAAAACAGCTATATTAACACGGAGTAGAAAAGATTACCATGGATTAATGAGTGTGAAAATTAGAGATCAAGTTGCTCACTCTTTAGCTGCATTCGTGCCCAGATTAACTACTTGAAAAGTGAATGATGATTTATTTTAATTTGTAAGCTGCTGCTCACAAGTGCTAATATGAATGTAACTGCGGATCATTTTAAGCCAAGTTGCTATAAATCACAGATGACAGATATTTGAGCTAGAAAGCTTTTCTCCATGGAAAATGTACCAATTAGAAACACACTTTATGATGAAATATATCATTAGGTTGATCCTATTGCTTAGTAGGGATGGTGTCCCAAATCTTCATACATTTCTCAAATTATTTATTTTTTATGATACTGAGAAAAGCCTTTACAAAATGAAGCTAATGGCATATGTGTGAGGATAATGTGAATAATAGATGATTAAAAAATAAATCTCTGTGAATGGCATCTAGAAAACTGGCCCATTGGGGTATAATTATTTGATGTATATTATCATAAAAATCTTATGTCTAAATAATGGTAATGTAAAGCCATGCAGATCCCCTTGAAAGAGAATTGTGATAATTGCTGGTACATGCCAAAATTATGGGTTTTGCTGATCAAAATCTTTCCGGTTAGGTACCAAAATGTAACATCTGCCAGTGATATAATGGACCAATAATTGAAGCATATAGTGTATCCTCATAGGGGCTACACTGCTGTTTTATTTATTCTTGCCCAACTGTGAAGATAAACTTCACTAAATACATGCGATATCCTGTCAATTTGGGATAAGCATATTTTTTTTTCTTGGACAGATGGTTGGTGAGTGAAACACCTGGATCTTCTCAGAGCTTCAAAATTACAATCATAGTGAATATATGATGTCAGAAACAAGTCCACTTAGACTAAAAACATTTGAATATGCAGAGACAATAACCTTTTCCCTTTCCAGTTCAGCTGTTAACTAACATCGTCTCATTTGCCTTTAAAATCACTCTATTCCAACAAGGCAGGTTTAAATTTGTAGGTCACCCCATCACAGATTTCTTACTCTGTCTGAAACCTTACTAATCAGAAACAAAGCAGTATGCTGAATAGGGTATTTGCAATAGAATATTCAACTTAAAATACAAAATGAATTTCTATCCTCTAGAACATTTTCTCTAATGTCACCGATTTCTTAACTCACTATTCGAACTGCAGATTTATTATTTCATAACAGCACACTATTCATTTAGAAAAGTGTATTTCTAATTATATCATTTTCTGCCTCACTTGCAAATTCAACTATATGTTCCCTAAGATTCTTTGATTACACTCTTGGGGACATTTAGTGAATGTTTACTGACAAGTACGTATAGCCTGTTAAATAATCATGCCCTCTATAGTTTCACTTCTGTACAATAATTCCATCATACTAATAATTAGTACTTAACTATGAGTAGTGCCTTTATTTTATGATAGTCTGTTCTAGGTATCTCCCATGTAAGAAGTCATTTAAAGCTAACAACTGTTGATGATATCAAAATTGTTTTTATTTCAATTCTATAGATGATTGAGACCCCAAATAGTTAAACAACTCGCCTAAGGTCATGAAGCCACTAAGTTGTAGACCCAAAACTGAAGCCTAGGGAGTCTTTCATCAGATCACCTGCCTTTGTCCACTCTTCATTACTGTTTTCCTGTAACTTAATGTGATTTATGATAAAGTTTAAACCTTAGTCTTATATAAATATGCCTTTCTATGTTTCAAATGTTTAGCTTTGTATACATCAAATATCAAAGATTTTTTTTTTCCTGTTGGGCTGCCAATATTGAATATGTGGCATATAAGATATATACTATGTATTTATGTGTGAATATGCACATATATATTTCGAATCCATTAACACACCATAGAATTATGTAACATACAGTATCATGTAAAATGCAGATCTCTTTATCAGTTACTCTTGAAAACTTGTAAATAATTTCAATATTAAAATGCTGTTGACTGAATTATAACACACACTACTAATAATCATATACATATGTGTATCACACAGATTTTCAGCTTATTCTCCACAGTCCTGCACTCATTCAGTAGAAATATTCTGCTTTTGCTCCAATGTGTGGCAGTTACGCTTCATGACTGACAATGTCATAATAAAAACTAAGTCATAATTAATAAAAATAAAAATGAATACCTGTTACATTCATTTAATGGTTTAATAAACTAGGAGAGGGTTTTATGAAAATACCTATACAAACAAGAGACCTAATTTCCAATTCGAATCAACACTTATAATTCTTCAGATTCCTAAAAGAGAGGGAAAACCTAATCTGCTCATTCTTCACTTATCCTCCTACCCACAAAGGGGCCGCTACTTTCAAAGGAAATCACGGTTAAAATATCTGTTCCTTCTACATGGGTTAGAACTACTCTTGTGACATAACTAATACACTACAAAAAATACTGCAAGTGTAAGATCAGAAATTATCTATGTGGTAACCTTAACACATTTGAATATCAGGCTTATAATTACAGTTTCACATGGAAAATTAAATTAACTTAATAACCAAAATAGCCCTTAACTAAATAGATGTATCATAAGAATAGTTAACATTCCCCAAGAATTCACTGTATGCCAGGAATGATCTAAATTTTTAGTATCTATTAATTCGTTTAATCCTAATAACATCATGAAGTCAATATTATTATTCCCATTTTAATGATGATGAAATAAGCACAAAGAAGCTAAATAACTTGTCCCGAGTCACTTACAAATCACTGGGGATGGTATTGAACCCAGCTGATATCCCTCAAGAACCTGCATTTTTAATCACAATTCTTGACAGTTTTTTTGATCCATCTTATTTATAAACAATTAGCTTATTTCAAATTTTGCACTATTTCAAATGATGTTATTATAAGCATGCTAGTACCCGTACCTTTTTGAGCTCATCCTAGGACTTTTAGGGTAAAGTTCCAAGGGATGTAAATGCTGAATCAAAGGACATGCACATTCATCACTGTCAGGTTTGTAGGTGAAAAATGATGCTCTGAATTGTTGTTTTAATTTGCATTTTTATTAGTTAGGTTGAGCATATTTTATTTCAGTGGTGTCTTGGAACCAGCTCATGCAGGTTTTGATTATTTCTTCCCACCCAACTACACCTTCAATAAAATCAAGTTAGTAGCTTGAAATTGAACACAGTTGGGAATTTTTGCAGCTTTGAAATCAGCACAGGATAAAAATTAGATTTGTTTTGTTTGTTTTGTTTTGCTTTGGATAGTTGCTTAAAAGTATACCTTCATATGCCATGTATGTTTCTGTTATGTAGACTACTCATATTCTTTGCTCAGGTAAAAGTTGGGTTGAGTTTGTTTTTTATTGATTTTTAAGATGAGTGTTTTTAATCTAATAAATTATAAACAAGAGGAAAAACTTTTGTTATTCTAGCAATCATGATTCTAGTCATACAACTTAGCCATTTGTTCAAAAATAATACAGATAAAACCCGAAGTGAAAATGATTATCAGTTCCAATTTAGAATCTCCTATAAAATTTAAATATTAGGTCTTCTTATGTTAACATGGTATTTTAAGTTTGAAATTATTAAAATAGATGTATGTATATAATATACATATAATATAGGCCTTATTTTAAAATAGACGTATGTATATAATACATGTCTTTTAGAAATGCTGTAAGATACAAGTTGGTGAATACACCCTAAGGTTCTGAAGTAGCAGACACTTGAGGTTGTAGTAATAAAAAAGAAAAAATATAACACTTGGGATTGCAATTTTACTGTCATAAAACTTTAAACTTCTGTACATTTTATATGTTAATGCCAATGCTGAAGCATTAGAAACAGAGGACTTAGCTACAGGTAGTCCAGTTAACTTGCTATGTAACTTTTAGCTAGCAGGTAACTTCCCAGTTACTGATTTTCAAACAATAACAATGTTTCTGAAGCTGCATATACCTAGTAAAAACTGTTCCTGTTAAAAATCAATGATGAGATATCACTAAATTAGTTGACATAAAACAAATAAGGCTTAAACTGCATTTTTCAAACAAAATTTATCTTGAATTTTAAAAGGAATGTAATTGTTATCATTTTCATATACCTTTTAACTTTCTATTCAAATACATTGAAATACTGCACTATGGAGAATTTTTTTTTTTTTTTTTTTTTTTTGCTGCACTTCCAGTTAATTTATAAAAGTAGACTATACAAGATGTATAGTCCATTGTAGTAAAATGAAAGAACATTTTTCAGGACAAAGAAATTAAAATAGTTTCAACAGAAAAATCTGCCAAACCAAGTAACCATGAAATTCATTTACACATAATTTTTCTATTGCTGGTCAAGAACAATCAGAAAATAAGCTACTGTTCATCTCTTTTTCCAAAGATATTTTTACAGATTACCTACAGGACAAAGGTCTATTCTTTTTCATTTTGAATTTGTGATTTAAGAACCTGACACTTTTGAAAAATGCCTTATTACTGCTTTCAGCATGCTCTGTTCCCATTCTGTTTTCAAAATCATTAAATCATATTTATGAAGTGACCATACACATCACGAGCAATTTTGATAACTGCTTTTCTCCTGCCTTAGGTCATTAGTGGACTGAATGTTTTAAAATGAAATAAAACATTTTATGTGCCACAGAGTAAGAAATGGACTGAATCAAGGGGCTGTGGTTTTTGGTGTTCTCTGCTGTAGCCTGGGGCTAATTCCCATTTTCAAAACTTTGCTCAAATCTTGATCCTTGCCTGAAATGATCTGGTCTTCTTTTTCCCCCACCAACTCTTAACCTAATCATTTTCTAAGACCCTGCCAAAAACCCTATGTTCTTGACTATTTCAACTTTTATTAATAACCCCCTTCTCACCTTGACTTCAAGTACTCAAAAGTATACTATACCCTTTAATACTTATTCATATAAGGCCTTGAATTGATTACTTTTGTTGTAGGGTTATTTTATTAACAAATTTTCAATTCTATTAATTCTAGGCAGAGATTATGCTTATATATCTTTCTAATAGTTCTAATCACCTATCTGGTACATTCAAGTACAGTCAAACACTTGCATCTTATCCTAGCACATGTTGGAGCCCCTAGTAAATACTCCCTAAGAGCTCAATAGGTTGAGTAAAAGTGAAAAGAAAGTTTTTTGTTCATTAGTTTTTGTGTATTTTACATACTATGCAATTTCATTGCAGTTAAAAAAAATCACCATTTTAGGTAGATTTGGAAGTAACAGTAAAAATGTAGCGAAGAATAAAAACTGATATTCAAAATCCAGAACATTTTTACAAATGCCTCCAAATTAATTCTGTCTTAACTCAATACCTGGCCCAAGAATCAGTTAATCCGGCTTTCTTAAAAAGAGGTCAGGTCAACTTCACAAGAAACAAAGTATTTTTTGTCTTAGATTCTAGTCTCCTGACCTCTTCACAAGCTGACAAAATGTTAGGTTTAACAAGGACCAATCTAGTACACCTTCACCCATGGCACTCTGTTCATAACACACACACACACACACACACGTAACACATGTATGAACATCCATGCCTATTACATATCACAGTTACTTCTTGTTGTTTTTATTTTATTTTTATTTTTAAGGCAGTCTCACTCTGTCACTGAGGTTGGTGTGCAATGGCGTGATTTTGGCTCACTGCATCCTCTGCTTCCTGGGTTAAAGTTATTCTGATGCCTTTGCCACCCAAGTAGCTGGGATTACAGGTGCACACCACCACATTCAGCTAAGTTTTTGTATTTTTAATAGTTATGGGGTTTTGCCATGTTGACCAGGTTGGTCTAGAATTCAATTGATCTGCCGGCCTCAGCCTCCCAAAGTACTGGGATTAGAGGTGAGAACCACTGCACCCAGCCAACACAGTTATTTGTTCTTGAGATACATGCTTGGTAGACTTCAAAAAAGAAATGGCTCATCTGCTTGGAATCACTTGAAGACCACAGTTTTAACTGAGGGTTTCAATTATTTTGATATTCAGAAATCATGTGCAATTAAAATATAAATATCCCTCTAGAGATTATTTTTAAAAATCTGTTAACATATAAATACTTCAGATCTTTCCTAGGGTGTCGGTAAGCTCAGAATAACCCACAGTAGTCATGGTCAGTAGGGTGGGATGTTTAGGGAGAAGACTTTTTTTTTTTTTTGAGACAGAGTCTTGCTCTCTCACCCAGGCTGGAGTGCAGTGGCACAATCTCGGCTCACTGCAACCTCTGCCTCCTGGGTTCAAGTGATTCCCCTGCCTCAGCCTCCTGAGTAGCTTGGACTACAGGTGCACACCACCACCCCTGGCTAATTTTCTGTATTTTTAGTAGAGACAAAGTTTCACCATGTTAGGATGATCTCAATCTCCTGACCTTGTGATCTGCCTGCCTCAGCCTCCCAAAGTGCTGGGATTACAGGCATGAGCCACTACACCAGCCCAAGAGATCTTAAATAGGGTCCACAGTATAAATTCCTGGGGATACGGGACCATTCTAGGGATATTAGGCTTCTGAGGCTTTAGAGGAATAAGAAGCTATGAGAGAATTTGGGAGAAGTCTGGCCAAAAGAGGATATAATAGAATCTAAAAATCTAACATCTCAGTTGTAGAGTAGGTGTGGGGGACAGAGAGGGGAAGGAAGTTTAATTTACAAATGATAAGCATATTTTGGAAAAGTTTTATTTCTCTTCATGCATATAAAGTACATATTTCAATATTATATGATTTTTTCATTGTTTTAAAAATGCAAATAAATACATGAAAATTTCTTAGGCAGTTGTCTAATGAATGTTTAAATAGTAAAGTTAATTATCCTACAACTTAATTTGTATTTGATCAAAACAGCTATGTTAGTATTGAATTCAAATGTTTCCTTACAAGAAATACATTCTTTTTAATTATCTGTCACATAACAAAACCCAAGGCATTTTGCAGTAAAATAAAATTGTATCTCCCATATAGATTTTTAAAATTACAATTAGACTAAATGAGAAAGATAGGATGGAAAGTGCCCCCAGAGGTCATTTAGTCCATTCCCGCTTCTGGCAAGCTTCGCCTAAATCATTTCAAACATATGGCTAACTACCCTGTGCCATCTTTGTTAAACAATCCCTGTTCTTGGCTGCCCACATTAATGATGTGTGTGCCTACAAACTGGTTTAAGTGTTCTATGTGATTTAGCTAGTCAAGAGTGTCAGATAATCTGTCTAGTCAATAAGATATCTCTCAGCTAAATCAGTCCAACTGAAAATGTGTTCATTGAACTTAGCTCTTTTTTTTTAATTTACGTCACTGGTAAATGCAATTAAAACAGTCAAGTGTGTATGTAAGAGACAACCAGTAAATCAGGTTTTACTTAATCTGACTAAATTGTTCCTGACCTGATTTTCACCAAATTTTACTCACCCTTCCCACTGTGGAGCAAAAGACTGTCTAACTGTTCCTATTCCTAAACTCCATCAATAAGTCTTCTTTTCTCTGCTGCTTTTTTATTTAGACAAATAAACAAAACGGTCAAAAATGAGACAGCCATCAGAATGAGCCAACATAATTTATAAGGAAATCCAAAAAGAGATTTGCTATATATATTTTAAATCAACATACTCAACAATGATATTCAAAAGAGTACTTGAAAGATAGAAGTATGCAGCAATAAAGCATATAAGCATGTCTGCTACTTTCTTCACATTATAGCAGTTCTTTCTAAAAATAAGAACTTCACATTATCTCCACCTTTATTTTCTTTTCATATTTCTCTGAAAGTAATGAGTTTTAAATTTATCTACTTTTTAAAGTATAGAATTTCTCCCTTAAAATCAAATTTAAATATATAATACTAAGACTTGCATTTTTCTTTCTGCCTTCGACAAAGATCAGATTTTAGATATTGCTCAGAGGTGAACACTAAGATCAAATATAGTTGGAGTTTACTTGACTCTACTGTTAAATGGAAAACAGAGGCATATAGACTCAGATGACAGTCTAAGATGATCTAGACAACAAATGCAGGATCACAATACTGTACTATAATACATAAAACATTTGAGCACTATCATTAATATTGCAGCTGTCATTTAAAATATTGTGTCACAATTACCAGCATGTAAGATAATTCTCCACTTAAAGTTTTCAACCAGAAAAAAATATGTTATTCCTTTATAATTTTTATTGTCAATAAATACTGCGAAATACGGAATCATTGAAGTAGCTTATGTTAAAAAAAAATCAAAATAAATTTGAAAGCAAGAATATCAGTCTTAAATCTGTTAACTTTTTAAGAACCAGCATTTAAAAATATTCAATACTGAATCTGTTACTATTTTGCAAAATCAATGATATGCAACTGCAAAAGAAAAGAGGCATTTAAGTGGCTCAGATTTGGGATAAAGTCATAAACTCCTTTCAGAGGCCATAGCTAGTGTTGTAAAGGAGAGCAAATAATGATGCAAAAGCAGATACAAATTATTTCAGAGACATGAATGATCTTCAAAGTGAAATATTAGAAGTGACGTTATGAAATATAAGCAACGTGACTGAGAGCTCCTAATCTTCTGATATATGGCAATATGTTCTCAATCATTAAAGTCTAATTTTAATGCATTGACAGCTAACCTCAAAAACAAGACATCTAACTTCCATCTTATAATATTATTTGGTGATATATCCTTACAGTATCATACAGGCACAGAAAATGTTCAAATTTGAATTTACCATCTTTTCTCCTGAATTCCTTATCTTAGCAAATACAGCCACAATCAACCCAGTTGCTCAAGTCAGAGATCAGGTAGCCATCTATGATAAATCCCAAATCCTGGCAGATCTCCCTTATAATACCTCTCAGTTATCCTTCTCTCTTTCTCTTTCTCCCTCTTGTCTCCCTCCCTCCCTATTCTTCCATCCACTACAACTCTAGGGTAAACTCTTATCATCTCTTACCTGGACTATAACACCCTCTTAAATGGTAAGGGTACACCTCCCTCTCCCACCCTACCTGCTAGACACCTCACCCCTAGGTTTCCTGCTTTCTACCAGTCTGTTCTCTTCACTGAAACCAGAATGCTTTTCTAAAAACAGAAAAGCTAATGATGGCAGTCTCCTACATAAAAGTATTCAAAGGCTTCCCATGGTTTTAGTGAACTGGGCCTTTAATGTGAAGATAATTTTCTCTCTGCTTATCTCTTTTGCTTCATCTAGTGGCATCTATTTCTTTGTTCAATAGATTTGAATTATATTTCACCTAGCTGTGTGTTTTACCAGCAACAAGCTTTCTTCCTCTTTCTACTAGATCCTTCAGAACTATGTTTAAATATTATTATTTTAGGTAATCTTCCTTCAAGATTCCTCAGACTAGGTCAATATTGCCTTATATATTCTCCCATAGAATCAACGTTCTTATAATGTATTCATTATAATCTACAAGAGGATAGAGACTCAAGGCCTGTCACTATTCCTGACAGATGTGTTCTTATTAAATGCATGTTGAACATTGAGAGCTAAAAAGATACATAAACTGGTTATTTTTTCTATATATGTAGTCAAATTAGTGCCATAGTGGCTGTTCTGATTATGTTATCATTCCAAGTTGAGTATCTCTTATCCAAAATGCTTGGGCCTGGAAGTACTTCAGATTTCTATTTTTTTGTGTGGAGGAAGGGGATTTTTAAATATTTGCATTATACTGGTTCAGCATCCTAATTTGAAAATCCGAAATCTAAAATGTTCCAGTGAGCATTTCGTTTGAACATCATATTGGTACTCAAAAAGTTTTTAATTTTGCAGCATTTCAGATTTTGAATTTTCAGACTGGGGATACTCAAACTTTATATGAAATTATTAGTGACTTATCATTCACTGTTCCTTAAATCAGTTGAGTGAATGAGCATTCTCTTTACTTCCACAATATTCAGATCTCTACTGTTGTCATTTCTTCTGCTTATCCTCTCCACCACTAATTATTCCTGGTGTCATTTTATTTCAAGACTTCTGTCAGCCTCTTTTCTTTATTATTACAGATAAAATTGTACAGTCCTCCAAAAACTCTGCTCCACCTTGAAATGGTCATCTTTTTTTCCCCCATTCAATTCAGAGTTTCGAATACTCTCAAGGCTCTTTCTACAGAGGGACATATCAAAGAGTTGCTAATAAGAATCTTCAACACCCCAAATTATAAACAACTTTTATCCCAATAAGTGCCTAGGACACTGCACTAAATATGTAATGGGCACACATGCCACAAAGACATTAAATAAAATATTGTGTGTTCAACCCAATTTAAATAAAAAGGTTTCTTCTCTTATTACAGGTCTTTAATCTCACATATCTGATTACCACCCATAAAAGTCTATCACTTTGTTTATAATCAATGATTAGACATAAGCAATTGCTAACCTTCATACTGTACATGCTAAGACTTTAAAGTCTGACTTAAAGAAGTTAAAAAAAAATTATGCTGACAAGGACCAAAAGATGTAAAACAATTATAATATAAGGTCACTTTTACTGGTAGTCAAACCATTTTAGGTATAATATTATTCACCATATTGGAATCTGTCTTTGTAAGGTTAATAAGAGGATACCTTTTATAGTAAAGCTGACTTTACCAGACATAATAAAATAAAATGTTGATAGGCATATCTACTTTCTAAGTGAAAGTTCTGTTACTTTTTAGCCATTGTTAGCTATTACATTCTAAAACATTTTATTTACTGAACTAGAAAATTTTTATATTTCAAATTAGATTATCTTTATTATCTCGAGTCAGCATTATCATTGAAGAGTTCATTAAAATGGTGCAATCAGTTTGGGTAATTTCTACCTTTAAGAACTGGGGGACTATGATACATACATGTATTCATTAGATCTTGAAGATTCTTCACACCACCATTGTTCCTTTGCAGTGAATGCTGCAACCCTTAGGGTGTCAACCAATTAAAATTCAAACACATATACTTGTGAGAAGAAACTCTGTTAATCGATTTCATATTTTGATGACAACCTTTACCATAAATTAATATATTTTGGACAATTAAAGTAGGCCATATTTCTATAAAATATGATATGCCTATTTCAGAGCCAAATATTATTTTAGGAATTAATAAACTAAATCTTGTTCCCATTCACTCTGAAACTATTTTTAGAATTGTATTTTTAAAAAGCACATAGGCTCACAAACACATATAATATTCTAATGCATCTCATGTATACAGACTCAATAACACATGTAATATACTAACACATCTCAGTTAGGTGCAGTTGGCTAACATCAAGTTTCCCTAAAGTTCACTACCCCTCCTTGAGGATCAATACACTGATAAACACAGGACTAAGGGATTTTTAAAAATTAAGATATACCACTGTATAACAACCAAGTTTAATAGCAAGTATAAAATTTCACTAGTAAACGTAGCTCCATAAAACAAGGGTTTAAAAAGTTATTCTCAAATTTTACACTATATAAGAATCATGGACGAGACTTAATACAATATATATTGCATGTCGTATTCCATTTTTCTGATTCTGTAGGTCTGTTCAAGAATTTGCATTTCTAACTATTCCCCAGATGACGCTGATGATGTTGGCCTGAGAATTACACTTTGAGAACCACTGATTTAATAAATCACCAATTTTTTAATGTCACTGCAAATGAGTTTTAATGTTATTTTAAAAAATATATATAATGTGTACTAGGAAACAGAAAATTTCACAACCTAGTTGTGTGTGTGTGTGTGTGTGTGTGTGTGTGTGTGTATTTTATTTTCCTCTTGCCATTATTCTAATTTCCCCTATACTCTGTCTCCAAACTCAAGACAGACTAGTTATGTGAGGCACTATTCAGAACTGAAATAGAACTTTATTTATTCTTCATATTAATTTGTGCATTGGAAACAGCAATTCCTTAGTTTTCATAATTAGTTTCTCAACTGTCTTTCTTCTGAGTATTGTAATCATCCCATATATACTGAGATCACATTTTAGTCTATATTTATTTTATGTGGTTTTCCATATACATTTTGTTTATGTAGTCATTTTTTCTCAGAATTAGCTGAAAAAGGCTATTGGGCAAATGGTGAGAAATGCAGGAAAAAAAATAGAAAAATATAAC
This sequence comes from Saimiri boliviensis, assembly GCF_048565385.1. Taxonomy (NCBI): domain Eukaryota; kingdom Metazoa; phylum Chordata; class Mammalia; order Primates; family Cebidae; genus Saimiri; species Saimiri boliviensis. The sequence goes on along the minus strand of NC_133453.1, from coordinate 28,855,578 downwards.
AATAATGCCTTTGGTCTTAAAAGTTTTTCTCATTTTTCATGGTCTTATCATGGACAAAGGCCACATCTTTTAAAAAAGGATTCATACTGGGATATTCAGGAGGTCTCTCAGGAATCATATACTATACTCACTAGTAGAGTGGCTTTATTTTTATTCCCAGCTAGTCCACCTGATATCTGAAAAGTTTGCACAGTTACACTGAGGACCAATCAATAGTATGATTTGCTATCCACAGGGAGGAGGGGAACACCCTTGGATACTTCCTATTTTTAAACAACCAAAGTTTTTTTTTGTATTCCCTAAACCATATTGACCCATGAAGCTAACGATAGTTTTTATAAAAGCTCCCTTTTGTAAACTCTGTCACAGAGGAAACCTTGGAAAATTACAATTAACGGCAGGAAAAATGTTGGAAATCTATTTTACCATGTAACTTTGCTGCCAGATCCTGCTATGTACAAAATAAAGCAAGACCCACATGTTTTTCCCTCCTGGGTTTGGATATAGCTGGACTGATGCGATGTCAGTGAAGACGGCTTATATCTATAACTCCAGGGTCCTTTTACTCCCTCCCAGCTAATTTGCCATCTTGTCCATTATGTGAATGAGCTGTAAAGGCTGAATTGGCATTGCCCCCACTTTTCCATTTCAGCAGAAATTTTAAAAGAAGATTGTCACTCTGTAGGCTCAAGTGATGCCATCTGCTTTTCCATTTGGGAAAATGCACATAAAAATGGTGAGAGGGGCCGGGCGCAGTGGCTCAAGCCTGTAATCCCAGCACTTTGGGAGGCTGAGGCGGGTGGATCACGAGGTCGAGAGATCGAGACCATCCTGGTCAACATGGTGAAACCCCGTCTCTACTAAAAATACAAAAAATCAGCTGGGCATGGTAGCGCGTGCCTGTAATCCCAGCTACTCAGGAGGCTGAGGCAGGAGAATTGCCTGAACCCAGGAGACGGAGGTTGCGGTGAGCCGAGTTCGCGCCATTGCACTCCAGCCTGGGTAACAAGAGTGAAACTCCGTCTCAAAAAAAAAAAAAAAAAAAAAAAAAAAAAAAAAAAAAAAAAAAAAAAAATGGTGAGAGGGATGCTAAGTATTTAATTAGAGGTAGACTATCAGTTTCCCCAATTTTCTCTAGTTTAACACATGCTGGGTCATACAAAGAATACACATAAGAAGGCAGAAAATAGTTCACGAGGTCTTGCCGGAGAAATACTAAAATTAAGTTGGCCATTAAACATAACAAATGCACATTTTACTAGTACATTAAACAAAACAGAAAGGTTTTTTTCTAAATGTTAAATACATGAGAACTCTTAGAACACTATAATTGTAGTTCTAAAGAAAGTAATCATATTACTCATATGTGAACATCAGTTTCTAGACAAATACATTTCTGAAACGATATAATGAAAGTCATATTTAAAATGGAATTGAATAATTGTCATCAATAATGGATATCTTACTTTTATCTACCAATAAAATCACCTACATAGGGATGTATGTGTGTAATTCTTCATTTATAATTCTAAAAAATATGTCATTACAGTTACAGCTTCAAGGGACCAGTAATGTTTAAGGTAGACTTTCAAGACTGTTGAGTGTGTAGTTTATCCAAACACTAAAGTTATTTTTTCCTTACAATTCTAGATCCACACCATTGTTTTGACTATGGCACAAATGTAATGCACATTTCAATAAAACAGTACAGCTGGGAATTAACAGGCTAATAAAAAGGACTTTAAAGGTGCATTAAATTAGGATTTAAGATGTCTCCTGCATTTGCAGCATAAATGCTAATAAAAATACAAATCTGTTATTAACTTTTTATAGTCATGCAAAGCAATAAAAGCTGAAAATGTTGAAGACTTATCAGCATATATCTTCAAGATGAACGGAATAGAATGAAGGTAGAGAAAGAGAGGTGTTAGAAAGAGGGAGATAAATTTTTAGAGATGAGAAATAATTTATATATACTTTATACACACACACACACACACACACACACACACACACACTCACACACTTTGTTTCCTCTCTAATACAATCATGTTTATTTTGAGCCTCAAGAAAGTTTGGGAATGTTCTTTCATGAAAGTAAAAACCAAGAAAATATTTTCTATCATTTAAATGACTGGAGCATTAAGCTAGGAGATTGCTTCAAGGGCAATGCTGTGTAACCTGTTACTGTTTCCCTTACCTAACAATATACCACTTGTGCATAATGTGTGCTGACAATACAATCACGCTTGTTCATTAGGATCATACAACCTGCTACATGTTGCTTAATAATGCACTAACCTATTCAGAATGCTTATTGCTTAAGTCATAATTGCACAGATCTAATTGTTAAATGTGGCTGGGAAATTAAAATGGTGATCCTCAGAGACAGCTCTGTTTCAAAATTAACATAATCATTAAAGAAAAATAAAAGCATATATTTTCGCTGGCAATAAGGGTTTTTAAGAACTTCTTATGCAAAATGTAAAGGAGAAGTCATGGTTCTCAAAAACAGTGTAAAACTTATACACTTCCATCTATTAAGCCATATGGAAGAGAAAAGTTTTAGGTTTTAGCCTCAGAAAGGCTCTAAATTCTTAAGGTGATAAACAATAAACAATGATCTTGTGTTTTCCACATTGGTTATGATTAGTTGGTATATACCGAACATTTTTAAAATGCATTAAAAATATAGGCAGTCCATGTATTGCCCTCACACTTCTTTGAGAAGCTGAAAAACCACAACACATTAAATTGCAGTAAAATTCAAATAAAATTTTATAATTTTTATATAGTGCATTAAAATGTTTAAATAAATTTACATTAACTGTATCAAGTATTATTTCATTGTGGATAATAATAGAATCCTCATTTGCCAGAACAAATTTTAAATTTGGTATTATAACTTTTTTCTTTCTCCTTTAAAATATCAATTTGTCAATATTTAAAAATATTCTGAATAGCAATAGTTATTAGCTGTAATTTGTAAGCTGACAATTACTCAAGGTGCTACTTTCTAAGAAAATCAAATAAACAAATATGCTCAGATTTTTAAAAAGACTTACAAAATACGAGAGATCCAAGATGGCTGATCACTAGCAGCTCGGGATTGTAGCTCCCAGTGAAAGCGCAAAGAAGGAGAGGACGCCACACCTTCACATGAATTCTTGTTGCTCACGCACCAGGAGATTCCCAGCGGAGGAGCCCAAAGGGTCGCCAGCGCGACTTTTGTGACCGGCAAGGCGGTTTTGCCGGCACCTTGGAGTGTCAGTTCTTGGTGCAGAGTCAGAAAAGCACCATCAATCTTAACGCCGCTGATTGACTCGGCGCAGTGGGTTGCTCAGATTTCAGCGCTGAGAATCAATAAGTTGGACGTCCACTCAGAAACCCAGTTACAAAGACGGTAATTATAAAGACCACAGATGGATAAATCTACAAAGAAGGGAAGAAAACAGCCAAAAAAGGCTGAGAATACCCAAGATCAGAATGCCTCTCCCTCAGCAGGGGATCAGTTTCTTATCAGCAACGTCACGAGGCTTGATGGAGAACGAGTGTGTTCCAATTACAGAAGCAGGCTTCAAAAGGTGGATAATAAGAAACTTCTGTGAATTAAAAGAACGTGTTCTAACCCAATCCAAAGAAACTAAGCACTTTGAAAAAAGGTTTGACGAAATATTAACAAGAATACACAATTTAGAGAGAAATATAAGTGAATTGATGGAGCTGAGAAACACAATACAAGAACTACGTGAAGTATGCACAAGTTTTAACAGCCGAATTGATCAAGCAGAAGAAAGGATATCAGAGGTCTAAGACCAACTCAATGAAATAAAACAAGAAGACAAGATTAGAGAAAAAAGGATAAAAAGGAAAGGAACGAGCAAAGTCTCCAAGAAATATGGGACTATGTGAAAAGACCTAATCTACGCTTGATAGGTGTACCTGAATGTGAGGAAGAGAATGAATCCAAGCTGGAAAATACGCTTCAGGATATTATTCAGGAAAATGTTCCCAACCTAGTAAGGCAGGATAATATTCAACTCCAGGTAATAGAGAGAACACCACAAAGATGTTCCTCAAGAAGAGCAACTCCAAGGCACATAATCGTCAGATTCATCAGGGTTGAAATGAAGGAGAAAATACTAAGGGCAGCCAGAGAGAAAGGTCAGGTTACCCACAAAGGGAAGCCTATCAGACTTACAGCAGATCTCTCGGCAGAAACCCTACAAGCCAGAAGAGAGTGGGGACCAATATTCGACATCCTTAAAGAAAAGAACTTTCAACTAAGAATTTCACATCCAGCCAAACTAAGCTTCATAAGTGAAGGAAAAATAAAGTTTTTTGTGAACAAGCAAGCACTCAGCGATTTCATCACCACCAGGCCTGCTTTACAAGAGCTTCTGAAAAAATCACTACACATAGAAAGGAACAAACAGTATCAGCCTTTCTAAAAAATACCAAAAAGTAAAGAGCATCAATATAATGAAGAATTTACATCAACCAATGGGCAAAATAGCCAGCTAATATTAAATGGCCGTATTAAACTCACATATATCATTATTAATTCTAAATTTAAATTGACTAAATCCCCCAATCCAACGACAGACAGGCAATTTGGTTAAAAAACTAAAACCCATCAGTATGCTGCATCCAGACCCATCTCACATTCAAGGATACACAAAGACTCAAAACAAGGGATGGAGAAAGATTAACCAACCAACCAGAGAGCTAAAATAAATAAACAAAAAGCAGAAGTTTCAATTTTTGCCTTTGATAAAATAGTCGTTAAAGCAACAAAGATCAAAAGAAGCAAAGAAGGACATTATATAATGATAAAAGGATCAATGCAACAACAAGAAGAGCTAAAGATCCGAAATATATACGCACCCAATACAGGAATACCCAGACATACAAGACTAATAAAGAGACTTAGACTCCCACACAATAATAGTGGGAGACTTTAATACTAATATTAGACAGATCAATGAGACAGAAAATTAACAACAATATCCAGGACTTGAACTCAGATCTGGAACAAGTAAACATAATTAACATTTATAGAACTCTTCACTTTAAATACACAAAATATGCACTCTTATCAGTACCACATCATATCAATTTAGAAGTTTAAACGAAATGTTGGTTGGCTCCTTGTTTTTTATTCTCTTCCCTTCCCTCATTTTCTTTTATGTCTCCATTATTAAGGACAATTACAGGCATACCCATATTTAGACTGCATTCTAGCCTGGGCAATAAAGCAATACCCCCATTCTCTCTCCCTCTTCCTCTTTCTTCTTCTTTATTAAAAAAAAAAAAAAAAAAGGACTTACAAAATACTTAATCTGCTATTTACAGTGTATCACACAACAAGTCAGATAGAGTATTATTTTTAAAACAATTTTTAATTAGGCTATTTTAAAATGTAAATTAATTAAATAAAATATGCACCTTTTAAAGGCATAATTGTAGTTCTTATAAAATATGTAAATCAATTTGGGTTTCCTAATAAAATTTTCTGAAGCATAATTTTTAACATGACACAAGCATAATTCATAAGTTCATTATTGTTTTCATGCATATTAACTTTATAGAATAAAAATAAACAACAAAAACATGGCTTACCATATCCCTATAACTCATCTGTATAAATAATATTAAAAGTATATTTCAAGGAATTCATTTCAGAAATGTTTATATTGTCAGTTACCATGGAAACATTAAAGAGACCAGAACCAAGGGAATACATGATTAAATAGTCTTGGTTTTCCTTATGTTACAGAGTTATTTCCTTTATATCATAATTAAGGAGTAGGAGTATTTCAGGAAGATGGAAAGTTTTATTTTTAATTGTAATATAGTCCACCATGCATTCCTGGAAATAATCATCCAAAAATAAAATTATGTAGAAACCTGTCAACATCTAGTAAGACTAATAAAAGCAATGTTAATGTGCAGTTGACCCTTGAGCAATGCAGAGGTTAAAGGGGCCAAACTCCCCCACCCCATGCAGTCAAAAATCTATGAATAACGTTTGATTCCCTAAAACTTAACTACTGCTGGCTCAAAGCTTTACCAATAACAAGCAGTTGACTAAACCATATTTTGTATGTTATATGTATTATATACTATATTCCTATGATTAAGAAAGCTAGAGAAAAGAAAACGTTATTAACAAAATTATAAGGAAGAGAAAATATACTTGATATATTTATTAAGTGGAAGCAGAACATTATAACATTCTTCGTTCTCATCTTTATACTGAGTATGCTTAAGAGGAAGAGCAAGAAGAGGCATTGGTCTTTCCCTCTCAGGTGGCACAGGCAGAAGAGGGGGAGGAGGCAGAAGAGGGGGAGGAGGCAGAAGAGGGGGAGGAGGCGGAAGGGGAGGGAAGAGAGACTGGGTGTAAGTTTATTGAAAAAAAAAAATATGTGTAAGTAGGACCATGCAGTTCAAACCTGTGTTTTTCAACGATCAGCTGTAATTTATAATAATAAAGTAATTTGGACTGAAAATGATGTAATATAATTATACTTTGTACAGAGGTAAGGAAAGAAGTAGAAATCTCATAAAAGTACTAAACCTGATAGCACAGTACTGCTTACCGATCTGACATAAATTACATCAATTTAAGTGACTATTTTGACTGTACCTTAAATGAAATAGTAAGGTTTCATCATAAATTCAAATTCTCATAAGTGCCCAAATTAATAATTATAGTAGTTAAATCAAAGGTTCATTAAGTGTAAAATATTTTAATGTTTTTGATATACAGACAATTCTTGGATCCACATATGTGTATAAATCCAGAACTTTCAGATACTGAATAAAGAAATCAGAGCATATACCATATGTCATGCCCCACCTGTGCTGCATAGCAACCCCGATTTGAAACCAGCCTAATTTTTCCATAGAACTGATGTCTATGGGTTGTTTTCTTCTATTTTAAAATAAACATAGAAATTGAGCAGTTACTGACTGCGGAGTAACTCCTTTATACACCCTCAATTTTTGTCATTTGGGGGAAGAAACAAAGTTGGGACTGGTCTGTAGTCTCCCAGCTAACATCATCTGCATTGAAGCCTTTCTTCCCTGACAGTACTCATTCTTGTGACCAGACCTAAGCTGAATCCCTGGTACTTAGAAACATACTCAATTACTTTAATAATTATACAATAAAACTTACGAGGATTCACAATAAATGGGGACAATAAAGACACAAAATATTCTTAAGTCAGCTTAGGTCAGGATTTTTTGATAAATTTTGGAGTCAACTTAGGAGAAAACTGTTAGATTTTAGAACTTTGTGAATTTTAGAACTGTGGATAAATGATTGTGGGCCCAGTTTTCTATTTAATCTTAACACCACTTCTATGCAAAAGGTTTGACCATTTTATATTATCATTTTATATATGCGGAAACTGAGGCTTAACTCCAATAATATCTTGCTCAATATTACTTGGCTAGTAACATAAATGCAGAACAACACTATTAATAAAGAAGTCTGTCTCTGAGTCCTACAATAATTTGGAAAACTGACCATAATAGGTTTGACAGTCTCACAAACACAATTGTGTTCATAACTCCAGATTTTGTATGGCCTTTTGTGTTTAAACCCATTTCTCATTTTAGAAGGGTGAGCTGGAAATGTATGCTTGCTAAAACCCCTGTAACTGTATAGCTAAGTAGTATTATTGAAGGGTCCATGAAAAAGTGAATTAGGGAGCATACTCTAAAATTCCTATTTATTTCTCTAAATTCTAACTTGAAATTTTTGATTAAACTTACTTTTATAACTAGAGTATTTCCAGTCAAGTGGCAAAAATTTGACAGAAAAATAAGCATTTTAATTTTTATTTCCACGTAGTTAAAACAGCTGCCCTCATGAACCAAACTATGAGGCTGCTAAGTGGATATGACACTTCATATGGAGGATTCTTTTGAGAGCTGAGCAAATAAACTCAAGTCATACATAATATGCCATAATACATAGACAAGAATGCTCAATAAGAATGTTTAATTTATAGAAACAAGTTTCATTATTATAAGGGAATTATTATCTTTATACAACTGAGATTGTCTGAAAGTTAACTTTTGAAAAATGTTTGATTTTAGCAATTAAGTTTTCTAAATTGTGATAAAATATAAATGTTTACCATTTTAACCACTTTTAGGTGTACAATTCAGTGGCATTAAGTACATTCACATTATTGCACAACGATAACCACTGTTCATTTCCATATTTTTTTTCATCTTCCCAAACTGAATCTCTCTGCCCACAACACAATAACTTCTCATTCTCCTTCCCCTCAGCCCTGGCAACCACCACATGTCTCTACAAATATGACTAGACTATTCCAGATAACCTCACACAAGTGAAATTATATAATACTTCTCCTTTTGTGACTGGCTTATGTCTTAAATGTTCAATCATGCTGTAGTATGTGTCAAAATTCAATCTTCTTAAGGCTGAATAATATTCTACTGTATATACCATACATACTTTTTTGAGGTGGGGTCTTGCTGTGTTGCCCAGGCTAGAGTGCCATCTTGGCTCACTGCAGCCTTTGCGTCCTGAGTTCAACTGATTCTCGTGGCTCAGCCTCCCCAGTAGCTGGAATTACACACATGCACCACCAGGCCCAGCTAATTGATTTTAATTTTTTTTAATTTTTAGTAGAGATGAGTTTTTATCATGTTGACCAGGCTAGTCTTGAACTGCTGACCCCAGCCTTCTGATCTGCCCACCTCAGCCTTCCAATGTGCTGGGATTCCAGGTGTGAACCACTGCACCTGGCCTAGATCACATTTTTTATCCTTTCATTTGTTGATGTTTATTGGGATTGTTTCTGCCTTTTTACTATTATGAACAATGTTACTATGAACATTAGCTTACAGATATCTGTTTGAGTTTCCGCCCTCAGTGCTCTTGAAATAGAAGTGGAATTGTGGTAATTCTATGTTTAACTTTTTTTGTGGAATCACCATACAGATTTCCACAGTGACTGCTGTATCATTTTAAGTTCCCACCCACAATGCACAATGCTGTTAATTTTTCCACATTCTCACCAATACTTGTTAGAAAATATTTTATAATTTTATATTATCCAGGGACCCCAAACTATTTACAACTATTAACTCACTACTAATCACAGATAAGTATTTTAATTTCTTTCTGTTTACTTTTTACATATTGTTCCATTTATCTTTTTTACTTCTAGCGTATTGTACAATATCTATTAAATTAAGGTAATTGTAGCAGCTCCTTATAATTTGAATGAATGAATGAATTAATGAGTGAACCTCATTAGAGATCGTAAATATTTTATGAACGCTCTACATGCATCTTCAGAACACAACCATTATAGCATAAATTACGTTATAATTTGTAGTGAATACATAACAAACTTTGAAGTCTCCCGGACTTATGGCTGCAGAGGAAGAAGGAAACCCTAAACCAAATTACCTAGGATAGAGGTCTTTCTTAAGCTAACTACCAATATAATATGAATGAATAGTCTTAAGGTTACAGGGCATTATAGGAAGCCCGGTTTATCTTCTTGAGACCAGCTTTATCTAAGTAAGCAGCTATATTTCAGATTTCTATGTTACCTTAGTACTTAAAGCTGCTCATGAAAATATTAATCAGAAACATTAAATTTTTAACTTATTAGAAATGAGCAATTCACAATATCCAACTAATATTAAAAATAAAAATAAAAATGATTCTCTGGTCTGAGGGATTCCAGGGATAGCCAATTACCAATCAGAATCCATTGACTGTCAGTCTGACCTATGTCCCTAGCACAGAGTCAGGCCACTGAAGTATGAAAAGATATTAGTGGACAAACAAGCACATAGCTAAACAGTAATTCATGAAGTTAAACTGTATGCAGACATGTTACAATACTAGGTAACTAGAACTGAAGAATTTTTAACAAAGCAAAAAGTTTACTGAAAATCCTCAGCTATCTAGATTCTTCCTGTTTAAAAGTCTGTTCAAGGTGATGACAGCTGGTAATTATAGAACATTAATTTCACCTCACAAATCAGTAATGGTCTCCATTTAACTAAACCCCCTTCTTCCAGACAACATAAAATAGGAAGGATCTATTTAACATTGTTCTACCTTGAGGAGATGACTCTACCTATATAATACTCAGAGGCAAACAATCGCATTAAGGGACACAAGAGAAAAGAAATGTGTAGACAAATAGGAAAAGTTGTATATACATATATACATAAACTACAATCTCATTAATAAAGACTGTGTAATAGTTTTTCCTAACACTTAGTTATAAACACATCTTTAGAGAAAATATTTATCTTGTCAAGTTTTTCAGAAATTAAAAATGGAAAGCTATCCGGATGACTATTGGTTATTTTTATTTACAGTGTAAATAAGCTTCAGTACTACTTTACAGGAAAGTTATATTAATTAAAGTTAAGCACTCACAGTACTTACCCTATGGATTTATTATAAGGATTAAACTAGGTAATAATTGTAAAGAGCTTGGAACACTGTATGGCTTAAACGTGTTTGGACAAGTAAATATAAAAGTAGTGCAATAGTAAGCAAACTGAATAGCAGCTTTGCAATATTTGCTAGTCAAAAAGTGTAAGAGAGTTTGCTGGCATGAGAAGCAAACAAAATTCAGAAATGACCATTATTTATTGATATCCTTTTCCTAATAGAGAATTCCACATTTCCACTGTAGGAAAATCCAAAAGATAATATTTTCACTTAAGACAATTGGGGAAGGTGCTTGCTAACTAGTGTCACAGGACCAAGTAATTAGCATTCCACATACCTATAATTAGAAAGTGTTAAATATGGTCTGCACCAGAGTGAATTTATAAACCTTGCCTGAGGAATCAGTTAGTCAGTAGGGTAGTGCTTGTTTCTGAGTTTGAAAGCAGCACTTGGGAAAAACATTTCCAAGAAGAATTTGCATGAATGTCTATTCTTTTAAATCCAAATTCAAAGAAAAACCAACAAAAATTCAGATGACTACATGTTACATTTCTATTAGTTATTAAGAAGGTTCATTTAAAATTTAATTATCCAAGTTTTCCTTCTTTTATAACTTAGCCTGATGCTTAATTACCCTATATTTGTTGATTATTTTCCATCCTTCTTATGAACATATTAGCATGCAACCATAACTATGTTAAATTACCTTTAAAAACACATAAAAACCAGTGGAGCATGACATTTTCCTCTTTATACTACAAGAAATCCACTCTAAATATATTAGCATATTTTAACAGAGTTTGGCAATGTTAATTTTAGCCCTGATTTCAAACAGATCTTGAGTTGATTGACCTGTTAGTGGGTCCTGTGGTTCTTAGGATGGAATTCTGGACTGTTATAATCATGTGGATTGTAGGTAGATTTAATTTTTCTCAGGCTTCTTTTAATCAATACATATTTTTGGAAATGAGAAAAATGAAAGATTCTTAACTAATATTTTTCTCTAAGTTCTTTAAATAATATTGCTTCATTTAGAATATAACTGTGTCAAAATATTTCCTTCATTTAAAAAGTACATTTGAAGTACATTCTATATTTTAAAAATCATTTAAAGGAAATTTTTTTTAATTCATTCTTCATTCTGTCCTCTCCGGAGACTATACTAGACAAACTTGTATCTCTTAACTGGTATTCCTCTCTACAGTTGTGGCTTGTTGTCTAGAAAACAGTGGTTTATTGATATTAAGTAGATTGTCAATTCTTTGAGTGTTGTCTCTCTTGTGGAACTGTCAAGACTATGATAAGTGTAGTCATATAGCCCTACTATTACTCTTTTTGTTTTGTTGGGACTTACATAATGGGCATGGGTATGTATATGTATAAGAAATAAAAATTTTGAGCTTGAAAGGAGAACGATCACAGTGAGAAGGACTTTGCCTTTTTCATCCTGTATTCTGAACAATAATAGAAACATTTATGAAATGTTTGCTAAATTAATACCAATTTGGTTACAAGGCTAGATTTGTAGTATAGATTGCATTTAAAATGTGATAAATTCATTTAGGCAAATAGGTCATTCTCCCTCCCTTCATTTAAATGGATATTTAATTTTATTTAAAATGGTAGTACTAACTTTTATAAGTGATAGTAACTTTCTGTGGTTTCATCAGCAGTGCATATTCATCATTTCTATGTTCATTCATTAAGTATTTATTGAGGACCTAATATGTATCAGGCATACACAGGCACTCAGGATATGTTTTGGCATGAAATATTTATTTTTATTTTTCTGAAAACCATCTCACTCTGCCTCCCAGGCTGGAATGCAGTGGTGTGATCACAGATCCATGCATATGTGACCTCCTGGGCTCAAATGATCCTCCCACCTCAGCCTCTCAAGTAGCTGGGATTAAGAGCATGCTCTACCACACCTGGGTATTTTTTGTAGAGATGGGGTCTTGCTATGTTGCCCAAGCTGGTCTCAAACCCCTAGGTTCAAGTAGTCCTCCTATCTCAGCCTCCCAAAGTGCTGGAATTACAGGCATGAGCCACCACACATAGCCCAAAATATTTAAATATATGCATTAAGTTTATCTTAATGATACAATACAGATTAATCAAATGGGTCAGTATTAAAAAGTCTGCCTTCACTAATTAATCCAAAGAAATAAAGCCTCAATCCAGGAAGGACTGATCACCGTCAGAAACCTGGTCCTGAAACATGGAGCAACCGCATGTTTTTTTAACCAAAATAAATGATCTATTGAGAAAAAAAATCAATAAAAACTATTTGTTTTATGTATACTAGTTTCTGCTAAAAAATTGTTTTATATATCAGCTAATTACATTAATAGTATTACATTAATTACATTAATATTAATATTAATATTAATTATTATTATTTATTATTATTTATTATTAATTAATTATTAAAATTAATATTGATGTTAATTACATTAATAACAAAACCATAACACTATACATTTATGTAATACAGATAATTTTATATAAATTATTTAATTTACATATACATATATATCAATTGAACATCTACAATGTGCTAGGCACGGAAGATACAAAAGTAAACAAGAGTCACAAATCTGTCCTCTTTGAGAGGTTGCATTTAGGGGGATAAACTAGAAATAAAAATAAACATGGACAAAGTACAGTATGTTACAGTAACATGTAATAACAAGGAGAACAAATGAGAGAAGAGATACATGGGTTGAAATTCTAGATAAGATAGCACATGGACGCCTCCCCCGGAAAGGGGCTTTTGAGTAAAAACCTAAAACCAAGAAGAAATTAGTCATACAGGCGTAAGAGGAAAGCACAATGCAAGCAGAGAGAAGAGCAAAAAAAATATTCTGAAGCAGAAACATGCCTGGCCTGTTCAAGAGACAATGTTGAGGCTGATGTAGCTGGAGCTGAGTGAAGGAGAAGGTAGAGTAATAGACGAGCTCAAGACGCAATGAGGACACAAGTCATGTAGAAACTTTCAGGCCATTATCCAGATTTTGGCTTTTACAGTGTGAGAGATGGGAAGGCACTGGGAAAGTTTTGAAACTAAGAATAACATGATCTGAACAACGTTTTAATGATTCCATTACTTTGGAAAATAAGATATTTATACATATTTTGGCATCACAGACCACCACATAAATATTCATGAAAATGACAAACTAGTAATTAAAATCCTGGCTAAAATCTCCAAGGCTAAATGTATATTTTTAATTTAATCTCTGTCCACTTCATATGTGTTTGGAAGAAGGTATTAAGTCACTAATCAATCACTTAGCTGTTTCTCAAATTTTCATATCTCTCAGGTGGCCCAAAGATAATAACATTGCTTTCATCTCCCATCCTGCCTGACACTAGGAGATGAAAAATTGAAGATACTCTTTTTAACTCTGTTTCTAGGTAAATGACCACTGACATTCACATACTAAGTCATATGACCGAAAGGTTATTTGCTGTATTATTCATCCCTTCTTATTTTTGCACATTATTTGATTCATCAAAAGTTAGGCAAACATGCAGAAATGTTCTTAAAGATTATCAGCATAAAGCATTTTAATTTAAATATTGCATATGGTAAGCAGTCTATAAAATTATTCAAATCTATTTTTCTCTATAAAATAAGTCACTGATTTTATTTTTTAAAAATCTGATTTTGGAGCATTTTGCCCTCTACTTACTAAAATTTCTGTTACCGCTAGAGTAAATTATTTCTCACATGGCTAATTGGAAACTGACCTTTCAATGAGGCAAAAGATGGTTTATTTTTCATTTCCTTTAAAAAATCTTTACAAATGACATTTCTGTTTTTAAGCTTGTCTATGTTGCTTTCATTCTGCTTGTGCATGGATAAAGAACTGTGAACTTCAACCAATCACTTCTTAAAATATTTGTATTTGTGGGCTGGGCATAGTGGCTCACACCTGTAATCCCAGCACTTTGGGAGGCCAAGGCCAGTGTATCATTTGAGGCCAGGAGTTTCACACTAGCCTGGGCAACATGGTGAAATCCTGTCTCTATTAAAAATGAAAAAATTAGCCAGCATGGTGGTGCATGCCTTTAGACTCAGTTCCCCAAGAGGCAGAGGCACACAATCACATGAACCTGGGGCAGAGGTTGCAGAGAAGCCAATATTGCACCATTGCACTCCAGCCTGAGTGACAGGGTGAGACCCTGTCTCAACAAAAACAAAACAGTATTTGTGATTGTCTTCCAGAAATAACTTTAAAATCAAGTCGGAACACAGTTCTAAATCTTTGTCTCCCTAAAGATATTATTTATGTGAAAACTTTTACATAAATATGCACATTTATATAAAAAAAATATATATATATATATATATTTGAGAGAGAGTACCACTCTGTCACTGAGGCTGGAGTACAGTGACACGATCTCTGCTCACTGCAGCCTCTACCTCTTGGCAAGTTCAAGCCATCCTCCTCCTTCAGTCTCCCAAGGAACTGAGATTACAGGTGCTTGCCACCACACCAGCCAATATTTGCATTTTTAGTAGATATGGGGTTTCACCACATTGGCCACACCAAGACTCCATAGTTTTATTTCTACTTTTGTTTCTAGCCAAAGTAGAAGAAAGCAAAAGCAATAGGTATTATAAAGTTCTATACTTTCCTCCATAAACAAAAAATCATTTTATAATATATAAATGATTTTAAAGAAAATTATATTTTAAAATGTAATTTTTACTCCATTAGTGAAAATCACACCATTTACTTTCTGAATTTCAAGAAGATCCTCAAATATTAAAATTAAAATTGATGCCTACAAACTGATTCCATTCAATTATTAAATACCATATCTTTCTTTGCCCTAAGCATTGTTCTAATCAACAGTAACAAATATACCATCTTTTATATATAGTAGGGTCTTACAGAAATAAGCAGTTAGATACTAATGGAAACCACAGTGATAAAATAGGAATTTTTAAAATTTACTCACAGGGCATAGAGAATCATGTTTTAAAAGCAAAATATGTGATTAGAAGTTTCTGAAAACTTAGTTGGTAAAGTCTCATTTCAATCCGATGTCAGACGCCTTTGTTAAAGAACTTCCTATTAATCTTAACACTCAAAGAGTAAAACTATTTTGGTTTCTTCAAGTATCCTAACATAGGGGAGATTTCCTCTTGTGAGTCCTTATTATACCTGTATTTTTATTTACATATTTATAATTAGTGTTTCTGACTTATCATAATTTTTGTTGGTATTAGCAGGGAATTAATAAAGATTTGCAAGTTCACCCAGTTTTTATATGACCCTGATTTGACTACCTATTTCGTGGTTACAGAGCCTTGGCCATAGCCATGGACAATTATCTCACAGCTGTCCTGTATGCCACTGTAATCTCAGCCCCTAGCACAGGATCTAACACAAGCTGGAGAGGGTGCTACTTGGAGGCAGGCGAATCATGCTTGAGAAAGTGATATCACTAAAGTCAAGTTATCTGGGTTCAAACACTAGGATTGCCCTTTTAGCTCTCTGACCTTAAGCAAATTATGTAGTTACATTTGTAAAATGTTTCAGTGTTGGTTTCTATTGCATGGGATTGGTTACTATTGCATGGGATTAAATGATGTAATGCATGTATTTAGCAGTAAGCCTTTTATTTAAAAGTTTATTATTATTATCATGAATTGAATTTTTTAAAGAAAACAAACTAGGCATATTTTAGATCTATCTAATGACACTTCTGGTTCACAAGCGCTATGAACTGTCTCAGTCTGTTCTATTTTACTTGTTTCTTTTACTCATAATTTTAAGGAACCATAAGTAGCATGATCATCAGTTTTATGAATTACAATTCATCATGTTGCTTTCTGAGAAGTTTCAAAAAAAACCTTTTGATAAGACTTTTGTAAGTACAATTAAGTGGAGTGATGTTTATAAATGTTTATAGTGCATGAATTCCTAAATTGAATTGTGTATAAACATATTCCAGAAAATTCATTTATTTTGTTTTTGTTCAAAGTAATCATAAATGATCAGTGATGGTATGATGAAAACGTTTTATTAAGCATAAGAGAGCTTCATTTAAAAAATCCCAGGTTAACAGCTAGAATAAGAAATGCAGCCAGTCCAGTCACATTCAAGAGTTAAGAAAGTGGAGTCAATAAAAGCAATGATAGTTGATAACAATTTGTATTAAAAAGGCTGTTCAACTAATGGAATTATCTTTTTGTTTTCCAGTAAATAATCTTAGGTCTTTGGAAGCAGTAGCATCTGTTTTTATATGATAACATAACAGAGAAAGAGAATTAATTTGTTTTTCACTATGTGCTGTAAAACACATTAACAGTGAACTCAAAGAATAGTCAAGCTTTATTTCAACTGAAGTGGAATCTGATCTATGTTAGTTAATTTTATTCAATGTTACACTAAATACAGTATGTAAAGAACAAGTATAAGAAGTGAAATTTTGTTAGGGTTTATTTGGAATAGCATTGCTTATATATAATGTCATAAACAAATTGTATAATTATGAATTGCATAGAATATATAATATGACAGAGCTTGGCTTACAATATATTACTTTTCTAATTCTGGCAAAAGTATTTGAACTCTCTTCATCTAATGTCCTCCTCTTAAAAAAAAAGGATAGAATTTTACAAGTGTTATAGTAGGTCATTTACTTAAAGAGTTTATGGCCTAGAAACTAATTTTTATTATATAATTAAGTATAAGTTCCTGTCTTTCATATTGCCATTCTTTTCTAAAAAGTTTATTATGAGTTTCTGCAAATTTTTTATTTGTATTAAATAATTACGAAAAAGAGTAAAATAAACTGTACTAATTAGATCCATACACTTTTTTAAAAACTGACTCTCACAGGTTAATGTATATTATTGTAAATACATAAAAAACAAATACTGAACAAAGATTTAAAATATCTGCTTTTGTATTTCTTTATAATCTATTTATCTTTGGAGTTACATCACTATATTTAAGGAATACCTATAAAGTTTGAAACAGAAAAATAAACTGATTAAGGATTAATTAGTCACTTGTTTACGTCAGGAGTATTTCTCTCTTAGGGTCTTATTCGCCCTGTACTGTGCTTCCCTCTTACACCTGCAAGGTTAGTGCCTTTTCTTGATTTAAGTTTTTACTCACAAGTTACTTTCTCAATGAAGCTTCCCACATGCCTATACAATTTCAACCCATAACCCTCTTCTTTCATCATTATTCTTCTTAGTGTATCATACTATACCATATTATATAATGTTCTTATCTATCTTAAGAAAGATTCCATGAAAGGAAAGAGTCTTTGATAAAAGAGAGACAAAGCTTGAAATATGTGAAAAGGGCTAAGGCAAGAGATTATATTGGAATAGGACACAACTGAGAATTTAGAGCAAGAGGAAAAGAATTATGATGATAAGGAAGAAACTTCACTAGTCTTAAAATGCAACATCATAATGATGGATTTAAAGTGAAGATCCTGAGGATGTTAATAGGTGGTTGGAGGCAGTGGGAATTCAAAACATTAAGAAGACAAGCTTTAGTGCTTGCTGAATTTGTCAGGGAAGGAGAAACTGCCAAAGTATGCCAATAACAATTACGTCATTTTGAACAATCCCGTAACGTAACACTTCTGGCCTTAAATAGATACCAGATCATCTAAGGCAAAGAATCTATCTAACCCCTTTATGGCAAATGAAAAATAACTCTATGTAAGTAATTAAATATGTAGCTTAAGGACCTTTCTTCTTTTTTATTCTTTTATACTTTAAGGAAACTATTCAGACAGAGTTTCAAAAAACACTTTTAAACAGAAATATACTCTCCCAATTTATCTGCTATGTATTTTATTGGGTAAAATTTAAATCAACTTGTATCTCAGAACATACAAGAAAAGACGTAGCCCTTTCCATTTTCTCAACTTTGATAGCATCTGTGCTATATTAGAGACTTTCTGACCTCATAATTTCTTCACATGCAGACGCATAACCCTTTCTATGGAAACAAAATTAATGTCAGACACTTGAAATGTCCAACTTAGATGAACTCTCCATAACTAAATTTGCTGCATATGAACCATTCTCCTTACTAAACAGCAATACAGAACTGAATAGTAAGATATTAATCACAGCCATTTTTAAATGCACATTACTTTTTTCATCTCAGTGTATATATGCTCTTTTTGATATGCAAAGAAATTAAGTTACAAGTTTATTATCAAAATGGCTCATCTAAATACATATTCTTCTCAATTTTAATATTACTTTTGTTTGTTCTACTACTGCAGTGAAAATGCTGATCTTATGAAATGCTTCTGACATTCCAAATTGGGTACATTTTGCTCATCTACTTTCAGTGATGCACTAGAGACTAGAGGTTTAGAGAGTACCTACTAGTAATGTGACTACTTGGGTTAAAATTCTGAGCTTCAGGGCCGGGCGCGGTGGCTCACGCCTGTAATCCCAGCACTTTGGGAGGCCGAGACGGGTGGATCACGAGGTCAAGAGATCGAGACCATCCTGGTCAACAAGGTGAAACCCCGTCTCTACTAAAAATACAAAAATTAGCTGGGCATGGTGGTGCGTGCCTGTAATCCCAGCTACTCGGGAGGCTGAGGCAGGAGAATTGCCTGAACCCAGAAGGCGGAGGTTGCGGTCAGCGGAGATCGCGCCATTGCACTCGAGCCTGGGTAACAAGAGCGAAACTCCGTCTCAAAAAAAAAAAAAAAAAAAAAAAAAAAAAAAAAATTCTGAGCTTCTAGCTTATTAGCAGTGTTATGAACTGAATAGTGTTCCCCCAAAATTGATATGTTGAAGCCCCAAGCCTTAGTATGATTATATTTGGAGAAAAGGTCCATAAGGAGGGAATTAAGATTAAATGAGGCCATGAGGGTGGGGCACCAATCCAATAAGCTGGGTTTTAGTATATATGATTTTTACAAATAATAATAAAGTTTGCCCTAAGAATTGCATAGTATTCTCTTTTAGATAAACTATGATGTGTAAATTTCATGTAGCAATATGTGTGTTGTTTCCCATCCAATATTCCAGAGCAAAGACACCCTTTCCTCATCCAAACCAGTCAGCCTATTTTCTTTTCACTTGCTTGACTAACCTGAATTGTTTTTCAGCATCAGATTGTAGATACAAAGCTAGAATAGGTACAAAAGTCAGCATGGGAAAGGGAACTTGCTCAGAAAGGTCATTTAGACTCTTGGCTGAAAGGACATACCGGATACTCTTGGGAGCTTGAAGTCTAATGTCATCAAATAGCCTTGTGCACAGATATGCAGAAAGTGATGAGAGATAAAAGAAATGAAAGTAGAAAATGAAGAACCAAACCAAAGTCCATTATATCTCCTCTGCCTTTGCATTTGTGTTGGTTTTGCCTTATGCACTCGTTGTATAAGTAACTGTCATCTCTATCCATTCTGTTTTCCAACCCGCTAAGCTGATGGTTAGCCTTGATTTTTCTGTCAGTCCCCACATCTAATTACCCACTACTGCTATAAACTCTACATATTAAATATCTCTGCATACATTCATTTACTTACTCCACTGTGTCACTCCAGGCTACCATCATCTAAAGCTTGCACTGCCATAGCTTCCATGAGTGTTCTCTGCTTCTCAGTCATTACCTGACTTCCACTCATCCTTCCAGCTTTCATTTAAACACAACATCTACTGAAAACACTTTCTGGAGAAAACACACATATATGTGTGAACACACACCACACACATGTATACTCAAGTCTCTGGTAACATCCTACATAGCACTTGATGCTGCAAAAGACTCAACTTTTAAGGTTGCAATTAATATCAGCCTTCTCTGAAAGACTATAAGACTATTTTCCTGATTGCTATGTCCTTAGTGCTTAGCTCTGAGCTAGGCATGTAGTCTACACTTTATAATACAGTAGTTATTCACTTAGTGAATGAAGTAACAAAACCTACTTATGAGATAGAATCAAAGTCTAAACAGCAGAAATTTCTATTTCTTTCTTTTTTAATATATATATTTCTTCTAAAAAAACTGGATACATATGCAGAATGTGTAGATTTGTTACATAACTATACACGTGCCATGGTGGTTTGCTATACCTCTTGACCCATCCTAAGTTCTCTCTCCTCGCTCAGCAGGAACTGATATGTGCTGTTCCCTTCTCTGTGTCTGCATGTTCTCACTGTTCAACTACCACTTATGAGTGAAAGCATGCAGTGTTTGGTTTTGTGTTCCTGTGTTAGTTTGTTGATGATGGCTTCCAGCTTCATCCATGCCTCTGCAAAGGAAATGATCTCATTTCTTTTTATGGCAACATAGTATTTCATGGTGTGTACGTACCACATTTTCTTTACCCAGTCTATCATTGATGGGCATTTGAGTTTGTTCCATATCTTTACTACTGTAAATACTGCTGCAATAAACATACATGTGCATGTGTCTTTATAGTAAAATGATTTATATTCCTTTGGGTATATACTCAGTAGTGGGATTGGTGAGTCAAATGGTATTTCTGGTTCTAGATCATTGAGAAATCATCATACTGTATTCCTCAATGGTTGAACTAACTTACATTCCCACCAACAGTGTAAAAGCATTCCTATTTCTCCACAGCCTCACCAGCATCTATTGTTCCCTGACTCTTTAATAATCCCCATTCTAACTGGCATGAGATATACAAGCAAAGAGCCAAATCATGAATGAACTTCCACTCACAATCACTACAAAGAGAATAAAATACCTAGGAATATAGCTAACAGGGATGTGAAGGACCCTTCAGGGAGAACTGCAAATTAAGGAAATAAGAAAGGACAAACAAATAGAAAAATATTCCATCCTCATAGACAGGAAGAATCAATATTGTGAAAATGGCCATACTGCCTAAAGTAATTTATAGGTTCAATGCTATTGTCATCAAACTATCATTGACATTCTTCACAGAATTAGAAAAAAGTAATTTAAATTTCATATGGAATCAAAGAAAGACCCCTATAGCCAAGACAATCCTATTCAAAAAGAATGAAGCTGGAGGCATCAGGCTACCTGACTTCAAACTACACTATAAGGCTACAGTAACCACAACAGCATGGTACTGGTACCAAAACAGACATAGACCAATGGAGCAGCTGGAGACCTCGGAAATAACACCACAAATCTACAACCATCTGATCTTTGACAAACCTGACAAAAACAAGCAATGCAATGGAGAAAGGACCTCCTATTCAATAAATGGTGCTGGGAAAATTGGCTAACTACCTGCAGAAAACTGAAAGTTGACCCCTTCCTTACACCTTATACAAATATTAACTCAAGACAGCTTAAAGACTTAAATGTAAACCCCAAACCTATGAAAACCATAGAAGAAAACCTAGGCAATACCATTCAGGACATAGGCATGGGCAAAGACTTCATGATAAAAACACCAAAAG
Organism: Saimiri boliviensis; assembly: GCF_048565385.1. Lineage (NCBI taxonomy): Eukaryota > Metazoa > Chordata > Mammalia > Primates > Cebidae > Saimiri > Saimiri boliviensis. Next base: position 28,833,685 of record NC_133453.1, on the reverse strand, counting down.
CAATTGCAACAAAAGCCAAAATTAGCAAATGAGATCTAATTAAACTAAATTACAGCCTTCTATACAGCAAAAGAAACTATCATCAGAGTGAACAAGTCACGCATACAATGGGAGAAATTTTTTGCAATCTAGCCATCTGGCAAAGGTCTACTATCCAGAATTTACGAGGAACTGAAACAAATTTACAAGAAAAAACAAACAACCCCATCAGAAAGTAGGCAAAGGATACAAACAGACACTTCTCAAAAGAAGTGGCCAACAAACATGATAAAAAGCTCAACATCACTTATCATCAGAGAAATGAAAAATCAAAACCACCAGAAGTTTCAGCTTCTATATATGAGGGTTTAGTGGTGAACTATTGTCTTAGAAATGAGTAGAAGCTTAACAGGAAGTTTTCTTAAATTATATGCTTATATAATGAAAGCACAGTTTTTAATGTAGATTTTATGCATTTATAAGGGCATCTGAAAGACATTGGAATAAGTGGCTAAGCCCTCTCACATCATTCCAAAGTGCTGACATAGAATCTACATATTAGAAATATTTACATTTCCCTATGGTATTAATACTAGTACAAGGGTAAAGTAATTTTGTAAAAAAAAATACAGATACAAATGCACTCTTTCAATTTCTCAAGTAAAAATAATTTTGCTGATCTAACGGCAAGGGCTCTTTAAAGCATGGTGAAAGGCATAATCACCAGGCCCCAACTTACCTGATACAGTAACTCCATAACCACTCTTAACAAAGTCTATAGGCTATTTAATTGCTTTCTATTTTAGGTTTTAGCTGTATTCCTTAGAATTTCAAATAAGGTTCCCAGGCCAAAAGGCAATGGGAGTGGCTCATCAAAATTCAGAGAATTCAGATTTCTTTGGTGTCTGCAGGTTAATCCTTTTGTTATACAAAGTTGATTGACACTGAGGATTCTCCTTAAATCGTCAAGCCATGCAAGGACAGTGCTAGGACTGGAATTGAGGTGTTAAGAATCCAACAGCACCTCACACTGACCTTTAATTCTTCATCCTTGAAATGATTGCATGCTACATTTTATCTAGTATCAATAGATAATAAGGCATTATAATTGAATATTCAAATTAACACAGAATTTTACAGGTATGGAAATAATTTTTTAAAGCTTCTAAATAGAATGATTCATCTTCCTGCAATAATGGAGATGTTCTATATCTGTACTGCCCAATAGAGTGACCAACAGGCACTTGTGTGGTTATCACATGCTTGAGATACGTCTAGTGCAATTGATAAATTGAAATTTTACTTTTAATTAATTTAAAATCAATTAAATTTAAATAACCACATGTAACTAATGGCTACTGTATTGGATAGTACAGTTTTAGAATATATTTAGAGACACAGACTAAATTATCTTGAATAGTTTTTATACTTCATGGTCATTAGAATATTGTGAATTTATATTTACAAGGTCCATAATTACATAAAGAGTGCTAGATTTCATTAATAATTAGGAAAATACATTCTTAAAGTATATTTAAAACCACAATAAGATACCATCACAGACCTGGCAATATCAAGCACTGGCCAGAATGCAGAGTAAGAACTGGATTTCCATACATTGCTGGTAGAAGTGAAAATTTGTACAACCATTTTGGAAAACTCTTTAGCAATATCATCTAAAGGTGATTATATGTAAAACTTATGACTCAATAATTTCACTCCTATATATAATCCCCAACAGAAATATACTGTATGTGAGCACCAAAAAACATGTACACAATGTTCATCAGTCTACTGTTTGTAATAGTCCCTAACTAGATACACCTCCATGTTCACGAATGGCAGAGGCAAATAAATTACAGCATTTTCATATAAATGGTATGACACACCAAGGAAAATAGTTGAAATGCTAGTACTTAATCTCATGAGCATAAAATTAATTACATGAAGCCAGAAACAAACAAAAAAAATGTATACTTTATGAATCCCTCTATATAAAGTCCAAAACAAGAAAAGTTAACCTATGATGTTAAGAAGTCAGGTTGTAATTACTTGGAGGGGAAGAGGAGCAGGAGAGACCTTACAGATGCTTGTATGTCCTGCCATCTGATTTCAAAGGTGATTACTCTATATACTGTGCCTCATTTGTGAAAATTGACAACAATGTATGCTTAGGATTTGAACAATCTTCTCTCTATATGTGATACTTGAAATAGTCAAATTTATCTTAGAAATTCTGTTAAATCACATATATTTGTCACAGTTTAAATATTCTTAGAAAACAGTCACTATATAACTATGCACATTGAGAAATTTAGAGAAAAGTGATAAAAGCTGAAAAGTCTAAGAGAATTATTTTGTCAAGGGCTCAAATTGCCATTTTTATCATAAAAATTGCTGAATGTCTTGTGCACATTTTACAGAATGCATTTATAAAATGAGTTATGATTTCTCAATATTTTAACATAAGTCTGGTATATTTTATATAACATGGAATTAAAATAAGAACATGAAGGGTAATATTTTTAGAAATCCAATCACAAAACTTTTATAGTGCTTTTATAGTAATTTTTCACCTTGAAGGTTAAAAAGGAAAACAAGCTTTAGAAATATTACTTATTATCAATGCTGTGAAGTCACTAACAAGGACAATACTTAAAAAAAAAAAACTTGTAAAGGAAATCCCTATTAGCAATTTGATGCAAGTATAGCTTGCATATATTATAATTATGCAACATTTAAAACCTCTATCCTGAATTTCTGCTTTTCCTTTGGCTATATGCCTACTTTTCTTAAATTGATTTATTAATGTCCAAGGTGGCTTTGCAGTTTTATCCTTTTAGCAATAATAGATGCAATATATCACAAAAACAAATTTTTAAGAGAACATCATTAGAGTGATATAGCACTGGTAATAAACCCCTTCACACTTGGATGAACTTAAATCAGTTTCTCTTTATTGATTTTTGGTCATAACATAATTTTAAAGTTCAACTCAGTTAATAAAAAAAGATTTGCTCTGGTGTTATGGGCAAAATACTTGTGTTGTAAGTTTCCACATCATTTGTGAAAGAATGTTATAGTTGTATCATATATGGATCTTAGATAGATATAGCAATGAGAATATTATTTTATGATAATCTTTATGTATAATATCTTTCCCTCTCCTTCTATTGATGTCAGTTCTTCAGCATCCTTATCATAAGACCCAATGACATCATTAGTATTTATTTCCTATTTATGTATATGTGTGTGAAAAATGTAAAAATTTAGTAGGTATCAAATGTACACACTGTAAATCTATTTAAAATATTAATTTTATACATATCATGACAACATTTCAATGACTTTTACAAATAACGTGATGATTTTCTTTAGAACAATTTTACATCTTTATGCAAGACTGTCAGTCCCATGCAGAGAGTGGGTTGATTTTTGATCTTGCAGTTCATTCAAAAAGTGTCAAAAATCAATTAATGTAACCTGTTTTTAACATTATGAATCACAGACTTATGCAGGGTCTATGCCATCAGAAGAATTAATAACTTCATCCAGAACTACGTAATTGAACATACACAAAAAGAGAAAAAAATAGTTTTATATGAGTTCGAATACTGGTGTTAAACTTCTATTGATTGCTATTCTTCCTGTGAAGCTGTGTCTAATATAATGGTTCCCTCCTTCTCCTCACTACAACATAGCAGATTATATACACAACATGTTCCCCTGGGCTTACTCAGATATGGTCCACAGCATTTATAAAATTCTTAGCTCTCTACCAGTAATTTCTGGCCTTTAGTTTTTTCACCCAAGAAATCCTATTACAAGAGAAAAAGAGTACACTCTCATATAACCTTATATCCATTCTATAGTTTAAAAGATGAATTATGCACACATTTTCCCACTTCATTTTTAAACATTCCTTGCAATATCCCTCACGTGTATGTGATAAGACTGCAGATCAAAGCATCTGGTCTGTAATTCCTTGAGCACACAATAAAGAGAAAGGTAGCATCAGATAATTAGCAACCAATGGTTTGAGGAGAATTAAAAGATAATTTTATTATTAGCTTGGATTACAGAATATAATTTTCATTGACTCTTGTTTTACAGTGAAAAAGGCAATGGATACTTGCTCTATTTTGCAGCAGCCTAAAATGTACAAGCTCTGTATCACAATTTATCTAGTGATAAAAGGGTCCTCTATAGAGTTGATCGAAGCTAAAACCCAAAATGTGTCTCCAGCATCTCTCTGTCATCATCCAACAAAGCTTCCTAACATCAATGCAAGTTCAAATGTTATTTAACCCTTAAAACTCAGTTTAAATGTGTTCATTCATTTGACAAATATTAACTGAGCAAGGCGTTTTATATTAGAGATTTAGCAGAAAAAATTAAGACATGAAACTTTCTCCCGAAATAAAAGAGCAAACAATTTAACATGAGGCAGACAAGGAGAGAATTTGTTAGTATAGTAAGCTATGTCTATAGAGGATAGCCAGAGTAAGGCTAGGCAGACAACATATGTTAGATTATCAATTTCCATAGGAAAAACAAGGAAATGGTCTGATTTCTCACAGTGACAATCTATTGTCATCAGAACACATGAAATACATTTAGAGGTAGTTGAAGAGACCCATTAAAACATAAGCTACAGCATCATAAAGAACTAGCTTCAAATTCAAGTTTAAATACTGGTCATTTTGTTGAGTCTACGTGTTTTTTATAATTTAAGCTTCCATATAGTAATTTATAAAATTAGATTACAAGGATTTTTGTGATGACTGAATAAGATAATATGTGTAAAGCACTTAGGTCCTAGAATATAATAAATGCTCAATAAAGTGTGTATTTCTTCTGCTGCATTTAAATCTTAAGGCAGAATGTTGAATCAACACATATCATGACAACCAAAAAGATCAATATCTATTTGTAAATTAGATGAGAAAAAAAGTACATTTAATGAATGCCTAATACTGTCTGCTTGCTTCTGTGACATCATGTGACATGATTATTGTGAACACATAAGATGAATAAAGTAGTTGTTTACTATAGCCTCAAAGTCTGCATTGCTGATAAGAACTGCTTTGGAAATATCAGCATAAAATCTTTTTTATAAGTTGCACGTAATTACAGAATCAACTCTGAGTTTTAATCAGTAAGAATTTAAGTTCTGTGTGGCCTCAATGAGGCCAAAGTACAAATTAAATTTTTTTCTATTGGGAGGCTTATTCAGAAAATTATAGGCAATTTAATCCTTCATTAATATATGAGAAAGATAATTTTTCCCTAACTCTATCCTTCAAAGAGTAAAACATCTGGCTATAGCATTCATACCTTTGTTTTATCTGTTTGTTTGCATCCTTGCTTATTTTTAAGGAAGCCTGTATGATAAGCCAATAAGAAAATAGAGGGCAAAGCCAGGCTATGTTCTCATAAGATTTAAGTCTGTGAGAGAATGTCTAGAATTAATAATGTGTGAACCTGGAGCTAGTCAACCAGCTAATTGCCTTCAACAGTGTTCATCATTAATCCAGAGACTGCCATTCCATTTTAGTTAAATAGGGAATTTCGCATTGGCAAAAGCAAGTCCATAGTACTTATGTCTCATTCGAGGTTGACTGCACAGCTTCACTGGATGCCAATGGCTCGTGCTGGTACACGTCAGCATCATGGGATTTATCCTGGTAACCTACGTTTATGTGGATCAAAAAGATAAGAGATTTCTGTACATCTCTTAAATTACACATAACATATAGAATGAAGATATTCAGAGATCCCAAAGACAGCCATATTTACTGTTTTTAAAATCTCAAAAGATGTTTTAAAAGTTCACCTTATGTACTAGAACTTTTATTCTTGAATGTATATGCCAAGTTTTTACCACTCAAATGTAAATATACAGGGAACAAATAATTCCTATAGATTCTATTCCTTTTTATGACAAAAATGTTTTAAAATAATATTTTCTCCTCTGATTTATAGGAAGGAAAGAAGATAAACTTTGTAGAATCATAAAATCAGTAAGTTCAGAGTTTACCGGTTACAATCTCACTACTTAATTGTTAAAATGGAAAAGAATGAGACCTAAAAAAAGTTATGATTTTAAGCAATTGATCAATGGTGGAGCTAAAACCATTTCTTATTTTGTCTTCTAAACATTATTGCATTTCTGAAAAGTATATACACATAAATTACAAATGGTAAAGTTTTTATAATGTCTTTTCATAGCAATCAATAAATAGGTGACTATGTCACATTTATATTGTAATTCTGACGCACACATAATACTTTAAAAACTACTAAACAAGCATGTCAGAAAGACCTAAATTATGACATTTTTAAATATTCTTTAATAAAAAATAATAAGATTTTTAAAGCAATTCCCTCTACTTGTGATTGACAAGATATATCATGATTCCAAACAGTCCAATTTTTGGTCACCTTCTCCCACTGTATTAGTTAAATTCAGAATGGGTGGGGAGAATAAAAATCTGATTATATTATTCATACTAGCCCTGTCCACAGCCTTCCTCTGCCCCTTACTGAGCCTCCCTAGAAGCTAGAAACAACCAATGGACAACTATATCACATACACACACCACCATATTCTGATCATTCATCCCTGAAATTATGTATTCTTTACTCCTATACTTTATAAACAGTAGTGTAAATTGTGTGCATAGCCAAATTCATGACACAAAACTCTTAGGAGTAAAATAGAAACCTTCACAAACTCTCTGGTTTTGTAAATGAAAACAAAATTTTAATATAAAGTGACAGTTTTGTAACTTCAAAAATAGGCTTTAATTTTTAAAGAACATTTAATTCAGGAATAAAAAACGTATTTTTCATAAACCCGCAAAAAAAAATGAGATTTTTCATCAGTATTTCTATAGGTGAGTGAAATTTCCATGGTGAAAGAAGTAAAAGCCTATTTCAACTATCACTAGTACCTTAAGGATGAAGAAAATAGTTTTAATTTTGGATAATAAATCACTTTTGTCGCATTTCAACAATCAAGAAACTTGCTTATCAAAACAGAATTTAGTCATCACAATGCAAAGTCCTCAGGTAATGAGAACTGCATTAACATCTTTTTCTCCTTTTATAACTGGATCAATATTTTTGAGTATATAAGAATATGTATTCATTGAATTCCTTTCACCTTCTGTATTTCATATTTGCTACAAATTATTTAATGTCACAGGAGACTGGAAGGTCTATTTTAAATCTAAACACATAAATACACTGTCAAGTGGACACAAACAAGCATACAGAAAGAGGTTTTTTTATTCACCATTCCAAATGTTCAGTATTGCTTTGACCTAGTTATAAAACCACAGATTTTGTTTTATTTCCCAGCCTCAAAGTTAATTCAGAGGATTTTAGCAGAAGAGAATGAATAGGTATATAGCATTCTCCTAAGATCTCTCGTTCCTGGGATAATATATATCAGGTGTTATCTGACTTCTTGTGTATATCCTTAGTTCCCATCTTGTTTGAGATGGCAACAGATGAGGTGTAAACAATAACCAAAGATTTGCCAAAATGTGGTTGCACGTATTTTTCTCTGGTTGGAAGGTACCTCCCTCCCTGCTACATTCAGTTAAGGCTTTCTTATCCCTCAGTTTCTGTCAAATAACAATCCTTGGGTAAAATTTTCTGACCAAGCTGTATCTCCCAATTATGTATTATTGCTCCATGTATCTGTGTACTTATCCTGTTGTTAATATGTAATTGATGAATTAATGTCTCACTTCTCCATTATGATCTCCATCAGGACAATGAAGATATTTATTTTTGCTACTTTTTGGGTCTCTGGTTTCTATAAAATGATGTGAGTACCTAGCACATGTCCCACATATTTATTTGAAAAACATTAACCATCTAATTCCAGACATTTTGTCTAACCCAGTATGGGAGGTAACTTCAACACAACCTCCCTACTTGGAGACTGAAAGAGCAATTGCACCTCATGATACTCGGAACCATGGATCATGAAACAGGGGGTGGTTTGAGTGTCAGTCTCCAGTTGCAAATATATAAACCTAAGCATTAAAATGAAACTGCTTGGAGTTGATAGGGTCAGAAGCCATAGATCTGTAATGAAATTTAGATGTCAGCTGCTAGAATCAATATGAATGACCATATGCTCAAGAGACTCACGTAATTACTAAGCATTAAATGAATATGTAACTTTAGTCAATGTGCATGGTACTTCCTTAGCAACAAGGTTGGTTTTGTTAAAATGTACATAAACATTGCTATGCTTGCCATTTGGTAGATCCACAAAGAAAAGTATAAAATCACAGACCATACATAAGATATGGGTATCAGTCACCTAACAGTATGGCAGCAGTCAGGCAGGCTTGGGGATACAGACATCTCAGTGAGTTTCAGAAAGGTGAAGATAAATTTTCAATAGTTTTATTTTTGCCAAAGACATAGACAAATATACTGTCTTAACATTGTCATTAAAAGGTCCTCTCCCAGTTGCCATAAAGATTTCCTGAGCAAAGAGGGAATAACAATCTTTAGGTGTCAAAAACAAAATATTCCTGGGAAAAATAATCCATCTGAAAATCTTATCCTAAATTTTTTTCATCAAATTCTTTGCTTGTTTAGTTATCCTTTTCTACAGAAGAGTCTCATACTACTACTATTCCTTGATGCTAAGAGGCTACCAAAATGTGCCTTTCCTCCTAGCACAAACACTATAATTATACCTCACCTATGCTTGAACTATTACTTCTAGATTATCAAAAAAAAATGGTTCTCTCTTAATATTTATAAAGATTACATTATATAAAAATTATGAGGTGAGACCAGCTTCTTAATTCTTTTTCAAAGTATCTACATCTACAGTATCCATATGCACAGTGCCTGAAGCATAGTATGTCTCTCACAAGTATTTGATTCGTAAATTGAATAAATAATTCTAACAGTAGCTTTTTAGTTTAGAAATTCTTATATAAAAACACTATATGTTAAGTACATAAGTGGATATTTTTTGGATTATCATGGGTGTCATATTTTCACTATCTTTGTATTCCAGCAGTACTGAATGACTATATTATGACCTTCTGATGCTATTAACATTAATGCTTTATTACCAGGAAATTCACAACCAGAAATGAGGAGTATGGGTTAACGGTCAAAATCAGCAGCAAACATTTTCCCCGTTCTAATTGCTGTCAATATATTCTGCTTCCTTAAAACTTCTTATTCACATTTAAAAAATGCAAAACATATGAATTTTAGTTAAAAAAATCCCTAATTCCTTAATAAATTAATTAGAAAAAAATTAAGAAGAGAAATCAACTCATCCCAGTCTGCTATTAGCTCCAACATTGCTTTTAAGTTATCAACTATTATCTTACTGCCAAACCTAATGAAACTTTTAAATTATCATCCTAATTTTTTTTTTAATTAAAAAAAATGAGCATTTAACACAAACACTCTCCTTAATACACTATACTCGCCTGGTGTTTATGACCCCATATTCTCTTGGCTTTTTTTTTTAATTATTAAATCATGATTTTCCACTCTTCCTCCTTCAGGTCTCAGCTTAAATGTGTCTTTCCTAATACCCTTGACCTAATTTGAATTTTCCTCTTTAATAAAACTCTGTAGCTTATCTTCATAGTTGTTAACAGTATTTTCTAACGTTATATGTTATAGGTGGTTGTTATGTGTCTAATGCATTTACCCCATACATACCAGACAGTAATCTCCAGAAGAGATAGTACGTTCATTTTGTTCAGAAGGCTCTTGCACTTAATTCAAGAATATTTGTTTAATGCTTGTTGGATAGGTAAATAGCCACACTCCTGTTAGTGTCTTTAAAGAGGCATATGCTTTTGTTTTCTCAGTTCACTAAGTGCCTCTTATATGCTTCCCTGTACTTCATGCCCTGGCCTCTAAACCCTGACACTGATTTTAAATTACTCTTAGGGGCTAGGGTTGCAGTATTTGGGGCTTGCTTATAAATACACACACTTATACAAATATATACATATATTCATTATTTATCTGAAAATCTAATTTTACTAGGTATACTATATTTCTATATGCTAAATCTGAAAACTCATCTGATCCTACTATTGAAGTAATGTTTCCCTAAAATTGTGAAAATGTGGTTTGTTTCTTAAATACAAAACTGTTTCACAGCTCTATAATTACCTTGCATGAAACTTTCTTTTAGCATTATTTTTATATGAAACTTATTTATATATATAACTGTCTTTTCAGCAAGATAGATATATACCTATATTTATATCTTCGTATATATTATCAAATACATATATATATATATATATATATATATATATATATATATTTCTTGAAGGTACTTCTCGTCCTCCTGAACCAAAAGTGCATTACTCTCTATCTTGTTCAACCACCTACAGATTCAAATTATATATTAGATCAAAATTATGCACATGATTTTCAATGATCAAGTACTTAAAATACTGAGAAAATGACTTGGCATTTAATTTGAAAGCCACTATGACTCCAAGTTTCTAAGTTCCATAATTACCTCAAATCCATCTTTGCGTTACATTCTTCCTAGCTTTCCCCTCAAGACTTAAAAAATATATATATGTGATTTGTTTACTCTCATCCTAAAAATTTTTAATTAATATTATGCTGGTGAATCTATCATCTGATATACAAGCTTTAATCACCCAGTATAACACTATCACACTGAAGTAGAATATTTTTCATTCTCTCATTGAACCATCAGTGTTTGAATTCAGTTAAAGCCAGGAAAATGAATCCTGAGGGAATAAATACTTTGCATGGATTACCTTCCAGCCAACACAACAATTAACAGACATAAGGCTTGTAGTTACATAAAACATTTATAATATACTACAAAATCTCTGCATTTATTCAGGAGTATTCAAAATTTTACAAAAAATTTTATTTTCATGCATATAAGGATTATTTGCCTCTGTTATATTTATGGATCAAAAAGTTTAAATGATAGAATCAATCATATTTATTCTCACACAAATACATTGATGCTATGATTTTTGTTATTTAAATGTAAATTTACACCAAAAAAAAAGCCAGTTCAATGATTTTATCCATTACTTATATTTTTCTCAATCTATATGAACTTCATCTTTCAAAGACTTGGAAAATAAAGCTGAAGTTAAATGTATCAAGTCAAGCAAAGTCAGTGTACCATGACTTTATATTTACTATCCTGTAGTAATCAAATAAAGGTATTTTCATTTGAATCATGAGTTTGACATCTAGAAATAATGTGGGTGGGGATGAAAAAAGCTATATTTATTTGGGGTGGGGAGTGAAGATAATGAAGCCAAGGTTGCTGGTATAAATAAAAATGAAACCCAATTAACTTCTACTGCCAGCTGAGCAAAAATGGGAAAGGGGAGGGAAGAATGTATTGCTCTTTTTCTTGCCCATTTATTCTTCACACACAAAAAAGGAGGGGAGATATTAAATATGTCTATCACACTAATATCTTAGCAATAACCCTAAGAGAACAATTAATCCCCTTCCCACCCCCAGCTGAACAGAAGAAGCAAACATTATGGCAGCAGGCAACATGTAGCTTTAAAAAGCATATAACAAAGAAAAACTAATGAATTTAATGTTACTACTCTCTTCTATTTGAATAAGATGGGTATTTGAATAAGATGCAAGAAATGGAGCACTGACTGATGTAACTGAAAATTTGCTGTCCAAACAAGTTGTTTTTTTTAAACATTTGAAATAATATTTTGAATTTGCATTTAAATTTTAAGTATTGAGTCATACCCTTTATGAAAATATAAAATAAAATTTTAAGAATTTGGGATATTATGCCCTTGTTCTTTATATTGTTGAATAATAATGTTAACTAGCACGCTGATCAATGTCAATTAAAATTCCATTTTTTCCTGAACCATTTTTATTAAGTTAACTTATATGTTTGTTACATGCCAATCCATTTATATTTTGGGTTTCTTCTAGAAGTTACATTAAAGTTTTCATGTCCCCTTTTTCCTATAGGATTTCAATACATTTTACTATATGAAAACTTTTATCCTTAAATAATTTGTGCAGCTTCTCTATTTAAAAAACTTGTAATTGTCATGTTAATAATCCAACTAACATTATCAAGTGACAAATTTGATTAACTAAAATAATTTTTGTTACTAGCTATTTTAAGAAAGCATCAACTCTAACAGTTTATAAAACTAAGTATATGATGAGAAAAAAATGCTTATATAGGTAATTAGGATTTACTGAAAATGTATTTAATATATAGATATCTAATCTGAATATGTAATATTTATATATCACATATTTGATAATTTAATTCATGTGTATTATACAATAAATGGGAACTTTACATTCAATATTTTCCTAGGAGACAACTTCCTTTCACTATTCTTTCCTCTCTCATTTCTTCCTTCTTTCTTCCTTTTTTTTTTTGAGACGGAGTTTCGCTCTTGTTACCCAGGCTGGAGTGCAATGGCGCGATCTTGGCTCACCGCAACCTCCGCCTCCTGGGTTCAGGCAATTCTCCTGCCTCAGCCTCCTGAGTAGCTGGGATTACAGGCACGCGCCACCATGCCCAGCTAATTCTTTGTAATTTTTTAGTAGGGACGGGGTTTCATCATGTTGACCAGGATGGTCTCGATCTCTTGACCTCGTGATCCACCCGCCTCGGCCTCCCAAAGTGCTGGGACTACAGGCTTGAGCCACTGTGCCTGGCTCTTCCTTTTTAACTTTAACTATTTCCAAAGTTATATGGTCCCTGTAAGAGGCTGAATCCTCGGATTACTCCACCAAGAATCCTGGTCTTTGGTCAGGCTCTGTGTACCCTGTCCCCTTGAGTGTGTATGGGCCATATGAATACACTGTAGTTTCATTCCCAGAAGTATGTTAATTTTTTGCTGTTTGCAAGAGATTTTGCAGATATACTTAATACTTCAAATCAGCTGACTTTGACATAATGAAAAGGGAGATTATCTTGGGTGAGCCTGATCTAATTGGGTCAATCTTTCAAAAGTCAGAAAGATAGAAAGCAGCAAAAATGTTCTTCTGTTGGCCTGGAACAAAGCAGTCATGTTGTGAACTGTCTGTGGAGTAAGCTACATGGCTAGGACCTGAGAATGGTCTCTAGGTTTGGAGAGTAACCCCAGGCTGCTGGCCGGTAAGAAAATGGGGACTCTAGTCCTATAGCTGCAAGAAGCTGAATTCTTCCAACAACCTAACTGGGCTTGGAAGAGGACATCAATCACCAGATGAGAACTCAGCACTGGTGGATATCTCAATTTCAGTTTTGTGAGACACTCTGAGCAGGATATAGCCATGTTTCACCTGTACCTCTAGCCCATGGGAACCAACACGACAAATACATGGGGTTTTTTGTTTGTTTGTTTGTTTTTGAGCCATTAAGTTTTTGGTAATTTATTACACAGCAATAGAAAACAAATACAATTCTAATGATTTATCTGAGTCATAGAAATTTTATTCTCTAGTAAAGAAAACAAATTATATAGTTTGAGGAAAATTTACTAATTCTTATTTATATCCAATGAAAAGCAGTCCATGATAAACTTGTTACTTCCTGAAAGACAGCAATAACTTCATACCACTCCTTTATATCAGTCTATCTAAATACCCTTAACAATATGTTACACTAGTCTATGTTATGTAGAACATAAAGTTGCTTTTTGTCATCTATCTTATCAGTCTTATCAGATTACGGTCATATGCAGAAATAAATGGAACACCAAACAAAATTAATGTGGAAAAGTCAGGCTCCTAAATTCATAGAGGTTGAAATTCCTAACAGGACTCACATGTTCACAGCAATGACAGGAACATCATATACTTCCTTTAAGCTACTCGTGAATCTCCACTAATATGAGGGAACCTAGTTCTCCCAGGGAAATGGAGACAGCTTCTAGAAATATTTCCATAGGCTAGGGGTGTGATGGCTCATGCCTGTAATCCTTTGGGAGGCCGACACCAGCGGAACACTTAAGGTCAGGAGTTTGAGACCAGCCCAGCCTCCCTGGTGAAAACCCATCTTTACTAATACAAAAATTAGCCAGGTGGGATGGTGGATGCCTGTAATCCCAGCTACTTGGGTGGCTGAGGCAGGGGAATTGTTTGAACCCAGGAGGTGGACATTGCAGTGAGCCAACATCAGAGCACAGCACTCTAGCCTGGGCAACAGAATGAGACTGCCAGGAAAAAAAAAAAAATCCATATAGTAAAATAGAAATTACAAGCAGCAGTAAGAGGCCGTGTGAACTTGAACAAAGCTGCAGAAAGAATATCTATGTACATGGAAACTGGCTCAAAACCTGAGAAAGTCATGATTCCCACATCTCTTTTTTGCTCAGAAAAGGAAATATATGATGAGCTCTTCTATATTCATGAGGTGTTAATCTCCTCTGAACAAAGCTTTGCTAAACACATGTCCACCTCAGTATTTCTTTCAGCTTCCAGATAATCAATGATTAATTTGAAGTTATTTTACACATTGAGAACCAATTCCTTCAAAATAATTGCTTTCTTACTCCTTTTTTCTCCTCTTAACCAATGAACATTAATTGAGCATCCAGACACTGCAGAGCACCATAAAAATAGAAATAAATGTATTATAAGCAATCAAGTCTTTGAATGGTGCTATGTGCTAACAACTATTTCCTTACCTTTAGCTATATATATATATATATATATATATATATATATGCAAATTGCTTTTATATATATATATATATATATGAGCAAATTGTTTTTACTAACCTAGAGTTTATATGATTAAAGGCTGTAGACAAGGAGGAGAGTTTAAATGAAACCTCATAGATTACTGTCCAGTATATATATATATATATATATATATATATATATATATATATATATATATAAAACAAGTCTTATGGGAACTTGCTCTGAATGAAAATCAATGCACACTCACATGGCATAAATAATAATGAGATTTACTGTGATGAGACAGTATGCTTTGGCATTGTGCTGTCAGAGGCAGAGAAAACTTGTGGGTTTCTGCCAATCAAGCTGAGCTTAAAGGGCATGTCACAATGTTCAGATCATGTTACATTAATGAAAAGATTACATAAAAGAGAAACAGATATCCCTAACTTGTTTCAATATTCTATCAAACATTATAAAATACTCTCTCTCACCTCCCCTCCTTGACTTGCATGATCTTTCTGTTGATTTCTATATATAAATCTAGAAAGTCCCATAAAGAGTTTTTTAAAAATCAATTTTGGCAACTATTCCTATTTAATTAAAGTACAAGATGTATAGATAATCATCTAAAAACTTCTGATGGACAAATTTAGAAGGAGGCAACAAAACCAGTGTAAATTTCTGTGGAGGTTTTCCAAACCCCAAACCTGAATTTTAGATAATTTGAGAGTTATATGGTGGCAAAGCCTCCTCAGAGAACACACCCTGTATATGCAGTTCTGAGTTATGATATATGTTAGAGTACAATATCATAGAGTGGAGGAAACAATTTATAATTAAAATCTCATATTTTCAATAGAATAATGAGCCTTCAAAGTCTTCAGTGGATACTTTAATTTACACATTCATTCAGCAAGAATATTTTTATAGGGCTATTGTGTTCATAGCACTGCACAGAATTATCATACTGGAGGGAGGCAGAAGCAGCAAAGACTATTTTCATTCTGCAGAGCCTACCATGAACGGGAGATGGTAGATAAAAAAATATAAATAAAAAGTACTTGGTTCTATAGTGCCGTGGAAAGTAAACAGAGGATGAGAGTGGTCCGCATAGCACCAGTTATCTGGACAAACAAAGAAAACGTCAAATAATCAACCAGATGATAATATATGCAATGGCAAACTGCCACGTACACAAAAGCTTCCAAATTGTTATTTTTTTTCTGTAAAGTTTAGAGTCATCTAGACAATAAATTTCAACAAATTTAAACAACTAGGCTAAAAATTTATCTATAAGTGAGGTATGCTGGCAAGTTAACAATGCCTCTTAAAAGACCTAGAATCTCTGTACTTGAAATATATTGACAAAATGCCCAAGGAAGAAAGGGTGGAATAAGCTCCGTGTATTGTTTTGGAATTGGACATATCAGAATGAATTCATAGAGAGAGAGAAAGACAGAGCACTATAAGTATGAGTGACACAGAGGTGAATAATGCAGTGTTGCAATTAAGGAACACATAGTCTCATGTGGAAAACATAATGAAGGAAACCTTAACAGTAACACAGAATGAAGAAGGGGAAACAGAAAGTACTGAAGAAACAGATAATTAGAACAACTAACCAAGAAAAAAAGGAAAGGGACTCAGAGATCATTCAAATAAAAAACAAACAGATGCCTCAGTGGAATCTGGATGGGTTCAAGTCAGAGCTGAGAAAGGGTAGGGGATATTTGTCGCTGATGGGGAAGAGTGCCCTAGGTAGAAGGAACCACATATGCCAAAGTGCATAGTTAAAACCACAGCCTGTTCTATTTGGAACACCGCAGAAAGGGACGAAAATGTGGGAAGAAACAACAGCAAGGTACTAAAGGGCCAGTAAATCAAGCTCAGTATTTAACTTTTCCAGTGAAGTCAAAGAGGATCATGAGAGTACTGAGGAAGGCGTGTGTCATAGTCAGGTTCAATTCACAGCCACCACTCTGGCAGTAGTGGCTTAGAAAAAGGTAAGACTGAAGCTAAAAGTGAAGTTTAGGGCTGTGACAGTTATCCAGGTGATAAATAATAAGGGTCTAGGAAATAATAAGTGGTCCTGGAATGGAAAGGAAAGAAGAGAAGGAGAGACTTGTTTTATGTATAATTTCATGGGATTTAATGTTTGATTTCATATGGGGGTGAAAGTCAAGGAATGGAAAACTCCGATTCTCTTGGCTCACGCCATTGTTTGGATGGTAGTCCTATTAAAATTATAAAGAATGTTGAGAAAGAAGGAAGTTATAAGAAAAAGATTGTGACTGTGGGCCACTACCTAAGCAAAATGGGATAGAAATGCACCGAATGAACAGAAGTCAAAATATGGGCTGTAACCACCAGGGGCCGTGTCTCACACCTGTAATCCCAGCACTTTGGGAGGTTGAGGCAGGCAGATAACCTAAGGTCAGGAGTTCAGTATGAGCCTGGTTAACATGGTGAAACCCTATCTCTACTAAAAATACAAAGATTAGCCAGGTGTGGTGGTGTATGCCTATACTCCCAGCTACTTGGGAGGCTGAGGCAGAACTGCTTGAACCTGGGAGGCAGAGGTGGCAGAGAGCCAAGATCATGTCATTGCAATCCATCCTGGGTGACAGAGTAAGACTCTTCCTTGGAAAAAAAAAAAAAAAAAGGAATATGAGCTACAATATGGAAGGCAGTCTAAGTTTAGACATGCTGCAAAAATATTACTTTAGCCATAATAAAACATGTTACTATCCCAGTTCATTGATTTCCAATGGATTTTATCTTGCAAGAGATTCAAAATTTAAATACAAAATTGGCTTAATGCCTTTCAAAGGCAATTAAGGTAAAATGTATTTTTGTCTAAACTGCCAAGTTCATTGTCAAACACCATCACACACATCGTCAAGAATATTCCATTTTCAGAGTAATTACTGTTTTAAAATATTTAAAATATACAAAATATATACCACACAAATGTGTCTAGGATTCAAATGAATTCCGCTACTTACATGTAGTACAGTACATATGGTTTTCCGAACATGTTTTACAAAACCTTTGTCTAAATAATAAGAATTACACTGCTTATTCAAGTTATCTTTTATTTATTTATCATTTGCCTATTCATTTACTGATATAACTATTTAAAATCAGGAGTTATAATATAAAAATTTTTCACTAAAGATCAGCTTGATAATGAGTCTAGAGTCTTCAAAATCCAGTGAGCAGTGCCTTCCTAGGGACCACAGGAAAATGATGTATTTATTATGGAACTTTTAAATTAGATTATACGTAAGTTGATACCATTAAATAAACTAAATCGATTAACTGATACCTAAAAATGTTTGCAATACACTGTCATATTTATCCAAATTTAAGAAACTAAGTTATTTTTTCTTCATCCACCTTTGAAACATAGTTAAGATATAGTTAGGGTGTAGATATGAACAATGCCAGGAATGTTTATCTTATTTCAATGAATTGGTCTTCTAAAAGTAACTAATTTGTTGCTTCAAAAATTTTTTCATCTAGTGTTACAGAACATCAGAGATAACTAGACACTGCATTATAGACAGGTTTTGAAGGAATGATTTCACACTAAGAATGAAGAAAACAAAAATTCAGTCATCCCTAACAGACAAAACCTTAGGGTGTCCCAAAGAAAAAAAAAGCAAGTTATAAAACCTTTTCACTTTCATCTTTGACATGTTTTAAGTCATTTGTCTGGACTCCTGATGGGCTTAAACCTAAGGAGACCTGGAAGTTTCAAGAGAATATTTTTCTTTCCATCTTTCATTTCAGACTGAAATGGCAGAGTGCCTATGGAGGTGAGTGCCAGAAGCAGCATTAAAAAATTGGCTCTTGTTAAATGCCTTCGAAGAAACCTATGTTTTCATCAGGAAATGGCAATTACATGGATAATATGGCCTGCCAAGGTTGATTCTGAAGAAGATGAATAGTACATGCTATGGATATTTTCCTTATGTTTATTAACACTTCATAAACAGTCTGATAGAAGCATATGATAAAAATTAGGATATGACCCAGAACTATACATTACTGTTTTTTCTCCCTACAGTTTTTATTCCTCCTGTACTAATACAACTAATACCAATATAAATGTATTTATTTTGACAAAGTCTTGCAATCAACTAGGATAAAAAATGTTTTGTTTCATTTTTCTATTAACCTTTTTCATTACTTATTTAAAAATTCATTATCCAATCTCCCTTTTAAGTGAATAAACCAACTATATGAGTGAAATAATCTTTTGCATTTAATCTGAAGTTTTTACTCACTGTTTTTATGACTCTGAATGATCTTGGACATGTGTATTTTGCCTCAGATGAAGGGCAGTATAGCACTGTTTAGATTCAAATTTCCTGTATTATCTATGTGACAATGAAGAAATTAATTAAACTCTCTGTGCATCAGTTTTCTCATGTGTCAAGTGGGTTTGATAATAATAGTACTGTTTTTCGCAAGGGCTGTTATTATAATGCAATAAATTAACATATTTAATATATTAATGAATTAATATATGATCTTTTCATATGTTATAAAGACATATTATAAAGACTACATAAGTGTTTCATATTATAATTCTTAAATAGTCTAACCTTAATGGGAAACTCAATGTTTCCTGGTCTTGGATTCAGGTTTCAAAGAACAAATGCTGTTAATTGAAGGACTTGAAAGAAATCAATCAATTTACCACAGTAGATGGTAGAGCTTTCAGGGGAGCAAGTAAAGATTTTAAATGAGAGTGGACAAAATCTTACTTTTCTTTCTCTTCTACTCACAAAGGTAGTATGGTAACAGGAGGCCTAGCAGTGTCTCTCTTTGGGAATTGCCTCCCCATCCTTGGAAAACCAAGAAGAAAACAAGCAAAGATCCCTGAAGTATGATTTGTCCCTTGCCCTACAAAGATTTTTAATGCAGTTATTAAAATTAAAAAGCAACAAAAGTTAAAAATATTTACTGGAAATTCTAGACAGAATTGGAAGAAATCTTCAAGGCAATTCTTATACCTGAATGCACTGAAAAGTCGACAAATGTTATAAGATATCAGAGGAAGATATAGGTTGGGTAGGTCCAAAAAGAGATTGGAATATACAGGTTATGCTATTGGATTCCTTCTTTATATCACTATTTTGAGTTCCATTTTTAATAGCAATATTAACAATGACTATATTAACTATGTTTTGTTCTCTTCTTGGTGAGGAGATGTGATCCTTTGCAAGAGAAGAAGCATTCTGGTTTTTGGAATTTTCAGCCTTTTTGTACTGGTTTTTCCTCATCTTCGTGGATTTATCTACCTTTGGTGTTTGATGTTGGTGACCTTCAGATGGGGTTTCTGAGTAGACATCCTTTTTGTTCAAGTTGATGTTGTTTCTTTCTGTTTGTTAGTTTTCCTTCAAACAGTCAGGCCCCTCTGCTGCAGGTCTGCTGGAGTTTGCTGGAGGTCACTCCAGACCCTGTTTTCCTGGGTATCACCAGCGGAGGCTGCAGAACAGCAAAGATTGCTGCTTGCTCCTTCCTCTGGAAACTTCGTCCCAGAGGGGTACCTGCCAGATGCCAGCTGGAGCTCTCCTGTATGAGGTGTCTGTCAAACCCTGCTGGGAGGTGTCTTCCAGTAAGGAGGCACAAGGACCCATTTGAGGAGGCAGCTGTCCTTTAGCAGAGCTCAAGCACTTTGCTGGGAGATGTGATGCTCTCTTCAGAGCTGGCAGGCAGGAACATTTAACCTGCTGAAGGTGCACCCACAGCTGCCCCTTCACCCAGGTGCTCTGTCCCAGGGATACTGGAGTTTTATCTATATGACCCTGACTGGGGCTGCTGCCTTTCCTTCAGAGACACCCTACCCAGAGAGGAGGAATCTAGAGAGGCAGTCTGGCTACAGCAGCTTTGCAGTGCTGTGGTAGGCTCCACTCAATTCCCACTTCCAGGCAGCTTTGTTTACACTGTGAGGGGAAAACTGCCTACTCAAGCCTCAGTAATGGTGGATGCCCCTCCCCACACCAAGCTCGAGTGTCCCAGGTTGTCTTCAAATTGATGTGCTGGCATCAAGGATGTCAAGCCAGTGGATCTTAGCTTGCTGGGCTCCTTCAGGGTGGGACCCACTAAGCTAGACCACTGGTCTCCTTGCCTTGAGTCCCCTCTTCAGGGGTGTAAATGGTTCTGTCATGCTACAGTTCCAGGCACCACTGGGATATGGGGAGAAAAAAAAAAACTGCAGCTAGCTCAGTGCCTACACAAATGGCCGCCCAGTTTTGTGCTTGAAACCCAGGTCCCTGGTAGTGTAGGCACCCAAGGGAATCTCCTGGTCTGTGGGTTGCAAAGACCAAGAAAAAGCATAGTATCTGGGTTGGAGTGCACAGTTCCTCATGGCACAGTCTTTTATGGCTTCCCTTAGCTAGGGCAGGGAGTTTCCTCACTCCTTGCACTTCCTGGGTGAGGAAAGGTGTGGTGACAATGCCCCAACCTGCTTTGGCTGGTGCTCTGTGGGCTGCACCCACTGTCTAACCAATCCCAATGAGATGAGTCAGGTACCTCAGTTGGAAATGCGAAAATCATCCACTTTCTACATTGATCTCACTGGGAAATGCAGACCAGAGATGCTCCTATCCAGCCACCAGCATTCTTATGTAAGTTTCAAACTTAAATAGTTTTTAAAATGAAGAGCTTGATTGAAAACCATACATTATATAAAAACTAAACAAATTTATAACAGATATTCCAAAGAGAACATGAGGCTGTATCTCATATTTTTTAATGAGTCTCAGAATGGTGAGTAACAAGAAATAAAAATATTTAATAATGTTAGGCAATAATTTTAATAATTTTAATAGTAAATGATACAGCTATCAACAAGACTTTTATGTTGCCAGAAATTTGGTTTTTCATTTTTGTTTTCCAGGGTTCCCACATATCATGTAAAATATAATGGCTTAAAGAATCTGAAATGTAATATTCTGGTCTTATGTAGAGTGCTAAGTACACTCATCCTCAAAAATCTTCATGAAAAGAATAATCGAAAGAAAACTGAATTTGGAGTTTGGTCTTCAAGTTCTGGCTCAGTTCAACCACAAGCACTTATTAATTAATGGTCTTTACTAAATCACTTAACATCACTGAGATTTAATTTCTTTAATTATTTATTTATTTTTTTTTTTTGAGACAGAGTCTTGCTCTGTTGGTCAGCCCTGGAGGGCAGTGATGCAGTTGTAGCTCACTGCAGCTGCAAACTCCTGAGTGAGCCTCCTGCCTCAGTCTTAAGTAGGTGAGACTACAAGCGCATGCCATCATGCCTGGCATTTATTTATTTATTTGTTTGTCTGTTTACAATTTAAAAGGCAGAGTTTTTCTATATTGTCCAGGCTGGTCTCAAATTCCTGGACTCAAACAATCATCCTGTCTCAGTTTCCTGAGTAGGTGGGATGATAGGCATGAGCCATCACACCCAGCTAAATTTAATTTCTACACACACATAAATGAATAATTACAAATGTCCTCCATTTCTGACATGGTTATGTGAATGTTACATGGTACAATTTGTATCAAAGTGTTTTCTAGGGAGTAAATCACCATCCAAAATATTATCAACATAGTGACTTCTACCTTAGTCAGTTTCCTAAAGCTACTTTAAAGGTAATTTCCATCATCTTCCTCTGAACTAGTGAGAAATTCTTAATGTGTCTTCCAGTCCCACTGCTACTTATTACTTTCAAGCTATCTGACTGAGCTGAAATCTATTCAAAGCACTTCCTTGCTGGAGAGGAATGCTTTTATTCATAATCTCAGGTCTGTCTCCACTTGAAAGCATAATTCAACTTTATTAGGAGGTTTTTGTAATGATAATGTGGTATATTCCTTCAGACATAAAGAGGTATGAAACAGAAAATTATGCTAATACATAAATGCAAAAAGCAAGGTAAAGACGAGAATGTTTTTATCTGTCAGAACTCTAATCCTAAAGGAATTAAATAACAAGCATTTTGGAGGGGAAAATCAAGTTAAATGGAAAATATTGTTATACATTAAGAGGCAAACTAATACACAAAGAAGTAAAAATGGGAAGTAGCAAGTTCTCCTAACTGGAGATTCTAAAATCCAAATTTTAGATTAACATGTACATGTTGTTACCTTTGTAGCCATGCGAAGATACCTGAATCATTCTAAAGTGCTTATTGTGAAATCTTGTACTGATACTCTGAGCAAATTAAATAAGTCTTATCTGATCTTCCATGACGTTAGGGTAATATTAAATAAACAGAGCATGAATGTTTACTTTTGATGGGGTTCAGGAACACTATCTCAATGTATGGTACCTTGACTTTTGAGAAATCAGCCAAGAAAGTCACTCCCACCTTCCCCTCACTTTTCTCCTTTAAAGCAGATCACAATGCTCTTATTGGAGAGGTGCCCTCCCTATTCCCTAAGGAAAGGAATATCCTTATCTCTA
This sequence comes from Saimiri boliviensis, assembly GCF_048565385.1. NCBI lineage: Eukaryota > Metazoa > Chordata > Mammalia > Primates > Cebidae > Saimiri > Saimiri boliviensis. The sequence continues at coordinate 28,810,554 of NC_133453.1, read as the reverse complement.
AAGACAAAGGGACAGAGAATTAACTGAATAAATAGGACTTGCTAAGTTCCCCCCAGTTTATTGCCATTAGATCATATCCTTTACCTTTCAATAATATTTGTCCATAACTGTCCCTTCTTTATCAAACCTAAGCATAAAATACACAAGTTCACATCTTTGAGTCTTGATGTTAAAAGGCTTCCACATCATGCAAGACTGAAATTTCTCTTATTAGTCAGTCTCTTGTTATACAGGGTCCTCAGCCATGGACATAGTAATGGATAAAGAAATAATTTTTTCTTCTGCACTTCAAATTATCTAACCATTGAGAAAATTGGTGATGGGCATTTGAATGCTTTCTTGAAATCAGACATAAAAATGTATATTTATTTCCAGGAAATAACTGGAAATTAAACTTATTTCTGAGTAATTTAAAAAAATTAAAGCTTTCAGGGCTATGTACACTGCCTCATGCCTGTCATTCCAGCTTTTCAGGAAGTTGAGGTAGGAGGTTCGCTTGAGCCCAGGAGGTTGAGGCTGCAGTAAGCTATGATCATGACACTGACTGCACTCCAGCCTGGGTGAGAGAGTGAGACATGTCTGAAAAAATTTAAAAAAAAAAAAATTTAAACCATTCAAACAGTAGGGAAGAGAAAACCTTGGAAATGGATTTAAATCATTATATTACATGGGTAAAATTGTATCACAGTGCAATTTTATAAAAACTGTCAGCTGTTTACTATGCATCCTTCCCCAATATTAAGCAGATTTTATATGTGTCTCTTTTTGTGCAATTATGTATAAATAGATAATAAAATGATCTTAAATTATGTAGAACATGTATATGAAACAGGTTCAATATTTTATTAACTTACCCACACTATACTAAGAAACATTTAACAAAGGTAATATCTACATTGTGTAATTTCATCTGATTGTTAGTATTAGCTATTATCTTAGAAACCAATATTAACATTGTTTCTATCCACAGAAAGATGTAACAAATTCCAGTGCATGATTCTGTTGCTTTTCCCATCATTGGCTTTAGTGGGCAATATTTTTCCTTAGTAATTATTTTCGTTGAGTATTTTTAATATATGCAACCATACTGACATATTGCCTAAAATCAGTAATTTTATGGCATTGGTAAATCTATGTATTATTTCTATTTTCTATTTAAATCTCAACAAAGTAACTGTTTGTATGGCCTACAGCAAAGTAATCTTACTTTTATCATGTTTCTATTTAATGTGTATATATATTTTCATGTGCCATGTGAATTGATTAAACATATTATTAATAACAAGATGATCTAAAGTTATTATAAGGCCAAATATTTATTAACACAAATGAGTCTACTAGAAATAGAAGTCATAATTTGATGAATGAATAAAAAATTCAAATATGATTTTTAAGCCATAAACATTTTTGTACTAGGAAATTTTATATGCTATAGATTAAAATATGAGTAATAATAATCATATTGGTTTTAAACTCCAAGTTAAACCTAAGTCTCAATATAACAACATGATGTTTAGCCTAAAACATAACAAATTTATGTATCTTATTTAAATCAGATTCAAGTAGGCATTTTTTTTTTCAATTATATTAAGGAAAATATTTCTTTTGTTAAAGAAGAGAAAGCATTGATATTTAAAAGACATAGAATATTTTATTGATTTGATCAAGTAGTTCTAAGTCCTAGCTGTAATTTTAAAATATTTTAGAAACATTTTACTAAAATTTACCTAGCATAGGTAACTACTGATATTATCTTTTATTAAAACATGTACAAAGTTACATAGTCCCTATGAAAAGAACTTTAGAGTTACAAAGATAATAATGGTAATTATAATAAACAATCTCTCATCTCTCATCTCAAGAAAATAATTTCCCTTAAATGCATCAAGAGCATTAGCCCATAAAGTTGTTCTTATAGATAGAAGTTTCCAAAGAGAGGTGAAAAGATAGTTTAGTATTAAGGAGGGGGAAAAAGTGAAAGTGTATTGATAACTTTTGTCAATTTAAAATAACACAGAGATAATCCCTTTTTAGTTATAAAGTGTTATCATGATTAAAAAACAAAAAAATTACAATGAATTCTCAAATTTGTATTCAAGGTAGCAGAGCAGGCTGTAAATTTTCACATAAGCTGGTATGGCATGCTTTGTTTTTTCTTTTTTATCATTTAAATTGTGGCACTACAATTTGGAAGCTATGCAGCTGGTTACTCCAAGACAAATCTCACCTAAGAGGATATGGCAGCCTTCCACACTGTGGTCTGATTGCATTAGACCAAGTATGGTTAAAGAAAGAAATATTTTGACAGCGGAGATTGCACTTGAACACATCAAAGTGTCAGTTCAGATATGTGGCATCTGAGAAACACCCTCCGCTTTTTCCCATTGCATGAAATTTGCCACCTCTCATTGTCTCTTCCAGATGGTGTACTGAGTTCTCTTCAGCTTTATTCCTAGAGAGCTCAAGTTGACATCAATCTGTTATGCCATTTTCTTGTAATACTAATGTGGCTTATTTATCAATGCCAATTAATCAATGGCACAGAACCATTTCTCCCTTAGCAGCTAATGTTATTTCATTTTTTAATATTCAAAAAAAAATTTTTTAAGGCAGTGGCCAAATTGGAAAGCCATGCATCTGGCAGACTGTGGCCACTTAGGAGGCATTCAACTGATGTAAAGGTGAAGCCATTTATTTCAAAATATGATTAAGAAGCATATTGGGATGTTATTATTTCTAGCAGAAAGGTGAGGGTAATTCTGTGAGATAAGGAGAAATTTAATTTTTTTGTAAAAACAAATCATGTCTGTCTTAGTGGCCTCGTATCACCATGTAAAGAAAAAGGAAACCCTATCATATTTGTACATTTGTAGCTTTGTATTAATCTTAGTGACAGCAGCATCATTACACAAAAGATTTTAAAAAGTCCCCAAATCTACTACAGTTATACCTTATGACTGTAATCTTTTTTTTTTTCAGAGTAAATATACTATAGGATAGGATTTATATAATAAAGATATTCCAAAAATGTTGTAATATTTCCAGGCAATCTAGGATTACTGTAATAGTTGCTCTGAATTTCAGTTCTGGGTGTCATTTCCAAATCACTTATCTTCTGGGCCCTAGAATTAGGGCAAAAAATTCACAATATATCAAATGATGCTACTATTAATGGAATGAAATAATAATAGCTATTGAGCCAGATTCCCCAATTCAAACAAGAAAAAGAAGAAAACCTTACCATTTAGCATCAGAAATTTGGATCCAATAAACAATTAAAAAAATGATCTTAATGATCCTTAGTTACTTCAAGTTTATCAACCTTATCATAGTTGTATGAGGAAAGGTGTACTTTGAAAACATTATGATAGAATATGGCATTCAAGTTAATTTAGTGTAAGCACTCTAAAATCAATATGTTGTACTATCTATTTAATATTGATTATGTACACAATCTTCTATGGGAGGGGCTAGCAATGTAAAAATCTTAAGTTTTCAACAATACAATAAAATATGGGAGTAAAGAGACTGGTATAATTCATTAAAAAATAATGGTCATATTAATAAAAATAATTTTACATGATGCACAGAAATGTATGAGGAATACGGAAGAAAATAATCAAACAATAAAATCCAGTTTCTTTTCCATTGTAAATCAACCTGATAAATTCATACTTTTTATCCCTGGTTTCCAAAGGAAACACTGAGGAATTCTCAGCTGAAAGACTGTTAGTTTTACTCTAGAATTTGACACAAAATGAAATTCACAGGTCATGTCTGGAGCATACTGACAAGACATACAACTGTGATCTTGCCTTTGAAAAACTTTGCACGGCAGAATTTGAGATCAGAACCAAATTAAAACGTGAAAAAGTTGGGGAAGCGGCATTGAGAAAATACTTTCTGCTTTACAACCACCATGCCCATCTTAACCTGTTTTTATTTTCAAGCTCTAAAAAGAGAAAAGACGAGGACACAATGTGTTTCTCTAAATCTTGTATTTCACTGTATGTTTGTATCTGGCCCATATACTTGGTCTTTTTCAAGCTCCATCATTTCCCTCAAGGTTTACCATTCCTCTCACCTTACAACAATACAAATAAAATATCTTTTCTAATTTTATCTATCTTTTACAGTCTTAAGTTTCAATTCTTCCAAAACCTTCCCAGAGGATCCCAATGATCTCATCCCACTTTCTATATCTGTGCCTTGTTTCCTTTCACTATAATAATTGATATGCTCTAGCTGACATTAAGCACTTACCATGTGTCAGGCACTCATTCTTACAAGTGATTTACATGTATTTCCTCATTTAATCCTCACAACAACTGAATGAAGATGGATTAACATCATCTCTCCTTTATAGATGTTAAGGGACTTTTCCACTGTTACACAAGTGCAGCGCCAGGATTTGAATCACAGTCATTTTATTGTAAAAGCCATAATAAAACCCTCAGAAGTCTATAAATTTCAGTAAAACTACGATTTAAAAATACAGTTGTATAATTATCTTTTCAAAGTAACATTTTCCTGATTATTAAGGAAATACAAGCTTATCATAGAAAATTTGAAAACATCTGTAAAAATAGTTTTTAAAAAGTCTTTTATAAATCATCTTCCTGACTAGCATTATGTCAGTGTATTTTGGGGTGTATTTTCAATGTGGATGTGTATGTACCAAAACCTTTGTAAAATATCGATCATATTGAATATATAAATTGTTTTTCTTTATTCCCTGTTATTATTAGCCCATGAAGATTTTCCTTATGCATGAATAGCTTTGAAAAATAATTTGGATAACTGAATGGAAGCTATCCTCCTATAATTATAAATGAATAACTCAAACATCATAAGTAGTTCTCCATGCTGCTGTCATATATTATTAATTATAAGAGGTTATATCAGATATTGACTTTAATGTTACTCATATTATCAGTGAAATCTTCCACAGCATTTCTTGCCAACACTGGGATGAAACTATAGAGAAGGTTTAATTCTACTGTAAAAGGTGAAATATCACAGAAGCACAAATGAGTTTCCTATTGTAGAAAAACATCCTGAGAATGTCATGAAGGCCTGATATCGATTGCTGCTTTCAAGAGTTTATGAAAACAACCATCAATGCTCCTATCCAGAGATAAATCTGGATTGTGCTGCCAACCTTATAACCTGGCCCTCACCTTGCTTACAGTGGCTTGTCAAAGAAAGATAAAACCTAGAAGAGCCCTCTTCTCTTTTTCTTGTGCTCTCAGATACTTCCCTTTCCTTCTATTTACAAACGGGAAGTGGGAGAATAATTCAGGAATAGATAATGTATTTAAAATGATTTCTATGGCTGAGTTAAATGTCGCAGGGGGTGTAATTTTCATAGGATGTAGGCATCTGAGTCAACAGGCTTTGCATATGCCAGTGTTCCTTTGAAAACCTCAGAGAGTCTTTAAAAGCAGACAGATGATTTTCTATGGGAGCTGGCTTAGATATGTGCTGTCTCCAAGGGCTCTGCAAATGTAGATTAACTGACCTCTCTGAGTCCTTCTCTTAATCCTATGCTCTAAATGTGGAAATTACAGTTCATGTGTATCTTTGATGCAACAGTAAAATAAGTTTAACACAAAAGAAATAATTTATGCTAATAAGACTTTCAGCAAAGATGAGAACTGCAAATTGCTTTGTTTTAAAAGCTCAAATTAATTGGATTAATATTTCATTTTAAGCAGCTTGCATATGGCCACATGACTAATAAATGTGCATGAGGTAAAATATACTCACTGAGTATACTATTCCTCCTTAAAAAATAAGTAGGATGTTATCTACATTTTAACAATAGAAATCAACATTGCATTCCATTTATTTATTCAACAAATACATATTGAAAACAAATGAAAAGCTCTGTTGAGTTTGTAGGGGATGAAAAAATGAATTACGATGTCATCAAGTAGCTTACAAGTTAGTGCAAGAAAACAGACAAAATACCAGACAGAAGAGATGTCATAAAAGATGTAGCTTAAAACTAGTGGCCTGTAGATGATGAGAAATAATTAACAGCTCTAGAATCAGAAAGGGTTTTATGAAGAAAGTCATATTCCAGCTGTGTCTTGAAGAAAATTAGAAATTTGATGATGAGGAATAAGTATTCAAGAAGAGAAAATAATAGGAAGAAAGGCACCAGGGAAGGAAATCTTTAGTGTAAATATAGACAGTAGCACAGCCTCTTTAATTCCTGTGACTAGATTTCTTCAGGTGTACAGTAAGTTCTCCCAGTATTTACCATCTAAGGTATTTCCTGAAATTTCCTTCAATGCTTTTGGGAATGCCAACCTTATGTCTCAGTTTCCTCAACTGAAAGAAACCTATATGATTAGATGACTTACAAGTTCTTCCTGGTTCAAACCTAAAAGTATGAGTCATTTATAAAAATCACGTTGATTAAATTGTCCAGCAAATACTTAGAGTTTTAAGCATAAATAAATTAATGGAAATCAAATTATTTACCAAGAAAAGGCAAAATAAAGTGATAGTTTGAGAAAAGGCAAAATAGATAATTATTGTGCCACTGCTGTTTATTTAAATTATGAAGAGGTATGGATACCTTATTGTATCTTCTGATTAGTATCTGATGTTTACCACAACCTATGATTGAGGTCTAAACTAAAGCATCCGAGTAGATACACATCTTCTGTAGAAAACATTTGGAATTGCACCTTTATGTCCTCATTTATTACCTCTATTGGAATGTTATTTGTGTCCCCTTGTTTAAAAAATTAGTGCTTTATGAGTAAACTATTAAAATTTCAAAAATATTTCTAAAGAATTTCCTCTCATCTTCGGGTTTAAGAGGTCTGTGGCTAAAAGTTTCTAATCAATGTTGTCATGATTTCCAGCATATTTTTGTTTAGAAATAAAAATTTGTGTGGTGAAATTATTAGAATTGGTTGAAAATGTTTGATGTATACACTTCCAGGAGCCTTCAACATAAGCTTAAAAATTTCCTCATCTAGAAAGCAATTAAAATAAAACCAAAAATTAGTTGATCATTTAATATCTTATCATAGTACTTTATAAATCATGGTATATTAGGCCAAGGGCGGTGGCCCATGCTTGTATTCCCAGCACTCTGGGAGGCCAAGGTAGGCAGACCACTTGAGGTCAGGAGTTCAAAACCTGCCTGGCCAACATGGTGAAACTCCATCTCTACTGAAGATACAAACATTAGCCAGGCATGGTGGCAGGAGGCTGAGGCATGAGAATCCCTTGAACCTGAGGGAGGCAGAGGCTACAGTGAGATGAGATCCCGGCATCACTCTCCAGTCTGAGTAAGAGACCTAGGCTTCATCTCAAAAAAACAAATAAATAAAAAATTAATGAGTGTATTAAAGCAAATTATCTGCAATGTTTATCACTGAGGTTTGAGATTTCAGAAATACTGGAGATGTTAATTTAAAATTTTTAGAGTATACATTTCTGCATATTTTTTGTTTTTACTTTTGTGATTGAGAATCAATAAAATTCATAACTAAAATAATTTATGGTATAGATCAACAATTTAAAAGAAATATGTGTTTAGTGCCTTCTTAATCATCAACATGTAAGAAATGACTTAGAGAGTCTTTGAGCCTATGCCCAGTTTTTGAGTTTATATACATGATCATTTCAAGGTTCCCAGTTTAATATGCATCTAATATGATATTTCCTTAATTTAGGTTTTATTAAACATAACTTCTTGTGTCCTCTGACAACAGGTAAGTGTTCTTCTCTAGAAAAAGTATATACTTGGTTTATGGCATGGCTATAATAAATGGCTGAGTTTTATACTGTCAATGATAAAACTTGGTCTCACATCAATATGATGGCCATGCTATATATAATTCTTGACTGTGATACACCTGAACAAAAGGCATGTACTTATGCTGCCTCAAAGTAAGAAGTTTTTTCCAAGTCCAGACTACCATCTTGGAGTTATCCCACCTAGGTCACAACAAATTCAGTCAGCCCCATTAACAGAAAATTTACAATGTGGGGAAAATAAGTAGGATATATGTAGAAAGGTATAGGCACACAGCATTCTCATCAAAATTAATTAGATTAGTACTAAATGGTTTCTCAAAAGGTCAACTATTTCAACTTTAGATTGGCTAAATGCTGCTGATTCCTTAAAAAAAAAAAGAAAGGTTTATTGGTATATGATTCTTAGTAAACATCCTTAGATGACTGAGTTTCTTCTTGCTCACCAACAGGAGCTATATTATCTGAAGCCACCTATTAAATACGTTTCTATTTTCTTCTGAATCTTTTGGTCATATTTATCATTTTCTTCAAAGTAAAATAGACTATGCATATAATTCAGAAGTGGGGCATTCCATTACATAGTCAAATACCTGATTTCTACAATGTAATTATACCATTTCTAATTTATATTTGGTGCTATTTTTACAGAAACTAGACCAGCAACTAATGGTCATTCAACTGGCTGTTAGCTCTCACTGACTTAGCTTATTGTCTGTGATGAAGCATAGCAATTAGGTAAATTCACTGTATTCCTGATGATAATCATCAAAATATTGTTGGGCTTTGATTTCCTGCTTTAAAAAAATCATATATTATTAAGGAAATTGTATAAACCATATTATTTAGTCATACATATATTTGTGGTTATATGTGTGTGTGTGTGTGTGTGTGTGTGTGTGTGTGTGTGTTTATATAATAACAGAATGGAAAGAAATTTAAAAAGTAGGACTCCAGATAACTAAATTTCTATTGTAGAAGATATTTTGACCCTCAAAAGGAAAAACGTCATTCGCGACATGTAGAAGATAGGCTGAGACATACAATTGGCTAGAGAGGAAAAGCAAGCAGTTTTTGACTATCTTTTTAGCTTTATGTCATTTTAGTGCGAGAACTGATGACAGTGCAAGGGAGAAAAGTTTATTAAAACACCATAAAATGAATTAAAAATACCACAGAATTAAAACAGGATGTTTTAAAAAGAGAAAAGTTACTGAGCAACTGAAAGCTGCTGCCCCCACCTGAGCATTAAACCAAAAACTTCACAGCTTACAGCTTTTTCTATACTTGTAAAATTCTAGGATTTCTGAATCCATTTATGGGTTTAGTCACAAACTGATAGGATGCAAATACTGTGTTACGCTTGTCAACAGGTATGACCTAAGGATCACTGTATATGAAAAGAAATCAGTCGGCCAACATGTATTTTTTTAAATTTATGGCAAATCGAATACTGATTTATGTATATGAATACAGTAAAGAAGTTTGACAATTTCAAAGAGCTTACATGCAATTAACAAGGGAACCAAAATCAGTTGCATAACGTAAAGGTTTGAGCCATAGGTACTTGTACCTGATACTGTGTATATGTATTCCAAGATAAATATGCATACTATTATCAATTTAATTATTGAACCTAAATCTAACTTCTGTTCATACAAAAACTAATTAAATTTGTTGGGGCTTAATTCTTTCAACATCACTTCTGTCAAGAAAATTATTTGGAATGTGTCCTCCTTTGTTGTGTCAGCTGTAATGTCTCTAAGCTTTCATTTTCTTTCTTTTTTTCACGTCTTGCAGTTATATTTGTTATGGGTTTCTTTTTCTTTAATTGTCACCTGCTGACATTTGTCTCAGCTGTCAATGATTTTACCTATAAAAGAGAATCTCTTTAAACGTATATTAATTTACACTTCCTACTGGGTGTGGAGTTTAAAATCTTATGTAATTGTGAGCAAATGTGTAAATTAGCACTAAGAAAACTGCTGGAAGTATAAGGTGTTCGAAATTTCTCTCAATGACTTTTTATGGTAGTTTTGGCTGCTCAGGAACCTCTTTGTTTCCTCATTTAAACTATGTTCTAGATAAATGAGATTGCCAGATTTTTAACTTCATTGAGTAATGAAATTATATGTTAAATCTGGAACACAGGATTAGTAACAGGAAACATCAGACAAATGTAAAATCATACTATCTGAATTGATCATATTCTAATAACATTCAATCTAAATTCATACACTCATTTATTCTTCCATGTTTGACAAACATTTTTTGAATGAATGAATTCAGTCATCTTCCCTTCATGTTCTAGCTAAACCACATGCAGCCCTGTTGTTTTTTTGGTTTTAGTCAAAAACAAAATAACAACAACAACAACAACAACAAACACAAATCCATGCTATCAGTTCAGAAAGGTTAAAAAGTAAAAGAGGAAAAGCCCTGCTCTGCTCCCGTATTTTCTTATTTCCATTTGTCAAAATTAAATACTACTAACACAAATTTATTTTTTTTTAAGATTTTCACAAATAAATAGTCGTGTGAATTTCAGATATTGACAGAGATTTTGGAACAAGAGGAAGTTTTAAAACTCTGGCACCACAATTATGGAGTTAGTTTGTTTATCATAGCCTAGGACCGGCAAAAGCAACTCAGCTTCAAGTTGATGGGTACAAAATTCCTTCAAATTTTCTGAGCTGAAAACCTATTATTCTCTTGAGGATATGCTTGATCCAATTTAAAATGTCTCTATATCCTGAATTCCAGTAAGACACAAAATATCTATTAGGAAGAATTATATATACAATTTTCTTATTTGCAAAAATGTTTTTCTTAGAAACTTACTGAAAACTTCCGTATTAGCCTAAGAAGTTAAAAGCATCCAGCACGTATACATTCATTGTTTATTCATTTATATTTATTTGATAAACATTTATTGAGTACTAAATATGCAGTAGGCATCATTCTAGGCACTTAAAAAATATCAGGGAATAAATGAAAACATAATCCCTGTCCTCAAGTACCTCATATCCTAGTGAGAAGAGAAAATAGACACGATAAGTAGATAAAACACGTTTTTGACAGTATTAGGAATAAAGAAAAAATAAAAAGCAAAATGAGGATCAGTAGTGTTAAGGAATTTATAATATTTGATTGGAGGACTTTTGAGAAACTATATGAACAAAGTGGGAGAAGAAGCCACGCAGATATATGGTAGAAAACTACACAGGCAAAAGGAACAGCAAATGTAGACATCCTGAGGTAACGGTGTGCCCAATATATTTTAGGCATTAAAAAATGGGTTAATATTGCAGAAGGAAAGCAAGTAAAAGTGAAATGGTAGGAAATGAGTTAAGAAAGGTGATAGGTGGTCAGACCATGTAGTTATTTGAAGATCCATTGCTGGTTGTTAGTCAAAAAGATATAGGAAACTACGGAAAGTTAACCAGAGGAGTGTCACAGTCTGATTTACATTTTAGTGCCTAGCTTTTACACTGAGAATGGATCACAAGGGTAAAAGCAAGGAGACAAGACAGAAAGCCACTACCATAATCCAAGCAAATGAGAAAAGTAGCTTTTGTAAGAGTGATGACAATGGAGGTGTTGAAATGTGGTTGGATTATATACATATTTTAAAAGTAGAACCTCAAAATGCTTGGCATTTGGATATAGGCAGTGATGGAAAAAGGTCAAAAATAACCTGGGTGTCTGACTTAAGCAACTGAGACAATCTATTTGCAATTTACTGAGATGAGATATAAATTTCAGGGTCATTTATATACAGCATTAAATAAATCATGGCAATAGATATGACTGTAGATAGGAAAAAGGTATCCTAAACCTAAGCCCTGTGGGGAACTCCAACATTTGGAGGCAGAAGAGGTCAACACAAATGAACAAAAGACACTGAGAGGAGCAGAAAGGTAGGAGGAATTTGGGTACCAGGAAAGTCATGTTAAAGAAGTGTTTCAAAAAGAAAAGAATGACCCTCTCTGTCAAATGCTGCTGATAAATCCAAGACGACTACAACTAAAATTTGAGCATACCATATGAAGGTCATTTTGGACTTTGATAAGTGTCATTTTGGTAAAAAGGTAAGGTCCAGTGGCTGACTGGAGTGATTTCGAGAAAAGATGGAGGATAAAAATTAGAGATAGTGAAATTCAGCTAGACCTCTAAGACTTGTTTCTTTCTTGGAAAGGGGAGAAAACAAGATGGTTTTCCCAGAGGAAAAACTGGGGTCCAAAGAAAGTTTCTTAAGCATTAGATAAATATCATCCTTTTATGCTGATGATAATAGAGGAAAGAATTACAAGATTTTGAAATGGAAAGGTCACCTATAACAACAGGAGAGAAGATAGCATATAGGGTCACAGATGCCATTACTTACACATGTAGGCGTGATGGCAGAAGCTTCTATTCCAATACAGACATATGTATTCTAATAATCAAAAAGTTAAAAAGTGCCACATATCTTTAGGGTATTATCTACAGACATTAGGCACTCAGACACATAATCAAAAGATACATTAAAATGAGTGAGCATTTTGTGGGGAAATTTGCATAACATCATTTGCATTTCTTCTAATATTCACGACACTTTGACATCTCCACTCTATGTTTATGTTGGGAAAAATCATTAGTTATGTATTACATGCTTCATTAGCTTGCTTTTCTTAGAATCAAATGTCTGTAGATTTATTCTATTAAATGTGAAAAAACATCATGGGTAGCAGTTGCCAAAATGATACCACGTAATCTGCAACAGTTCTGGGGCCCATTGGCTAACATGTTCAATTAAAAGTTGGTACAAATTTCCCAGTAACCCTCTTATTTTGTATATGGATTCAAGAAAGCAATAAAAGTGAGATGGTATTGGAGGCGTAACTACAAACAAAAATTAAACATTTTATAATGCTGAAGTAAATGAAAACTGAGTGAACATCTCAGGTAGTTATTATATGACTAAATTTTAGTGCATTTTTCTTGATCTCAAGAGTTCTCCCATTATTTTTCCCATTACATTAAAAAAAACTTATAATAAGTAAGTTTGCTTCTCTTCTTCAACAAAACCAGAATTTCATGTTCGTAGGAATCACTTAAGATCTTGTCAAAATGTAGATTCTGATTCAGTAGTCTGGAGTGGAGCCTATGCTTCTGCATTTCTAACTAGATTTCAGGATTTGCCCATGCTGCTGATTAGGACAACACACTTGGAAAACAAAGGTCTAAACCACTGAGTTCTTGGCATTTGTACAGAAGTTGAGATAAGTTACGCTATGCCTAATTTTGGGGGTTGCCTTTAAAAAATTAGTTAAGTAGTTAAGTAGTCATATGCTGCTTAATGAAAAGAATATGTTCTGAGAAATGTGTCATTAGGCATTTTGGTCACTGTGGAAACATCAGTGTATACTTCCACAAGTCCACATGGTATAGTCCACTACACACATAGGTTATATGGTATAACTATAACCTATTACTCCTAGGCTGTAAACCTGTATAGTATGTTACTGTGCTGAATACTGTAGGCAGCTGTAACACAATGGTATTTGTGTATCTAAATGTATTTAACGAAACATAGAAAAGGCACAGTAAAAATTCAGTATACTTTCATGGGACCACTGTGGTACACATGGTCATTGATATGTTGCTATGCCACACGACTGTAAAATTTAAAAAAATAATTTAGTTGGTTATCAATATGTATATTCCTAGAAGAGCACATCTTCATTCCTTTGCTTTTGTCATTTAGTGAGTGGACTGGTATAAAATTAAGCACTACACTGATAAATAAAATAATGAGCAAATACATTTGCATTGAGGAATTGTTATAAAATGTATGTATTTATGTGCTCTTCTAACTAAAAACAAATAAATACATTTTATAACAATTCCTCAATGCAAACATATTTCCTCATTATTTTATTTACCAGCCCAGTGCCTAATTTCATACCAGTCCACTCAATAAATAACAAAATCAAAGGAATGAAGATTAAGTTGAAATACAGTTATGTTGACTATGTTGAATCTGACACACTGATCACACCACAGAGGAAACAAACAACTCAAATAGTGTTATTTAAAATTGCAATCCTATAAGTGGCAATGAATGTTTTGCTATGACTCTGCTGTGCTGTTTTCCCCACACCTGCTCCCACTTGCCAGGTTAGACTGGCTCAATCTGCTCTACAGTGGGATCACAATCATTTGAACAAACCCCCTCAGGGCAGCAATATCCAGGCATCCAGTGCTGTCTCAGAAGAGCTCCTGACACATTCCCCATGAATCTGTAATTTTGTTTATGTACAGTAAAAGCCATGGCATAGGAAAAAAGACAGCATGCTACTGATGGGAAAACTTTCTAGCATGCTTTCCTGAAGCAATAAGATCTCTCTGAAATACTGTGAATATTCAGGATGTGCATTAAAAGAGGATAAGGGACCTATTGTAAAGGTCTGATGTCACAAGAGTCATTCTAGAGGGCTAGTTATACAAACCACTCTTGTACTTTAAGATTTAAATAACAGATATACAGTAAATACCTTGTTATAGTGAGAAGGGTACTCTCTGAGAAAGTCTAACTTTTCAAAACATTCAGATATGTCACCTAAGAGCCAAGTAAGGAGTAATTCATTCTACATTACATTATTTCACAATTATAGTACTGCATCTTAATCCACCTTTACACACACATGCTCACACATCTGCCTGAGTATATATCCATATTGTTTAGGCCATTAAGTGAGGTAGAAGAGAGTGCAATATTTTGTAATACTTTACATCGATAGCGTCCTTCTTGCTGTTTTGCATTATACTGTACACCTGAAAATCTGCATATGACTAAATACTATATTGAGGAAAGAATAAAAATAATATTTTACCACAATGACTGCATTGTAGCAATTTTTAAAATTTGAAAAAATATATGTACACATACGTAAGTGTGTTGGGGGAAAAAGTCATTCATCCCATCTTTAAGTGGCTAATTCAGCAAACTTTCATTTTCTAACTAATATAACTCCAGTTTTAAAATCCATAATATTATACTACAAGGGCACAGTTGACCTAATCTGCCCATTATGTTTGTTGTACAAAAGAAAACACCAGGGCAAATATACAAATAAAATAATTTGTATTTTTAAGTCTAAATATTCTATATTTATTAATATTGGTGTAAGAGGTATAGGCTAAGTGTTTCTTATTTATAATGCTTGGGGCCAGAAGTGCTTTAGAGTTTCAGACTTTAGGTTTTGGGTTGCCTTTTTTTAATGTTTGCATTATATATTCACTTATTGGTAGAGCATCCCTAATCTGAAGATTTGAAATCTGAAATGCTGCAATGACCACTTCCTTTGAGTGTCATATTGGTGCTCAAAAAGTCTGGATTTCCAATTTTTGAATGTAGGATGCTCAACCTGAATTTAAGAATATATTAACTCTTTCAAATCACTGGGTAGGTACACACAGAATACTTTGTGTTATTTCTTTTAAGGGACTGGGTCTCCCTCTGTTGCCCAAACTGGAGTGCAGTGGCATGATCATAGCTGACTGCAGCCTTGTATTCCTAGGCTCAAGGGATCCTCCCATCTCAGCCTCCTGAGTAGCTGGGCCTACAGAAGTGTGCTACCACGCCTGGCTGTGTTTTAAAATTATTTTTACAAATGGGGGTCTTGCTCTGTTGCCCAGATTGTTCTTGAACTCCTGGCCTCAAGCAATCCTCCCATCTTGGCCTCCCAAAGTGCTAGGATTACAGGTGTGAATCACTGTGCTCAGCCTTTGTGTCAATATAGATTACATTTATTTATTCTACCAAAGAGAGCATTGATTTTTGCCATATACTGTCTCATCCGATTCACACAAGTATGCTAATAAAATAGTAAATGAAAATACTGCTATGTTAACCAGCAAATTTTATGAACATTAATTTGTATTAGCATAATATAAAGCATTATTATTTATTATTTTGGTTTGCTGAGTCAAATAATTTGCTTTATGGTCATTTTATTATTTAAGGAATCATATCAATTGCCTCTTGTTGGACGGTAGTGAGTTAGGTGAAAAGAAAATGAGTTTGATGGTCAGAAACAACAGATTGCATGTCTGCGTTACCAAAATGGAAATGGGAAAAATAAAAAAAAGTTACCTGCATTCCTTTGGAAATCTCTTCCAATGTGGAAGGAAGGTGATTTATTAAACATTAATTAAAGACCTGCACATATTAAGCCCTATGTTATGTGCTTTGTTTAATTTACCTAATAATGCCCTGAGATAGTTACTGTTACCATCAAGTTATAGGTAAAAACAAACACAGAGAATAAGTCAGTAGCCTAGCATCTCCAGGCCAGTGAGGAACAGAACCAAGATTCCAACCGGGATCTACATGATTTAAAACGTAACCATTTTCCTCAGTTGGGTAAAATGAGTGAACTAATAAAGTTGGTAAATTTCCCAGATAAAACATTTTTATTTGTACTAATCTAAACAAATATCAAAAATACTATAAAGTTTGATGGAAGGGAACCTATTACAACCCAGTATTTGTGTATTTTTTAAAAATTTCAACATTTATTTTATATTTAGGGGGTACATGTGCAGATTTGTTACACAGATACCTTGCATAATGCTGAGGTTTAGGGTACAAATGATCCCATCTCCCAGGTAGTAGGTGTAGTTCCCAACAGGTAGTTTTCAGCCCTCCCCCACCCCATAGTCCCCAGTGTCTATTGTTTCCAAGTTTCTGTTCAAGTCTTCCCAGAGTTTAGGTCCCACTTGTAAGTGAGAACATGCAGTATTTGAGAATCGGTATTCTAATAAGTTTAATCCAAAACTTAAAGATTCCAAAAAGACTGAAACAAGAGAATTTCACTTACAATTTAATTAAAAATATATTAATAGATCGATTTTAGTTATGCTTTAGATGATATGGAATCTTAGATAAGCTTGAACTTCATGATCAATTTTTCCATGTTTCATAATTTTTAAGTAATTAGGGTTCACTTTTTCCTAATCAAGGCCAAGACTTTTCAACACTTAAGATAATTCTAACAAACAATCATTAATAATCAGCAAACTGTCTTCTTGTCTAGTACTTCACTTATTTAATATTTAGTTTCTATGATGTTAGAAACAAAACATCAACTGATATCTTCATGGTCTTTCAGTTCATTTATTTCCGTATCCCTGAAAGGCAGCTTTTATCCAAGACATAAAATGTACTAAAATGTCAACACCATAGCAGTAAGACCCCAAAACATTAACCACCCTGGTCAATGTTGCATAAACAATCAAGGAATTATTAAGAATTAACTCTAAATGCAATGTCATGTGTTGAACATAAAATTCAACTTTCTTAATGAAGCAAGCACACAAATAAACTTCTTTGCACTTAGTAAAATGTATATATTATCTACTGCAGTAATCTAAGAAGAAATAAATTCAGTTCCCACTTGTAAAGAGAACCTCATTAAATGCATGAATATGTGGAAGAAATGTGAAAAAAGCATGACCTAGTGGTTAAGTGACTGTGATTGCCAGTCAATAAAAATGGTCCCCAATCTGTCACTGACTCCAGTATTTGTCCTTAGGAAAATATCCTCACTATTTCACAACCTCTCAATTCATCCAGTTTATAAAAGTTGTTTATGGATTATTTTAGCATTTATAGTGTGCTTAACAATATTTCAAAACCCCAGTGTATTGTTCCTTATGAACAAGGAATGTTAGTTTCAACATAATTAAAAATTAAATATACAGTTATAATTCCCTGTTTTTAGTAAAGATTAGATTTTAAAAAAAACTTTCAAGGTTCTGAATACCCTAAAAGTATTAGATAATTTCATATGCAATTTTCAAAGTAATATTTTCATGTATTTTACTTGTTTTCAAAACCTCTCATTAAAGACTACTCTTTAGTTACATTAACAAAACTTAAAAAAAATCTGAATCTATAATTATCTTTTAAAAATTCAAACTTGGTTTACCTAAACAAAACTGTATCATAGAATTTTAACAACAATAATGAAAAATAACATCCATTGTCTTAGAACTGAGCATCAAATGATAAATAGTTTTCATTCCAAATAACAAATAAAAATGTTGACCCTAAAATA
The DNA here is from genome assembly GCF_048565385.1 of Saimiri boliviensis. Taxonomy (NCBI): domain Eukaryota; kingdom Metazoa; phylum Chordata; class Mammalia; order Primates; family Cebidae; genus Saimiri; species Saimiri boliviensis. The sequence goes on along the minus strand of NC_133453.1, from coordinate 28,792,666 downwards.
GTTATGCTAAAATACTATGTTTTAAAAAATATATTGGTGGCCGGGCGCGGTGGCTCAAGCCTGTAATCCCAGCACTTTGGGAGGCCGAGGCGGGTGGATCACGAGGTCGAGAGATCGAGACCAACCATGGTCAACATGGTGAAACCCCGTCTCTAATAAAAATACAAAAAAAAAAATTAGCTGGGCATGGTGGTGCGTGCCTATAATCCCAGCTACTCAGGAGGCTGAGGCAGGAGAATTGCCTGAACCCAGGAGGCGGAGGTTGCGGTGAGCCGAGATCGCGCCATTGCACTCCAGCCTGGGTAACAAGAGCAAAACTCCGTCTCAAAAAAAAAAATATATATATATATATTGGTAATAAGAGGTGAGTCATAAAAAGATTTTCATTCCAACAAGCCAGGGAACATACTTCCCAATTTTTCTTTAAAAGTACATGTTCGTTGCAGCACTGTTTACAATAGCAAAGACCTGGAACCAACCCGAATGCCCATCGATGATAGACTGGATAGGAAAAATGTGGTACATATACACCATGGAATATTACGCAGCCATCAAAAACAATGAGTTCATGTCCTTTGTAGGGACATGGATGAACCTGGAAACCATCATTCTAAGCAAACTGACACAAGAGCAGAAAATCAAACACCACATGTTCTCACTCATAGGCGGGTGTTGAACAACGAGAACACATGAACACAGGGAGGGGAACACTACACACTGGGGTCCATTGGGGGGAAATGGGGGAGGGAGCGGGGTGGGGAGGTGGGAAGAGATAGCATAGGGAGAAATGACAGATACAGGTGAGGGGAAGGAAGGCAGCAAACCACACTGCCATGAGTGTACCTATGCAACAATCTTGCATGTTCTTCACATGTACCCCAAAACCTAAAATGCAATTAAATATATATATATATATATATATATATATATATATATATAAAGTACATATGCAACAATCCTGCATGTTCTTCACATATACCCCAAAATCTAAAATGCAATAAATCATGTATTAAAAAACAAGTAATTCTTTTTTTAAAAAAAAAAAAACAAGTAATTTTTAATAGAAACCTAAGGCAGTCTAATTAAAGCTCCCTAAAGAACAAAATCTAGTCTCAGAAATATGTTTCTGGAAATTATTATCTAGTATTAAAATAATACTACAACCTGCATTACAAGCACCTTTTTTCTTTTTCAGTGTATATAAAACTCATGAGTTGGCATATATGATTTTGGTAAACACTAAAAGCTTTGGTATCTTCCATTAAATTTATTACACAATTTACCTATGCCTGAAACAATGATCATTTGAGAGGAAAGTAATAAGGAAAGTTATCAAGAAAATCATAGGATAAAAGTGAAGTCTACTGCTATTCACCATGTTGTGAAATATATATATTTTTAAAAGATCAACTTATGGATGTATAGGAAAATATCAATTGCAGCATCTAAAAGGTGGATATAAAATTCTTCTTTTATGTATGTATGAAAATTTTTATGATAAAATGTTGAAAAATAGAATTCAATTAATGTTCTTTCTCAGAGCATTAAGTTCCAAAGGTAAGATGTGAATGTCAATATTTTCTTTAGTATATGTCATTTGCTTTGAACATACAATATTAAAATAATAGTCTAATAAAAAGATTTAAGAAATCTATTAACCAACACTTCCTCTTTTCATCTCATAAATTATACTTTAAAATCTATTCTGGGAGAAGTGCTTGAAAAGCCAATGAGTCCCCTCCCAACATACACACTTAAGGTGAGAAATTCCAGGTAAAGCCTATTAAATGCTCTGACCCAAACCTGAGAAAGCAACACTTGTTTAAACAATGACTTCTCTACCTATCCCTGAAAACTAATGAGTCAACCATGTGAATATATTCATGGGTAAGAAGAAACAAGGACACAAATACGAATATGTTGTTTCAAATAATACAATACATATTATCACTAAATCAGAAAAAATCATTTAAAATGTTTCCTTTGAATAATAATCTAAACATTTAATGAGTTCCAATTTCTTAAAATCACACAGAAATAAAGGCTAACAATATTCCAAGGTTTTTAATTTAATCTCTCTTTGTTCAATTACACAATACTAATACTATTCCTCTATTGTGAGTATTTATTTTAAACTGTATGATTTCAGTGAATGAAAAGAATAACAGAGAGTAAGAAATATACTACTTGGGCTGGGTGTGGTGGCTTACGCCTGTAAACCCAGCACTTTGGAAGGGTGAGGCAGGTGGATCACCTGAGGTCAGGAGTTCGAAACGAGTGTGGCCAACATGGTGAAACCCTGTCTCTACTAAAAATACAAAAATTAGCCAGATGTGGTGGTACACATCTGTAATTCCAGCTATTCAGGAGATTGAGGCAGGAGAATTGTTTGATCCGAGGACGCAGAGGTTGCAGGGAACTGAGACTGCGCCACTGTGCACTGCACTCCAGCCTGGGCAACAGAGTGAGACTCTGTCTAAAAAAAATAGATAGATAGATAGATAGATAGATAGATAGATAGATAGATAGATAGATGGATAGATAGATAGATAGATAGATAAGAAAAGACATATACTACTTGTACAGATATATTAAAAAAAAAACTCTGCTTTATAAAATACCCACCTTAAAGGAGATACAAGAAAACAAAATTTTTACTTGTTTTTAAATGAAACTGTCGGACAAATAGAGTGTGGGGATATAGGATGCTAAAAAGAACTAGAAAATTCAGAGTCCAGAAAGATATTTGTAGAGGAGGAAAAAGAAACTAAAGAGTAGCGAGCTAGAGAAAATAAAAGATAAGCTTAATGTGGTCCTGCTATTTGAAATTAGGTTTTATACCTGATAGAATTTACATTACTGGAGTTAAGAAAAATATTATAATCAAAGTTTGAAACAAAGTTTTCTACAAATTCATGGAGGACAAGCTTTTGGTCTATAGCATTAGCTTACTTCAGCATTTTCAAAATGCCATGAGCAGTTTGTAAGTAATGGTGATAGTGGTTAAGAAAGTAGCTCCTCTAACTCTTTCTATAATGGTTTTCAGTGGTTATGTGAAGCAAAGGGTGACTGAAAATGGGAAATTATTATTCTAGAAGTCATGAAAATTTTGCATGAAGATCTAGATATAGCTATGAGTAAAGCACGTATTATAGGCATAAGTAATACAAATGACAGTGAACTCAATCTGGATCCAGAATTAGAAAACCTGGGTTCTACAATAATCTGGACTTTGCTCTGAGAAAGTTCATCTCCACTTTGAAGCAACCTCTTCCCTGCAAAATAAGAAACCCTACCCTAACATTCTCAAAATAATCTTTCTGCATGTAAAGTTTCATGTTTCTGTGACATAAAAATATCTGGAACATTTTTAATTCATGACCAAGATGCTGTTTGATTTAATACAAAGGTTACGCTAAGGATGTATTTGATGATATACAGGAACACTGGAAAGAAAAAAGAAAATCAGATAGAGAAGAAATGAGGAATGCTCAGTGGCTTGTAATTCAGGTGACGATGAACAATTTATGAAGATCATTCTTAGGGAGGACTGAGTAAAGGAAGTTTGAAGAGAAAGCTAAAAATAAAAAAGTTAACTGTGTCATTTCTGCATCCCTAAAAAAATCAATCTACAAAAATATGAGATTCAGGGATAAGTAGATAAGGTCCCTGACAAAAACAAATCCCAAAATAAAACCCAAATTAACATATTTTTCATAGAAATTAAAGTACTATTCAATAATTTTCATCAAAGACAATCAAAGGAAAAGAATAAATAAGAGATAAAGGCCAAGAAAAATTCACATATGGTGACAATTCATGAGGGCTGAAAAGCTATTCAGCACTCAGATATTTTAATGACCTAGAAAAGTTAAGATGGGTAATAATATAAAGAACATCTTTGTAAGAGCTTTGTCTTTTAATGTTATTTTGCAAAAGAAAAAATTATCAAAAAATAATTGTTTCTGTATTATACATGTGGCATTTTTGTTTCATTGAGTTTTACAGAAGAAATGGTAAAAGCAAAAATGGATCTGTTTTTACGGGTTTTGATGCTTATAAAATGTGATGAAACCTCTTTATTAAAAATAATTAGATTTACAAAAGCAGGTACAAATGTAAAAATTTATTTTTGCTCTGAAAGTAAATCACAATAGATTCCTTTCTACAAATCCAACAAATACCAGCAATATCACATAGTCAATAAAAAATATGGTATTTTCAATTGCTGATTAACTGAAATAACCTTATTCTATTTTTTTCCCATGTTTTGGCTGTGTACTATGATCACCTCTTTACATGACGAAGATTTTGCAAAATCATTTTCTATACAGAAAATAGGAAAATTATTTAAATCATTAAAGTAGATAGCTTTTCTGTTTCTTTCAACTTCACAACCTATTATTGATTATTCTGTGTAAATTCTTAGAACACCTGACAAACTTGGAAAAACATTTATCTGGTTTACTCTATATGAGCTGTATGATTCAGAATAATTTTCTGGCTCCACACATTGCAAACCTCGTTTCTCCTCCATTATTCACATATATCTATGGCCAGACATCACTGTGCATATGAGTAATACTCTCCTGTCTTTGGTCCTGCTTTTTTTTTTTTTAATAATATAAAGAGAAGTACTATAAAAGAAAAATCAGAATGAAAAGAGAGCAATGTTAACTATGGTTAAAATATATTTATATCATAATTTTAGAAAACTTTACAATTGTGTGAACCCATTGTTATGCCCCCTTCCAAGGCTTTGAGTAAAGGTGGCTTGCAAAGTTTAGTCTGACAGTGGATATGGCTCTATACACAAATGGCTTGAAGAGGGAGCAAGGAACAAATCAATTTTACAGCCCCTGTAGGTATCTGTGAAGTGCAATGGGTTTGGCCAGTTGGACCCGTAAGGCTCAGATATTTTAGCCTTCTATTTCCTTTCTGTAACTCTATGGAATACATATAACAAAAACTATAATTCTTAATCATTACTTATATGTAAATATATGTCTGGATCTATATGCTTTCTTATCAAACAAGAAACAAATTAATACCCAGGAATCTCCTGATACATTCCTGTGCATTTGTAATTATTTGTATTGGGTTGAAGAGTTATTTGTATTCCAAATAACGGTCAAATTCATTTTGGAATAAGTGTATTTGCAAATGTGATTAAGGTAAAGATCAAGATAAGACCATAGTGAATTAGGGGGTCCTAAATCTTTTGAAATGTCTTGCAAGAAAGAAAAAAGGAGAAGACAAGGAGAAAGCTACATGAAGATGGAGGCAGAGGTTTCAATGATGTGTCTACAAGCCAAGGCATGGCAAGGACTGCCAGCCACCACCAGAGGCTAGGAAATAAACATGTGACAGGTTCTACTTGAGAGTTTCCAGAGGAACCACCTCTGTTGACAACTCAGTTTGGGACTTCTGGCTTCCAGAACTGTAAGAGAACGAGTTTCTGGTGTGTTTAGCCACCCACTTTGTGGTAATTTATTACAACAGCCCCAGGAAATTAATGTACTTTCTATATACATAGAAACATTACCAAATTGGTTAGCATGACAGTGGATTTGTAAACTGTATGTTTACATGCATGCTAAAAAAGGCATGAAAATAAAGGGATTCCTCCTGAAATACAGCAAAAATATTTTCACAGAGGACTTCTGTGCACCAAATTCTATCTCTGCAGCACCTCTACAGCAAATGGTGTGTTAAATATTCACACATCTGACATATTAACATGGGAAAATAAACGATGCTTTATTTCTGAAAAAAATTAACAATTCTATAAATTGCTTTTTTATAAAAACGTATTTATACATTATAATATAATCTTATGCTTAATATTATTTTTTCTCTAATTTTCAAAATTTCTATAGGTCCCATAATAAATAAGTTCCAAAAACTATGTTAATGACCGTCCTGGGGAGAAAAACTAGTAAAAGTAATACTTGACCACCGGAATCAACTTGCCATTGTTCCTTTTTTTCATAATTACATTCTCTCATGCTCTCTGTTTTCACTTCGGATTTCAAGATTCTAATAACATTAAATATTAATTAATAATCACTTCTCAGATGCCATTGTAATTGTTAGACCCTTCATAATACCTATGGTTTGTCTGTCTTACTAAATTGTAAGTTCCTAGAGTGCTGTACTCATGTTGTGTACAACTTTTTCTTTGCTTAAAAGGCCTGGAATAGTGCTGAAAATCTCTTAGATGTATGTTATACGCTTATTATCTTGGGTGAATTTGTGACATCAACTACAATGTGATTGGGTCCACAGAAAGGGGCTATGTTTCAAAATTTCTTCAACTGTAATGGACTCCAAAGCAATCCATGTGAGAATATTTGCATTCCTGTTAGCAAAAAATTAAACCCAAATGCAGTGTGTTTAGACAGTGCTCTATAGCTATGCTCCTGACTTTCCTTTCACCAAGGAAAAGCTCTCGCTTGCCATATTTAACTGTGCTGGTGGAAGGCCAAGGAAAAGCTCTTCATTAACATATACTCAGTAATTACTAAAGGCACATAGACACATCTCATTTCTACCCTGCCATTATGCTCACTGGCCTGGAAAATGGGATTGGGCCAAGTGGAACTGTCCCAAGCACTTGCACTGTATATTCCTGGAAGAAGAATCACACAGTGTGCTCTACAGACAAGAAATCTCTCTGTGTACCTTAGCAAACTTCCTGTGGATAGTTCTTACGGAGGTCCTGGTCAAAATTATCAAGATGAGTTTAACACTAGGCATTGTCACTCTGCTTTAAACTGTCATGATTACCTTGAGAAAGTTATTTCAATTAGAATGATTTTAAATTATTAAATCCATAAATATTATAAAATGGGAATTAACTTTCTCTCATATTATACTTTATGTCTGAATCTGAGATAAGAAAAAAAAAATCCTGAATGTTACATGTGGAAAAGATTCACATTTAAATCTTTAGTCTATTAAATGAAAAGGAAATAGAAAAGTATCCTGAGTAAATTACTGTGTGAATGGACATCAAAATGCTGCCTACAGGCTCACTGCAAACTCATTTGAAATAAACAAACTCTTGATAGCTACTGGTGTAGTGTTCCCCTCATCATATTTCCACATACAAATGGAAGTGGAATTAGAGTATTGCTGCCTGCCTCCTATTGTCTCTATTCTTTCCTGAAAAATACCCTATGTGGAAAGGGTCTCACTCAGGTCCATTCTAACATGCTGCAGGAGAGGCACAAGAGTAGATATGTGCTATCACTTGTTCCTTCTATCAACAGATATTCAGTTCTCAGGACACTGCATTTAACAAAGCAAAGACAAATAGGACCAGGCTCCTGCCCTTGAGAAGCTCACAATCTATAGTATAAAAATGAAAATATATTATACTTATTTTCTATGGGTCTTAATGCCATGGTATATGCATACACATGGCAACCTAGGACCCTGAAAGAGATAAATAAACAAAATGAGGCAATCATTTGATGCTGTCTGAAAGATCATAAAAGCTTTCATCAAGGAGGTGAATTATTGTACATATATAGATACCTGAATTGATAATGAGACATCAATTATCAGATTTTTATAGACAATAATAGTAAAAGAAATAATCCATTTCCTAGGAAACATATTTATATGTCCTATCCTAAGAATTGCCAGATAGAGTAAGAGAGAAATGGAGTGTATCCTACTGGCTTTGGTGTCTCTGTTTCTTTAAAATATAATATCTTACAGCTTTCTCTCCACTGCTCAAAGATGACACTATCCTCTCAGTCCCATTCAGCATAAAAATTGTAATATACAGATCCCAAAACTTACTAATGTAACTTAAAAGACAAGACATGGAGATTGAAGCTGAATTTGCAAAACATACTCCATGATGCAATAAAACCCTTCTCTGCTTAGACTGTAAACCAATAGACTGTATCTAATCCATCAATTACTTTGTCTTTGTGAATTAGCTTAAAAGTGGGTGGTAAATGATCAAACACATTTTAAATATAAAGCCAGCAGAGAGTCACATGGGGTCATGGGATCCTTTTACGAATCAAAGTTTTCACTTCTCCATGTCCTATGTGTTACTGTAACCACTGAAGCGGTATATAGTATATAGGACACAGAGAGCCACCTTGCTAATCGGTCCCCACAGACCTGATGGTGCACTCTGCTGCAAAAGCAATTTTCATTTTGAACTTCAATACCCTTTAAGAGAACCCTTCAAAAATAATCATATCACGATTTGAGTGACTACAGCCTCCGTCTCAATTGCATGCCCCCCTCTCCTATTCTGTCTCTCCTTCCCCCTTCCTTTGCCCTTAACTTTATGCCGAGAGATGAAATTCCTTTCATTTTCTTTTCCTGAAAGCTAATACTAGGAGGAGGGATATTGTTATGCTAGACATTAAAGATTTTTTTTCCTCAAGTATCTTTTCTTTCAAAATAAGATATAACCATCCCAAAAGAAGGACTTTTAATCAGAGATTTCTATCCTGAGGCAGAAGAGCTTTACTTTTTGAATAGAAAATTATTCTATGAGTAAAGTCTGCATCAAAAATCAAACAAGGACTGTTGTTACAAAAGAGAACCCTGCCAGCAGTTTCAGGGTAACTTGATGTTTCTTTCTTGGGTTTTTCTTAGTGGGTTCTACAGAAGCTTTCGATTTTCTTAAAGCAGGATCTCAAGGTAGTTACCTCCTGAAACTACTAATCTTTCACTACTGCTGCTAAGGAGAATGCTTTCAAATGAAACTGCACAGCCTCCTCTCTAGGAGATCATCCTACAGATGAATGAAGTGCTGATAAAGAAAAAGCCTCATATTTCACCTGAAGAGAATTGGTGACAGGATTATTATTATTATTAGTGGAATATTCTCAAACTATTTCTTCAAGCTGACAAAAGATTTCAAAATAAAGAAAACATTGCCAACTAAGTTTGAAATTAGAATGACAGCTAAATTAAACCTGATTATAAATTAGGCTTTTAGATTAAAGAAAAAGGTTTAAAAATCACAAAAAAATAAATGAGAAGTTATATTCAGGTTTGTCCACCTAGTATCAGATAAAACCCACATAATACTCTTAATTTTGATTTATTTCCATCAGACTTAACAAAGAGAACCTATACTAATCTGTAGTCATGTAACTAGTGTATGCCTGAAGTTTGGGGCTTTGAGGTCTAGATTGAGCAGATAAACAAATGCCTAAATATGTAGTGTAGATGATTAAATGCTACTCAGAGCTATTCTAAATTACAGCTGTGCACACACAGAGTATAAAAATGCCAAAATATCACACACCACCAAATTCAGTGGCTCTTGCTCAATAAGCCTTAATCAAACGGGAAAAGCTAAATTCAAGAGCTGCTTTGTAAACATGCATTTCAATAAACCATAATCTTTGTAAAATCAGAACATGGTAAAAGAGAATTATCAATAGAAAGAAGATAATTCTCCATGAAAATTACCATTTATCATTTTTCAAGTACAAATTTAAAGAATATTACCATATACTAATGCATAGTAATAGAGGAAAGCTCATAGATAAAAAGATTCCAGAATCTATATACAAGTTAAAAACAAGAACAAAACATTCCTGTAACCTATATTTGAACAGGCCCATGTTGCCAATTTACCTTAGCTTATTTTAATGTATACTTTTCAGGTGACTGCTTTCGTAGGGAAACTCAGCATTGAAATAAGGTATTTTCATTGGTTTACATTAACAAAATTCAACACCCTCCTACCGCCTAAAAATCATAGCCCCCACTTCTTTATGATGGCCAGACTTCAAAATTTCTATACTGGCCCTATTAGACCTGGCACCGGAGAAAATGATATAGTCCAACAGCAATCTATTTATCATAGGTAATTCTCAGTAGATCAGGGATATTTTGGGGACAATCATGTCACAAGACAGGGCAATCTTAATTATAATATCTAAATATCAACAGAGTGCTATGACCAATACAGAACAAATATTTTTAGCAGAGAAGGCTTAAACATCACCATTATACCAAATGCCTGATGCAATTTCTAATTTGCTTTCTCTAGAAGAGGGTAAGAATCACAAATGTTATCTCACATAAGCTGAGGGGTTTGGGAGGGGGAGCCAAAAAGTTTTCCTGAGGTTAGCATGTGGCCAAGATATTTTACTGCAATTCTCTGGATGACAGTCTAAAATTTTCAAGAATAGAAATTGTTTTGATTATACTTTCAATTTAGATCCTCAGATTTAATGAGATAGAAATGACAGATTTTAAGAAGAGTGAGATAAAAAATTTAATAGCACAACAATCAAGATCTTAATGGGAACAAAATCATGTAAAGTTTCTTGCAGCTCTTTGAAACATTAATTTTAAAACGGAGTCTTTTTTTTTATTGCATTTTAGGTTTTGGGGTACATGTGAAGAACATGCAAGATTGTTGCATAGGTACACACATGGCAGTGTGGTTTGCTGCCTTCTGTCCTCTCATCTGTATCTGTCATTTCTCCCCGTGCTATCTCTTCCCACCTCCTCACCCCCCGTTCCTCCCCCATTTCCCCCCAACGGACCCCAGTGTGTAGTGCTCCCCTCCCTGTGTCCATGTGTTCTCATTGTTCAACACCCGCCTATGAGTGAGAATATACGGTGTTTGATTTTCTGCTCTTGTGTCAGTTTGCTGAGAATGATGGTTTCCAGGTTCATCCATGTCCCTACAAAGGACGTGAACTCATCGTTTTTGATGGCTGCGTAATATTCCATGGTGTATATGTACCACATTTTCCCTATCCAATCTATCATCGTTGGGCATTTGGGTTGGTTCCAGGTCTTTGCTATTGTAAACAGTGCTGCAATGAACATTCGTGTGCACGTGTCCTTGTGGTAGAATGATTTATAATCCTTTGTATATATACCCAGTAATGGGATTGCTGGGTCAAATGGGATTTCTATTTTTAGGTCCTTGAGGAATCACCACACTGTCTTCCACAATGGTTGAATTAATTTACATTCCCACCAACAGTGTAAAAGTGTTCCTATTTCTCCACATCCTCTCCAGCATCTGTTGTTTCCAGATTTTTTAATGATCGCCATTCTAACTGGTGTGAGATGGTATCTCAATGTGGTTTTGATTTGCATTTCTCTGATGACCAGTGATGATGAGCATTTTTTCATATGTTTGTTGGCCTCCTGTATGTCTTCTTTTGCAAAGTATCTGTTCATATCCTTCGCCCATTTTTGAATGGGCTTGTTTGTTTTTTTCTTGTAGATCTGCTTTAGTTCTTTGTAAATTCTGGATATCAGCCCCTTGTCAGATGGGTAGACTGCAAAAATTTTTTCCCATTCTGTTGGTTGCCGATTCACTCTACTGACTGTTTCTTTTGCCGTGCAGAAGCTGTGGAGTTTGTAGTATGTTCTGTGCCTATCATGGTTCAATATAAATATACACATAACTATATATCAGCATTTCTATCAAAATATTCAGGGACAGAGCTAATGAAAGAATTGTGTCTTTGAAAGGATAAAGTACAAACATTATCTAAGTTAATTCACATAAGCATTTCATTCTCTATTTCAAGGGTCAAGAAACTTCTGCAAAGTTTTGAATAGCAAGTAGTTTGGGCTTACCAGGCCATATAGTATCTGTCATAAATGCGCAAATCTACATGCAGGAAAGCAGTCACAGATAATAGATAAACAAATGACTGTGGCTATGTTCCAATAAAACTTTATTTATAAAAACAGGTGGTGAGTCAGATTTGATCCTTGGGTAATAATTTGCCAAATCCTGCTCTCTTCTCATGAACTAGAAGGGATGCCAAGTTGAAAATTTTTTCTATATAGCATTATAAATTATGCACATTGTCACAATTTGTTCCTTTTTTATTGAACTATCATACCAGAAGGAAACACTAGTACTACTCAAAATAATTGTAGGGAATCTAACCTCTATCTTTTCAAAAATCTATTCGCGGCCGGGCGCGGTGGCTCAAGCCTGTAATCCCAGCACTTTGGGAGGCCGAGGCGGGTGGATCACGAGGTCAAGAGATCGAGACCATCCTGGTCAATATGGTGAAACCCCGTCTCTACTAAAAATACAAAAAATTAGCTGGGCATGGTGGCACATGCCTGTAATCCGAGCTACTCAGGAGGCTGAGGCAGGAGGATTGCCTGAACCCAGGAGGCGGAGGTTGCGGTGAGCCGAGATCGCGCCATTGCACTCCAGCCTGGGTAACAAGAGCGAAACTCCGTCTCAGAAAAAAAAAAAAAAAAAATCTATTCGCATTTTCACCCTTTTGCAGTAATATAATGACTTAAAATACAGACAAAAAGAAAAAACACATAGTTTTAAAATCATTTAAATTAAATAATGCACATAACAAGCAATGGAAAATCAACACAAATGAGTAATCAGGAAAGCAGAAACGCCCAGAAACAATGGAGACCTATCACCATACAGCTACATACATTTCTATAGTTCAAAAAGGTTACTTGCCCTTTTAATGTTGCTGCGATTCAATTGTACAGACAGGAATTAGACTGACTACGCATCCAGCTTAATGCATTTACTCACATCCTCAGGAAGCTAGATGCCAGTGACAAATCAGAAAGACAGTAGAGTAGATCAATGAACATGCTTTGTGTTGAGTAGACTCAATTCACACTCGGACAGCATAAATTCAGAAGGCAGTTCTACCCATGTGTGTTCACACTTATTTATGTGTGGGGAAAGCCAGCTGATTTGCATGATTCACATCTATCAAAAGCATGTGGATATGCTATCAACTGATATAAAGGAGTCCTGTAATACTTATAGTCTAGATTTCTGTGCTTAGATATTATTTGTACAATTAATTATATGTACTCAATTTAAAATTAAATGTAATCAGGTTAAATACTTAGAGATAGCTATGGCCATAGAAATAAACATGGGATGAAGAATTATAAGTTTTTGTGTCTCGAGTGTTGATATAATGCGATGCAAAGACCCAGAGTCAAGAATTGTAATATTCAAGTCTAGTTGCTTTCTACTTTATGAATAGACATGGAAGTGTGAGGAAGAAATATCACAACTTTTACATGCTAAGCCCAATTGAGTGTTCACTGATTAATACTCTGCTCCTTGCCTTGTTTTGTGCTTCTGTGGTATGTACACTCCTTTATTCTCTGCCCATAATTAGGCTCCATAACACCAAGTGCCTCTAAGTATCATATCAAAAAAAATTCAATATTTCTGCCGGCTTCCTCTGCAGTTTTGTTTTCCTCGGTGTGTGTATGCTTATAGCACAGAGACTAAGAAAACTATTCTGTATCAGAAATTCCATAAAGTGACTAAGGAGTTGTATCATTTGCTCCTCTGAAGCTGCATTTATCAGATTTTACCTGTGATGGCAAAAGAAACAGAATTTTAATAATTTGTGGTCAGAAATGTCTTCAATAACATGCAATATACACTTTAAAGATAATGTTGCCACTTCTGATGACCAAAATAGCAGATGTGGTGAAAAAGTATTGAAAAACAAAATAAAGATTATGACATTAGAGGAAAAAATGTTAGTATATGCTAAGAAATTTAAAATGGACAGATTTATGCAGCTTGGATGTCTGTACTCAATCTGTCACTTAGCTCAAGTCACAAGATCTTTGCACTTGAACACCTTTCTCCAAGCTCTTCCTATGGCTGGTTCTTTTTCATTCTTTACTCCTCAGTGAACGTATCTTCTTTACATCACATTCCCTCACTGATTTCTCCTCCCATCATTTACTTTCTATGGCAGATTCAACATGGTTGGAAATTCTTTGATACTTCTCCCATTGAAAAATATTAAAGGAGTCAATATTTGAATCTGAGCTGTACCTTGACCAAAAGTGAATTGCCAGAAACGACACTATGCCAGTTCTTCTAGCCTAACCTTTAAGAGACCTAGAACTTTCTGTTTTTTGGCCTTAAAATATTTACCCTTGGAGCACTAAACCATCATGTAAATGAAGCCTCATTTTCCTGAATCTCTCATGTTGTAAGAAAACTCATGCTCGCTATTTGGAAAGGTTTGTTCAGGGAGAGAGAAAGGGAGGGGAATTGAGAGAGAGAGAATGATTGAGAGAGAGCTATTGAGAGATGAGGAGAGAAACAGAAAGACCTGACTACTTTTCAGCTTTCCAGCCCTGGGCTATTCAATCATTTCAGTGGAAACCCTAGACATCATGGAACAGAGGCATGCTATCCACACTGTGACATGCCCAATATCTGTCCCAAAAAATAAAATAAAATTCTGTTATTATGAATTGTTTTAAGCCAATGAGTTTTGCAATGCTCTGGTATGTAGTAATTGATAACCACAATTCTCTACATATTCTAGTACTCTATTTATTTTCTTGAGCAGTTATCTTAATACATAATTAACATTTCAAAACTTGTAAATTTACCTACTTAATGCCTTTTGATTATAGAATGGAAAATCTATGATGACAGAGGCAATACCTGACTTAGACTTTCAGCATTGTTATAATGCCTGGCAGAACAAGTAAATATTTGTTAAGGGAAGGAAAAGAGAAAGGTGATCTGATTGCTAGCAATACTAGCTCTTTTTCATTACTTCAACATCTTACCATGCTTATACAAAAGTGACACTTAGGTTGGCAGAAAATGGGTTGGGAAAGTATTTTTTCATATTTGGTCTTATCTAAACCATGTGTATAGTACTTTTATCTAAAACTTTCAGAATGTCTTTCTGAAAAATGATGCCAAAAGTTATCAGAAAAGTAAGTTTCATTTTATGTTAATAAATTTAGACTTATCAGTAACTTTAATATTTTTCTTCTCTGTTAAAATTACTCTTTCAAAATCACAAAGAAAAATACTAGTCTCTGTGATTGGAAAACATTACTATGAGCTACGTATACTTTCTAAAATGATTTTTGTTTACAATTGTCGAGGCATCTTTCTTGTTCTGAAAAGCAAGTGGAAATCAAGAGGTCACTTCCCAGTAGACTGCTGATAAAAGCCTGCTATTTATCTCACAAATATGAACTCCACATTAGGACTGGAATTCCTCCAGATAGATTTGATAATAATACCCCAGGAAGTTTAAGGAGACTCTTGCCAGGTTGATATATATCTACATTCTGCTTTAGAGGGAGCAGAAGCCAAGTTAAGAGATGAAAAGGCAAGCTGCTCTAGAAGTTTAGCAAAGATAAATCAGTATTTTTCATATTTTAAAATGAGGTTCTCTAGACAACTTAAGAGTTTGGTTATTTTATAAGGATTAAGATTAACCAGTTCCCAATTATCTTTTTTTAAAAGATCTATGCCTGAGGCAGAAGCTTAAGAATGTGAAAACAGAGCCTCTCCCGGTTTTCGCAGCATTCAACCTCAGTATTTGCCAATATGCCCTTGATTTAACACTACCTGTTTATAAGGCAAATCTAAATTATATTAATCAATAATGTCAAGATGAACAAACAAAAATTCAGGAGTGGCTTGATGTCCAAAAAAGTACTATTTATAAAATTGGTCTGGCATGTAGAAGATGTGTCCATGATTGGCTACAAAGAAATTTTGTTACCTCTATCTTTCATCACCATGTTTCCTACATCCTTTTTTTCAAAAAGCTGAACATAGGTAACTATTCTTGCTGCATGTGAAATACGTATGTGCCTTTAAATATTTGACTGTGGTATTCCTTTATTTGGAAATGCTGTATATGTCAAATGCTACTCATCATGTGATGGCCATCTTATATCTATTTGTCTTTTCCCATGAATCCTTGTCTCACTATCTCAGTGAGAAGCATTCCATTCCTTCTCAGAACTCCAGCAACACTTACCTATACTATTATAAGCACACTTAACAAGACTTGCTTTTATTATAACAGGTTGAAAAACACCTCGTTTTGCAATTATCTTATGAATTCCTTGAGCAAGGGATTTGTATCTTTTTTTCACATTTGTGTTCTATACAATACATATTAATGCTACATGATATGCAATAAGGAGTGTTCAATAAAGGCTTGGTGTCTGATAGGTGAATTTGGCAAAATTTCTTTACATGCACTAGGCAGTGGAGAACCTATCTTTTTTCAGACAGTGAATGAATTTACTACTATAGCCTTTAAAATAAATTAGAATACCAGGTCAGTCTAAATTATCCAAAAAGGACCTAAAACAATGGAATACAGGTCAGATATATTCCGATGAGACCAAGAATATATTAGAAAGGCTCCCAAAATGGAAATAGAAGTCACCAAGATGGCCTATATTAACGAAGTATGTCATAGAAGATACTAAAGTTTTTTTAAACAAAAAGCGATATAATAACATCTCTACTCCTTCTGAAAAGTTTTGAAAGGCAAGTGAGAAGAGGCTTCCAAGAAAAAAATTCTCAAAACAAGATTATATTTGAGAAAACTGATGAGAGATAAATATTGTCTCTGTGTATCACGAGTTAATAATCAGTAATACATGGGTCAAAATTCTTTTGGGTTATAAAGCTATATTTGTAGATATACTAAACAGTAATAAAATAGGAAAAATAGATATTAACTAATAAAATAGGTTAAAAGGATGTTATTTTTGCAATGTTTCTTTATAAATATATCTGTGTGTGTGTGTGTATATATATATATATATATCATATATATATGTGTGTGTGTATATACTCATATGCACATACATTTTGCCAAGAATGTATTTAATTCTGACATATAGCTAAATATATGGATCATTTTAAAATATAATTGTAAAAAGTAATGGACAAAAGTTAAATGGTCTTGAAGTAGACACAAAGCTAACTGCTCAACAATCCCCATTTATATCTCTTCCTTCTGGGCACATAAATAGATTTTGTGTTTCACTTTTCCCTACAGTCAGGTGGGACAATATGAGAAAGTCATGGCCAATGAATTGTGAAGAGGAGTGATATGGGATTTCCAGGCCCTGAGAAGGGGTTCCCCATACCCACAGGTTTTCTTTCTTGCAGTAACCTACAGTTATCTGTTCCATATGAAATAGCCCCAGGATGGAGGAGAGTCACCTGACCAGCAACAGACTATAATGTAAGCAAGAGAAAAGAATGCTACGGATTGAGCTATTAGGAATACATAGTCTGACTCATGTGTCAGTTTGAATCATACTGGTAATGCAAGTTTCAAGATTTGATTAAATAATCTATAAAATTATGAGATCAAATACGCTTTTTGGGGTAGAAAGATACTTTTTTTAAATTACAGATTAATATTTTCTATTTCTTTATATGAAACTAAAATAAAACTGAATTAGATTCATTATTTCAAATATATTAAATATTTGAACATAGTATGTTTTACTTTAAAAATCAGCGTTAAATATAATTGAATTTTTTCTATTATTATATAAATATACCTACTATAAAAACCACTACATTTTACTTACTTGGCAAGTTAAGATGGCCAACATATTTATATAAGGGTACACACTGTTTATTGAAATATTTATATATGTTTACTCACTGAGGAGGGCCACTATTACAACTTTGAGTAAGTGATCTTCTGATCAACATAGTATTCTTTCTTTCACCATTTCTGGAAAAAGAAAGAACATAATTTGCCACTCCAGATATATTACTTAGTGGCTAACATTAGACTAACATGAGAAGGTTAGCTTTTTTCATAGTCTTTTACCCAGAAAATAATATCTTTACATGTAAGAGTATCATGTGAAGTATTTAAAGTGTACTTTTTATTATCCAATTATATACTTAAATCTTATATAATTTCATAGCCCACATTAATTAATAGGAAGTCAGTAATATTATTTATTCAATACACTGAATTTTCTTTACTTCTAATTGATAATGTTAAAAATGCTTGCAGAAGCACTCCACAGTTATTTGTGAACCCATGGCTTAAGAAAAGTCCAGATAGTAATAGCAAACACCCTAATAACACTTACTACAAGCCAGCTATCCATTGACCCACATGGTTTACATGCATCCAATGTCTATAAAATCACATTGGCAGGTCATAATATTAGTACTCATATTTTGAAGATGAAGAAATTCTTACCATAAAGTAACATTGATGCCCACAAAAGAAATTAATCACTAATAACATTTGGTTAGCTCTATTTTGGATCTGTGTCGAAGGTAAAGTATATAATATTACTTCAGGGGTCAGAAAAGTGTTGGATGGTTTCCTTCATATGTATGTAGCAGATTATCAACTTCACATCTTTGTAAGGAGAGGATTTTAAAATCAAATGAAGAAATGAGCCACAGAAAAGATTCACTCACTTGTCAGAGGTCGCATAGCAAGGAAGTGGTAGAGGCAGGATCCACACTTAAGTACATTTACCTTTGAAGAACATGGGCATTAGAAGTGCTGACCCCTGTGCAGTGGAAAATATGAGTATAACTTTCGACTCCCCAGAACTTAACTAATAGCCTACTGTTCACTGGAAGCCTTATTGATAACATAAACAGTAGATTAACACATATTTTGCATATTACATGTGTTATATATTATATTCTTATAATAAAGTAAGTTAAAGAAAATGTCATTAAGAAAATCACGAGGGGAAAATAGATTTATAGTACTGTACTGTATCAATACCGTAAGTTTATATTGCCTGTTTACAAGATGACTCATGTCTGAAATATCAAATAACTGTGGTTGCAAACCTCAATCTACAGCACATATCAAGCAATTCAGCTTTTTCTTGTAATGTTGAGACATTTCTCTGCTTCTTGGGAGCACTTCCAGCATCACTAGTGACACTTTCTATAGGTCCCATGGTGTTACTCAAGGTTTATGGTATTGCACTAAACACAATGAACAATACAGGAGAACTATAAGAGATCACTTTTTACTGACATCCACAATTTATCAGGAGATGAACTGCTCATGCTGAGATGATTGGCATCACAAGGCGTTTTAGGTGGATATTCACATCACTTAAGCTCACCACAAAAGCATTAGAGGGGGCTACAAAATCAATACAGTAATGCAGTATGCAATGCAGTTAATTTTATGTAATTATGATTGAATATGACACCTTTACATAAGATTATATTTCTCTCAACTGCAAATAACACCATGTATGGTTGGCAAGCATTACTCTGCATAACGTTTAATAAATGTTAACTTATTATAATAGGTTTGTGTATATTTTATGGTCGTAAATGAAAAAATAGACTAGCATATACAATATTTTATGCATCTATGACATACTTAACTTTCTCTTAATTTTTTAATTATACTTTGCATTCTGGGATACATGTGCAGAATGTACGTTTGTTACATAGGTTTCACATGTCATGGTGGTTTGCTGCATCCATCAACACATTATCTACATTAAGTATTTCTCCTAATGCTATCCCTCCTCTAGCCCCCAACCCCCTGACAGGCCCCAGTGAGTAATGTCCCCCTCCCTGTGTCCATGTGTTCTCATTGTTCAACTTCCACTTATGAGTGAGAACATGCAGTGTTTGGTTTTCTGTTCCTGTGTTAGTTTGCTGAGAATGATGGTTTCCAGCTTCATTCATGTCCCCACAAAGGACATGATCCTTTTTTATAGCTGCATAGTATTCCACGGTATATATGTGCCACAATTTTCCTTATCCAGTTGATCATTAATGGGCATTTGGGTTGGTTCCAAGTCTTTGCTATGGTGAACAGTGCTGCAACAAACATATGTGTGCATGCGTCTTTCTTTTTTTTCGGACAGAGTCTCACTCTGTCGCCAGGCTGGAGTGCAATGGCATGATCTTACTGCACTGCAACCTCTGCCTCTTGGGTTCAATCAATCCTCCTGGCTCAGCCTCCTAAGCAGCTGGGACTACAGGCACATGCCACCACACCAAGTAACTTTTTTGTATTTTTAGTAGAAACAGGATTTCACCATGTTGGCCAAGGTGGTCTTGATCTCCTGACCTCATAATCCACCCACTTCAGCCTCCCAAAGTGCCGGGATTATAGACATGCACCACTACACCCTGCTGTGCATGTGTCTTTACAGTAGGATGATTTATAATCCTTTGCGTATATACCAAGTAATGGAATTTCTGGGTCAAATGGTATTTCTGGTTCCAGATTCTTGAGGAATCGCCACACTGTCTTCCACAACAGTTGAATGAATTTATACTCCCACCAACAGTGTAAAAGCATTCCTATAACTGCACATCCTCTCCAGCATCTGTCATTTCTTGACTTTTTAATGACAGCCATTCTAACAGGCATGAGATGTTATCTCACTGTGGTTTTGATTTGCAGTTTTCTAATTATCAGTTACGATGAGCTTCTTTTCATAAGTGACTTCTTTTGAAACGTATCTTTTCAAATCCTTTGCTCACTTTTTATTGGGATTATTTTTTTCTTGTAAAGTTGTTGAAATTCCTTGTAGATTCTGGATATTAACCCTTTGTCAGATGGATAAATTGCAAAAATTTTCTCCCATTCTGTAGGTTTCCTGTTCACTCTGATGATAGCTTCTTTTGTTGTGCAGAAGCTCTTTAGTTTAATTAGATCTCATTTGTCAGTTTTGGCTTTGGTTGCCGTTGCTTTTGGTGTTTTAGTCATGAAGTCTTTGCCCATGCCTATGTCCTGAATGATATTGCCTAGGTTTTCTTCTAGGGTTTTTATGGTTTTAGGTTTATATTTTGTCTTTCATCCATCTTGAGTTAATTTTTCTATCAGTTGTTAAGGAAGAAGTTCAGTTTCAGTTTTTTGCTATGGCTAGCCAGTTTTCCCAACACCATTTATTAAATGCGGAATCTTTTCCCCATTGCTTGTTTTTATCAGATTTGTTAAAGATCAGATGGTTGCAGATGTGTAGCATTATTGCTGAGGCCTCGGTTCCATTCCATTGGTCTATATATCTGTTTTGGTAACAGTACCAAGCTATTTTGGATACATAGCCTTGTAGCATATTTTGAAGTCAGGTAGCATGTTGTCTCCAGCTTTGTTTTTTGTTTTTTTTTGTTTGTTTGTTTTTTTGTTGTTGTTGTTGTTTTTGTTTTTTGTTTTTTCTTAGGATTTTCTTGACTATATGGGATCTTTTTTGGTTCCATAGAAAATTTAAAGTATTTTTTTCTAATTTTGTGAAGAAAGTCAATGGTAGCTTGATGCACTGAATCTATAAATTACTTTGGGCAGTGTAGTCATTTTCATGGTATTGATTCTTCCTATCCATGAGCATGGAATGTTTTTCCATTTGTTTGTGTCCTCTCTTATTTCCTTGAGCAGTGGTTTGTAGTTCTCCTTGAAGAGGTCCTTCACATCCCTTGTAAGTTGTATTCTTAGGTATTTTATTCCGTTTGTAGCAATTCTGAATGGGAATTCACTCATGATTTGGCTTTCTGTTTGTCTATTACTGGTGTATAGGATTGCTTGTGATTTCTGCACATTGATTTCATATCCTGAGACTTTACTGAAGTTGCTTACAAGCTTAAGGAGATTTTGGGCTGAGACGATGGGGTTTTCTAAATATGCAATCATGTCATCTGCAAACAGAGACAATTTGACTTCCGCTCTTCATATCTGAATACACTTTATTTCTTTCTCTTGCCTGATTGCCCTGGTCAGAACTTTTAATACTACACTGAATAGGAGTGGTGAAATACGACATCCCTGTCTTGTGCCAGTTTTCAAAGGGAATGCTTCTAGCTTTTGCCCATTAAGTATGATATTGACTGTGTTGTTGTCATAAATAGCTTCTATTATTTTGAGATATGTTCCATCAATATCTAGTTTATTAAGAATTTTTAGCATGAAGGGGTGTTGAATTTTATCAAAGGCCTCTTCTACAGCTATTGAGATAATCATGTGGTTTTTGTCATTGGTTCTGTTTATATGATGGATTACGTTTATTGATTTGCATATGTTGAACCAGCCTTGCATCCCAGGAATGAAGCCGACTTAATTGTGGTGGATAAGCTTTCTGATGTGCTGCTGGATTTAGTTTGCCAGTGTTTTATTGAAGATTTTTACATTAATGTTCATCAGGGATACTGGCCTGAAATTTTCTTGTTTTGTTGTGTCTTTGCCAGGTTTTGATATCAGAATGATGCTGGCCTCATAAAATGCATTAGAGAGAAGTCATTCTTTTTCTATTGTTTGAAGTAGTTTCAGAAGGAATGGTACCAGCTCCTCTTTGAACCTCTGGTAGAATCTGGTTGTGAATCTGTCTGGTCCTGGTCTTTTTTTGGTTGGTAGGCTATTAATTACTGCTTCAATTTCAGGACTGGTAATTGGTCTATTCAGGGATTTGACTTCTTTCTAATTTAGTCTTGGGTGGGTGCATGTGTCCATTTATCCATTTCTTTTAGATTTTCTAGTTTATTTGCATAGAAGTGTTTATAGTATTCTCTGATGGTAATTTATATTTCTGTCAGTGGTGACATCCCCTTTGTTATTTTTTATTGTGTCTATTTGATTCTTCTCTCTTTTCTTATTAGTCTGGCTAGCGGTCTATTTTATGAATCTTTTCAAAAAACCAACTCCTGAATTCACTTATTTTTTGAAGGGATTTTTGTGTTTCCATCTCCTTCAGTTCTGCTCTGATCTTAGTTATTTCTTGTCTTCCGTCAGCTTTTGAATGTGTTTTCTCTTTCTTCTCCAGTTCTTTTAATTGTGATGTTAGGGTGTCAATTTTAGATCTTTCCTGCTTTCTCCTGTGGGCATGTAGAGCTATCAGTTTCCCTCTAAACACTGCCTTGGCTGTGTCCCAGAGATTCTGGTATGTTGTGTCTTTGTTCTCATTCATTTTAAAAAACTTATTTATTTCTGTCTTAAATTTGTTATTTACCCAGTAGTCATTCAGGAGCAGGTTGTTCAGTTTCTACGTTGTAAGGTTTTTGAGTGAGTTCCTTAATTCTGAGTTCTAATTTAATTGCATTGTAGTCTGAAAAACGGTTATGATTTCCATTTTTGTTTGCTTGTTTGTTTGTTTTGTATTTGCTGAGGAATGTTTTACTTACGATTATGTGGTCAATTTTAGAATAAGTGTGATGTGGTGCTGAGAAGAATGCATATTCTGTTGATTTGGAGTGGAAAGTTCTGTAGATGTCTCTTAGGTCTGCTTGGTCCAGAGCTGAGTTCAGGTCCTGAATATCCTTGTTAATTTTCTGTCTTGTTGATCTGTCTAATATTGATAGTGGGGTGTTAAAATCTCTTACTATCATTTTGTGGGAGTCTAAGTCTCTTTTTAGGTCTTTAAGAACTTACTTTATGAATCTCGGTGCCCCTATATTAGGTGTATATATATTTAGAACAGTTAGTTCTTATTGTCGCATTGATCCCTTTACTATTATGTAATGCCCTTTGTCTTTTTTGATCTTTGTTGATTTAAATTTTGTTTTAGCAGAGCGTGACCCTTGCGTTTTTTTTTTTTTCTTCTCATTTGCTTGGTAAATAATCCTTCATCCCTTTATTTTTAGCCTATTTGTGTCTTTGCACAGGAGATGGGTCACCTGAATAAACAGCACAGGAACTTTGTGAAGCATACACAAGTATCAATAGCTGAATCAATCAAGCAGAAGAAAAGATATCAGAGATTGAAGACCAACTTAATGAAATGAAGCATGAAGACCAGATTAGAAAAACAGAATGAGAAGGAA
Source organism: Saimiri boliviensis (assembly GCF_048565385.1). Lineage (NCBI taxonomy): Eukaryota > Metazoa > Chordata > Mammalia > Primates > Cebidae > Saimiri > Saimiri boliviensis. Next base: position 28,769,106 of record NC_133453.1, on the reverse strand, counting down.
CAAACAAAACCTCCAGGAAATATGTGACTATGTGAAAAGACAAAACCTATGTTTGTTTGGTGTACCTGAAAGTGATTGGGAGAATGGAACCAAGTTGAAAAATACTCTTCAGGATATTATCCAGAACTTCCCCAACTTAGCAAGACTGGCCAATATTCAAACTCAGGAAATACAGAGAACACCACAAAGATACTCTTCAAGAAAAGCAACTCCAAGACACATAATCATCAAATTCACCAAGGTTGAAATTAAGAAAAAAATATTAAGTGCAGCCAGAGAGAAAGGTCAGGTTACCCACAAAGGGAAGCACATCAGACTAACAGTGGATCTCTCTGCAGAAACCCTACAAGCCAGAAGAGAGTGGGAGCCAATATTCAGCATTCGTTAAGAAAAGAATTTTCAACCCAGAATTTAATATCCAGCCAAACTAAGTTTCATAAGAGAAGGAAAATTAAAATCCTTTACAGACAGGCAAATGCTGATAGACTTTGTCACCACCAGGCCTGCCTTACAGGAGCTCCTGATAAAAGCACTAAATATGGAAAGTAAAACCAATACCAGCCACTGCAAAAACATACCAAATTGTAAATATCATCAACACTATGAAGAAACCGCATCAACTAATAGGCAAAATAACCAGCTAGCATCATAATGACAGGATCAAATTTACAGGTAAAAATAGTAAACTTAAATGTAAATGGGCTAAATGGCCTAATTAAAAGATACAGACTGGCAAATTTGATAAAGAGTCAAGACCCTTTGCTGTGCTGTACTTTTTCTTAATTTTTAATATTTCTAGACTATCTAGATATTTTGAGTTCTTCCAAACTTCAGCAAACCTCCAAATTTTTAAAATATATTTACTGAAAAATACCCTCAGATAAATAGACCCACAGAGTTCAAGCCAGTTGTTCAAGGGTCAACTCTAACGTGGTTCCAGTGCCCATATAGTTAATGAAGGCATTATATGCTGAAATTATTTCATAACAAACAAAGTATTATCTTTATCCCAAGTGTCTTGAGTTTGACTGCTTCTTTTTCACTTGTTTTCCCATGGTTGACCAGAATACCTAGAACACAGTAGTCAAAAAGAATCTTTAATCTAATTGAAGAAATTAGGGGAAGATTCCACTTTAGGTATCTGTTCATTCATAAAGACTACATTACTATCTGTAGGGCAGAATATAGACAAACCATAAGAGATTCACAAACCCAGAGCTGTGAACTCTTTTTTTTCCCAAATTCAAGGGCTATGGACTATTTTTGTTCCCAATTCAAGAGACTAACCTGGTATGCCTTTTGGAAAGTAGGTGGGGGGTTAAGCAAAAATAGATTAGGTAATTAAGCAGACAAGTAAGATACATGGCTTAGACATAACTTCCCCATGAAGACTAGTCATTCACAAAGGGAAGGGGCAATGAGAATAAAGTTTTTGCAAATGTGCACAGATCGTGGTCAATAGTATATAGGAGACTTCATTCTTAAAAGTAAAGAAACCCTTTAACTATTTATACTCATATCTGAGATCATCCAAGGCCAAAATCTGCTCTGCTGTCAGGTGAGTAACTCATAGTTCAGAAGAAAATTACTATGGAACATAGAGAATTATTTTTCTCTCTGATTACATTTTAAACCTTTACTTTTCAGGCACTTTACTCTAAATTTTGTTTTCACTATTTGTTTAATTTAATTTCTTAGAAAAGCTATGTCATAAGCCATCTGATCACTTTGTAAATGCAAAGGGCCAATGTTGTGGAACAGACAATCTAATGACATAGTGTTTAGTGTTCCCTAAAGCAGGAGACAGATGAAGAGAAAAGGTGAACCGGCAACCTTAGCATAATTAAGACAAGCCTGAGTGCTTGCCATGGTGCCATTACATTAATCTCACATCAGTGGCACCTGGATAAAATTTATGAGATATGTAAAAGGGGCCTTTCCAACTGACCTTGATAAGGCAGAGTTATTTATCACGTGAGAGAATAGTCAGCAAGCTCGGGGGAATGAGGTATATTAGAAATAAGTTGACAGAGAGATTTAAGGGCAGTGGGCTGCAATACTCATTGACTGAAAAGATCTGAAGACGCATTTCCAGTACTATGAATCTTAAACATCATTAATAAGTAAAATATAAAAGCATACATGTTAATAATAAAAAATATATATGAGGAGGGATAATAGTAAATGTCAAGTTTTAAACTGATGCTAGTTCATACATTTAATATTTTTTAATGTGTGTTTATTGAGCTAATATAATGGGACTTGCAACCACAATAGATTCTACATGATTTCAACCCCAAATAAATAAGCACAACCTATACATTGTGAGTTCCTTGGGGCACTGCCTCATTATATTCATCATTTTATTTCAAGGGCCTAGTGTAGAATCTGAAACAGTTTAGTCCCAATAAATACCCAGATCTTTTTCAGCTGACTGCTTCCTGTTCTTGAGGTCTTAGCTCATACCACAGAGACTCTTACAGCCACAAAGGAAGACTACAAAATGTCCCCTGGCTACCTCATCGAAAAGACTTAGCGCTGTATTAAACTCTCTTATGTACTGCCTGCATGCTTATTATTTGCTTTTCTTCCCTAGACACCAAGATTCCCTGTCTTTCTTGTTCATCTTTATATGCTGACATAGATTCAATATTAGAACAGGACATGGTAGGTGCTTAATACTTGCCAAATGAATAGAAAGAGTGCTTATTAAATAAATAGTGGAAATCAGGTAAACAGAGGAGAGTGATTATTATGTTTCAGGCTATATTTTAGAAATTATATACTTTTTGTTTTAAACTATTGCCAATATCAGTAGGAACAAATTGAAAAAAAATCAGACAATGTCCTTTCTTCACTATGGACTTCAATGGGATAAAATTAGTATCAGAATAATTCATTCTCGATTGTTGATTGAAAACAAACTCATTTCAGCAGTTGTCACTAATATTGTTAAATAGGACTGGCCTTTTTAGTACATAAACAATTTTGTACTTGAAATGCCTCAACAAGAAATATGAAGGGAAACAAAGTTGTTTGGTTTTGAGGTTTTGTTTGCTTTACTTCCACATAAAATGTACACATAAAATACTGGTAGCTGCAATCTGTAAAAATTGCCATAATATATGTGACATTTTACTTCTGTTCATGGGCCAACTTGTCAGCACAAGTGTTCTTTATTTTATTTTTTGTGTAATGGACAATTTGGAGATTTCCTTTTAACTTTATCAAACGTAACTGAATTTATACTTCTATTAAAATGGAGATAGATGGGTAAAATTCTGTCTTTATACAATGAAAGCCTTATGGTCTTTTCAGTAAGGGGAAACAACAGCACAGATTTAGAATTTCACACAGAAAAATCACATTGGGCCAAGTAGATCTGAATGATTTTAGGGAGCGCCAGCAAGGAAATGGCATTTTACATTTAAATTCAACTTCTTCATCATTGCATATTTGGTAACTCTTCTATGCAAAAGCACAAACTAGCTGAAATCCGCAAGTCGCAAAAAATAATCTTTATGGTCTTTTATTATATCTTAAAATCTGTATAAAATGTAAGGCACATTTGGTAGCCAGTACTATAGAATGAAGGTAGAAAAGAAATCTTCACTTTTAAAAAAGCTAAAATTAATAAAATGAATATATCGATACTTGAAGGAAAAGGTTAGCTTGCCTCAATTCCTAGCATAATCGGTCACTTTATAATCCCAACTAACATTTATTCCCACACAGAAAATTAATCGCTAATAACATCTGGTTAGCTCTATTTTGGATCTGTGTCAGAGGTAAGGTATATAATGGTACTTCAGGGATCATAGAAGTTTTGCATGGTTTCCTTTGCATGTATGTTGCAGATTCTAAATTTCAAGGATTTTTTATAAGGAAAAATAAAATTAATCATTTTAAAAATAAAATAATTATTCTGATAGGTTTTATTTTAAAATCCTTTCCTTATAAAGGATTTTAAAATAAAACCTATCCTATTCCTTATTAAGGATTTTATAAGGAAAGGATTTTAAAATAAAACCTATCAGAATAATAAAGGATTTTATAAGAATTTTAAAATAAAACATATCAGAATAATTAAATCTTTCTCATTTACTATAAATATGTGTATATTTTAATGCAACATAATTTGCTAAGTTTTTACATAAATATTATATAAATAGTGAGTTATGAGTATAGAAGAGGGGAAGAATTAATGAAATTTCTCTACACTGAATGTCTCTATTTGAACTGAATTTCTCTTGCTTTCTAGAACTTTTGCAGAATAAATTAAAAGGTGCATCAAATACCAGATTTAATGTTTGCTGCTGATCTTACCTAACTTTGGCAAGTCTCTACTGAAATTTACTTATTTGAATGATTGGAATTCCATAATGAAAATTTAAAACTTCATACAAATGATAGAATGCTGCTGATTTCTATTTGTAATGAGAATACTAAAAGAGGGTAAAGGGGGAGGTGCAGTTTATATTCATAATTCTGTAACTTGGCAATCCTATCTTAATTAAAGAAAATCTGCCACATACCTTATAATTAACATCAAAGCAGTAAGTTTTCATTATGATTCAATGGCTAATTCTATCGACCGTTGTATCTTGTTTCTGTTTATCCTCATCCCATCAATTTTTTTCTAATTTTGTCTTCAGATTAATTTTATAAGATAGCTTTTGCTTTTTCAATTAATCAAAAGACCTGTGGGATCATCCTTCTTCAAAAAATATGCCAACATGAGTCTTACTTTTATTTCAAGAAATTGGTGAAACTTGATCTTTTTTATTGTTTGTGATGAAACAGAAATTTCTTTTCAAAATTAAATTGCAACCTGATGAAGATATAGGTCATTAGTTTCTAGAGACAGTCTTTAAATTAAGGACAATACTTTAATCTAGAAAAGGGTATAAAAAGTCATTGCATATAGGCCAAAAATGTTTAACTGTGAAAGAGAAATGTAATTACATTCTAAAGTTTTAGAAAATAATTATTTCTCATAACACAACTCATTCATTTCAAACAATAATCCAAAAAATCTAGAATAATTTTGATGTCTGTAACTAAATTGCAATGTAAAGAAATTTTCTTCAAAAAGAACTTGAAAATCTGCCCAGGAGATGGGAGATAAATTATTTGAAAAATAAAATAAAATCCTAAATCACAATATGATACCAACACAGAATGAGTAAATCATGACAAGTGGTACCCAATTACCTGTTTGAACAACCAGCCAGGCAGTTGCTCTGAAATATATAGTAGTTGTCGGATATACAGGCAATTTTTGCTAGTAGAACATACTTATTCTTTTTTCCCCCATAGCAACCAACATATTTTTAAGGCAAAACATGAAAATCCATTATTTAATTTATCTGCCAATGCCTTGAGTCAGGGCACCCGATCTTCCCACTTGGAACGGTTAATTCACTAAAAATATCTTAGAGAAAAAAGGCAAAAATCTTTACCACTTGCTGAAAGGTTAATGAAGAATAAAGTGATTCATAAAGTTTTCCCCAAAGTCAAGTGTGCAAAAATCAATATGCTATATCTTAAAATTTTTTATATAGAAATTAAGCCAAAGTTGAGCCAGCCACCTTTCAGACATAAAAAGAGTTGCTCCTGAACATGCCTCAAGTGTCTTCTATGCGTGTTTTGTTGTTGTTGTTGTTTTCCTGAAGTAGGCAACATTTTTCATCAGGAATGTGACAGTTAGATAACTTTACTGATACTGAAGTAGATTCCAGAACAATGAAATCATTGGCAGAAAGAAGCAAACCACAGTGGAAAAGGATGTAGGGAATTAAGTGAAAGCATCATGAATGGAATTAAACTAAAGATGGACTAAAGTCATAAAAACTTTTAAAACCAGGAGGACCCTAGAGATGTTCTCACTCAAAGCTCTCATTTTAGGAATCAGAAACTGAAGATCAGAGAAAGCATGTGGCTTTCTCATTATCAGAAGAACTAAACCTAGATCGGCGGAATTGACACATTTGGTTTTATACTGTCTGTGCTCTTCATCTTCTGACACTTAATGCAATTAATCAGGGAAAAAAATAAGGAAATTTTTTTTTGGTAAAATCACATTCCTCCAAGAATTATATACTAACACTGTTCTCACATCTCCCCCTAAGAAATACTGATAGCCCCTCTTTATTTTCTTTTTCTAAAAAACGTATTTGCAAATGAAGAAATCTCCTGAAACTGTCACAGATCTCAATTTGCTCTTCTCTATCATTAGTCTGCTAATTTCATTAATATAATTTAACTGACTTTCTTTAAAAGATCTGATGACTCTGCCTCCCTCTTTCCAAATGTTTAAAGCACTATGTGAATTACTTTATTTGTAAAATGTATAAGTGAGATATTATGGGAATTAGTGTAACATTTTAAAGGTGTGCAATAGGTAAAAAGTTTTCCCTGAAGATGAAATATCTTACAAAACTGAGACTTCCTTCTAAACAAATGCCACAACAGTCAAATAGATATTTAAGAAATAATCATTCACGGAACTGTTCATTCTTCTGCGAACTTGCATTTTTTTAAAAATTTCTATTTGTAGTAATCAGGATTGCCCATTTCATTTACATCACTTGTTCTAGCTCTCTGTGTTCCAGCCATCTGGGTCACTCTGGTTTCTTTCATTTCTTTCCATCTTGTTCTCTCCTTACAAGGCAAGCATATAAATAGCTGAAGTGTATTGTTTCTAGAAAACTGCATTGAAAGCCTTGAAGTTTCTATGGCACATTATGTGGTTCATTAAATACCCTGGAGCTTAATTTAGTATATTATTTTTCCATAATTTACCCAATAGCATGTTTCTATCCATTTAAATTCTGCGCCAATATGTGTGACATAGAATTTTAGGCCTATTTACCTTTCGAAATAGTAACAAGGTAAAGTATGCAACTCTGCTTCAATGTGTTGTAAAGTGTAAACATCAATTGTCTAATCCAGACGGCAAAACCTATGCCACTCAGTGAACAATACATTTATAAAACTAAAAGTCAAAACAAGTAAGTATTGTGTGCCAGAGTATAAAAATATATTTTAAAAATCATTTGATAACATGCCCAATATTGCAATGAACAATGTGATCACTGAGAAGTTATATCTGAAAGAATGCCAAAACTCTCAGGTTATCAAAATGTTCTCTGATGGACACTAACAACCATGAAGTGGACAATTCTACCATCTGGATTTTGTTACATAGCCCGATGTTGTCCATAGAAAAGATTAACTTGGCAGGCGCCACAGGGATATGTATTTTTCCAACTCCCTAATTTTATACGCAAGGCAAGTAAAATTCAGAAAGCTAAAATAATGGTAAACTTGGTTACAAAGTGACTTGGCAACAGAGCTCAGGATAAAACCTAAGTCTCTGAGTTGTTAGTAACAATCAGCTACTTTAGCTTTGGAACTCTTGAAAAAACACTTTTAAAAAATATATATATTTCTCTTTATCACGACTGCGCATGAGGTAACTCAAGTGATAATGCTCTAAAGATACAAGCTGTTTGATTATTTGACTTGTATAAAGTAACCCAGTGACCTCGAATGTATCATATTTATTTCATAAACATTTCAAGACTAATAAGGACAAACAATATATTTGTTATTTATTACGGACAAAAATAATGGGATATATTTTATACCACTTCATGGGTAGTTTTCCAGCTTGGCTAACCTCCATAATCATTAGAGCCACTTGAAATCTTCTGGCTTTGCCCCAGACCCACTGAATCAGAATCTCCAGGGAAAGCGCCTGGGAATTTGTATTTTTAAGTGGCTCCCCCAGGTGACTCTGGTAATTAGCCAAGTTTAGGAAACCTTGACAATACCACTGGAAGTAACAGGATGCTGCCTTACGCGTTCAGAATGTTCAGAAGCAAAATATACCTATTGTGAAATTGACCCAATCCAGTTTCTGTCTTTTACAAATGGGGAAAGATAGATGTCTTTGTCACAAGTGGGTAGAAAACTGCCAAATACCACCTATATTTTTGGGTCAGAGACAGATTGGAATTCCACCAAGAGAAACTGGGCATTCATACTCAGTCTATTTCCATGGCAGAGACAAAACAATTCTAATCTTACCGATCTTTTCATTACAAAATAAAGCAATCTCAGGGCATTAACTGCTGACAGTAATGCAGACCTTGGATTTCACGGATTAACCAAACCACAAACAATCTAGAACATGTCCACAGAACAATTCTTTGTTTGTATAGTACAGGAGGCAAAAAAGCAATCTGTCTGACTTAAACTGCTGGGTTTAATTACTCAATATAACACTTGCCACTTAAAAATCCATATGACCATCAGCATGGTAATAGTCTCTCATAAAGATTCTGGTACGATATCATACAATGTGTACACTGCTCCCACATTCCCCAAGCACTTTCACATATATTAGCACACTTTATCCTTACAATAGCCCAGTGAGGTAGATAGAAATTCTTGACAAATTGAAAGGATTGTTCTAATTTAAAGTGCATTATTGGCAATATGCAAATTTCCTGAAATGTATCTGATATACTCTTGTTTTCATGCAAAATAGGATATGTGTCACCCCTTATAGCTTGTTAAAATCATTTAAACTCTGTAATATTAAGTTATTTTTTAATGGAAAATGATTCATACAGTGCTGGTTTAAATGCTGAATTGGAAGTTAAACATAAAATGTATCAAGTAGTCAGCCTTTACTACTTTGAATATCAAGCATATTTGACTTATTTCATCAAAATGGTTTCTCAACTATACCAAAGGCTATATCCTTCTCCCTATACAACAGCTCATCTAAAAAACAGTTACTATAGTGATATACAACAGTGAACCTGAAAGCTGAAGTTTTCAAAACTTAATATTATGTTTGTTCACATGCTAATTAAAATGAATCCAAAGTTGTTATTCCTTGTTGTTAATTGTTTACTGGCACTTTTACCCTTTCTCTTTCCTAAAGCCTCAAACTCTCTAAATTTTGGCAAAACTTCTGTTTTCTTTCTGTGAGAAAGACTTCAAATAAACTTCAAAATTGTTTTTCTGGGTACAGTGAACATAGCTAGAACAGTTACTATGTGAAGAGAATGCTATTAAAGTCAATTATTACAAAGAACCACTTAGACACACAACAATTTATCAGTTTTTATTCAATGTAATATTATCAACAGATTCAGATAAGAATATAAGTTTTTCTCATGGGAGAAACTCCATCTGAGTCTCTAATTAAATAACTTTTGTATAGTTCCTTTTCTTCTCTGCACAAAAGATCTTTTTTTCCGTCCATTCTTGCCCTCCTTCTTTCTTTGTTGATACTATTTACTCCCAAGCCTGCCTCTGAACTCTCTGTCTAATTAGCTCTTGATAGATCTGCTGCCCTGTTTCCACAAACATTTAATTCTGCAGTCAGTCCCATTTACATTACAGCATGTTGCATTGTCTTTTACCAGCCTAATTTTGTTTGAGTGAATGTAAATCCCATTAAGCAGTCACCTATTAGACTGTGGCATATAAACTCCAAAAGCCTCTTTATTACAAGAGTGAACATAAGGCCCAATTGATAAAAGATTTCTGGGGCATTTCCATTTGTGGTCTACTTCAAATGTTCTGTCTGCTTTAAACTTAGCTCATGTTTTCAAAGTATTTGACAGAGTATTTGAGTATCTTTTGGCCTGTATATTCCATAGCATGAAATACATAATCATCATTTGCTTGCTGTCTTTGGAAAAAAAGTTTACTTACACCTAAACATAACTTAAATATGTATTTCTTCACCTTTAGTTATTTTATCTTTCCTTTGTAACCTGACCACATCATTTTCAAACACTGCATAAAGGTGTTTACAAATAACAGGATGGGGATGGCTGGCAGAATCCTCTAGGAAAAGCTCTTTATGAATACTAAATAATTGTGCAGAATTTCAGTAAGCCTCAGTGTTTTAAGATGAACTTTCTGGAGAGGGATAAGACACAGCAACCTGACATGCATCCCTTCAAATGCCAAGTAGATACTGGCATCAGAGACTCACAGGTTTCCCTCATAACTTTAATATAATTTGATAGCCAAAAACAAGAAAAACAAGATGTAAGATATAGTTAGAAGCTTGGAAAGCCCATGTGGTCTGATATTTTTATCAACATACTCAATCAGATTAATGCCAGCCACCAGTTTATAAATGAAGGCTCAGTATAGACTTTCCCTAAAACAGAGTTAATCATTCAGAACTATGGTCATATAATCATGTGGTTAAAGGAAAGGGTGAAAATGGCTCTCTTTCCATTTCCTTCTGGTAATAAACGCAGAAATACATCCATGAAGTGCAAACCCTCACACACAAAATTATTTCTCACCCCTGCAGGCTTGTCAAAGCCAATATTTCAGGAAAGCACAGGTTGCTGAAGGCGACTGTGATTTTTTTTTTTTTTCCTACTGTGGGTCCCTAAGGACAACAAACATTCTAAGAGAGACTGTAGCCAAAATTGCTAATAACTTCACACAGTTCTTTTGCCATAATGACAAATTCAAGGCAACACTGAATAGAGTAATGGGTTAGGTGGTAAGCCAGTTATCTGTGGAGGAATGAAAATGTGTATCCTCCCAAATGCTAGTTATGGAATCAACCTGGATTAAGAACTTAACAATGATTATGACAAATATATGGAATGCAAGGCAAATAACAGACAATCTGTTGAGTAAAACTGAGTGTCTTACAATAGTTTAGGAGGAGGAAAAATTATTTAAAAAATTGAGTATCAAAAATTGAGTATGGATTTATAAAGTAAGAATCTGCATCAATACCTAGCCATACCTATAATATGCAGCTTGGTATTAGAGTAGAATAGATTTTAGGTAACTCTAGACTCTTTAATATTCAGGCTCAAAAATACCCAGGAATAGACATCAAAACAATTTTTTGGATGATAGGTCTCTTATTTCTTTCTACATATGTTTTGACTTGGGTCAATGGCTTGGCTAGATATTGTATGCATGAGTTTGATATGACTGTTTATCTTCCCTTCACATAGCATTAAAGACATTTATTTGACTTTGATATATTCAAATACCATAATAGGCAACTTGAGTTACACGTTGGCTCCCTTGAGGGTCCCCTCATAATCATTTCAAATCTAATTGAGACCAAGATTTCAAAGAAAGAGGTACATGTTAAATTAGGGTTACTTGTTTCCAAAACAGAGAGCTAACTAGTATTACGTTGGTTCTTATGGTTTACTGAAGCTTTTCTAAAACATTAACATTATTATTGTGAAATACAACCAACTTCAGAAAGAAATTATTTTTAAAACAGTACAAATATTTTAAGTGTGCCTACAAGAAACCTTAGTGATTCATAGTAAGTGTATTCAGAGAATTTGAAATTCAGTGAACACATGAAAGTTTCTAGACCCACATAAGTTTCTGTACTATCTATAACATCTATAAAAGCAACTTCAGTAACGTTTTAAAAAAGATATCTCTGCATTATATCAGGTCACAGCTCATGTAATATATAAAGATAGATGAGTTGCATAAACTCTGTGAGCCTCAGTTTTAAAAATGCATATTAAAGTTGTTCAGATTAAATGAGATGATTACATAAATGTTTGCTGACTTTTTTTTTGAGACAGTGTCTTGCTTTGTCACCCAGCTGGAGTGCAATGGGACAATATCGACTCACTGCAGCCTCAACCTCCTGAGTTCATACAATTCTCCTGCCTCAGCTCCCCAAGTAGCTGGGACTAAAGGCAGGTGGCACCACACAGGCTAACTTTTGGGGTTTTTCTTTTTGTAGAGACAGGGCTTCTATCATATTGCAAAGACTGGTCTCCAACTCCTGAGCTCAAGTGATCCACCCCTCAGCATCCCAAAGTACTGATACTACAGGTGTGAGCCACTGTGCCCAGCCACTGACTTCTTAATATATATCCTAAATCACAAGAGGCACCGAGTATTTGTGGAGTCCTGGTAAATAAACAACCATCAGGGAGGAGCCCCAAATAGGGGAGAACAAATGTTCTAAAAGACAACTGACCACAAACAACCTGCTGGCACAAATACCTCGCTCCACAGGTAGCCCAAATAGCACAACCTCCTTCAGTATGTAGCCATCTCCAGAATGACCTTATAAACCTTCCCTATAACCCTTACCTCCTTGCAGACAGCCCCTTTTCCATTGTGCTACATGTTGCATGCTTGCAATGTATTTTCATACTTTCTCTAATAAATCTGCCTTTTTTTCCTCCCCCTAGCTGGCAACGCCAACCCCATCCAGTCACACCTGTAAGAGTGCTCATCAGTGAGCAATTCCTGTTTCTCTCAGAGCTATAGTTGAGAAGACAGAAACTCATATGTAAGTATAACTTTTGATATGTTTTGTCACCAACAGTAGTGGCCATAGTTTTGCCTCTCAAACATGCTTTATATAAACAGATTTTTAACACCTTTCTATTAACAGATTTATTTTTTTAATGAATCTGCTCGGAAAAATTATTGTGAACTGATCCCTCTGCCTACCCAAAACAGAGGTAACCACAGGCTTTATCACTAGTCAATGAGACGATCCTATTTCCCTATCAACAGTGATAGGAGCTATCTAGAAAGAGGCATGCTCTTTGCAATAAAAACACAACTGTTAATATGAAAAAATAACTGCTTTGAACCTCTTCTGTCACAATTCCAGAAAAGACTGCCTAAGAATGAGGCCAATAAAAAAGAATGAGATCATGTCCTTTGCAGGGACATGGATGGAGCTGGAGGCCATTATCCTTAGCACACTAACATGAAATACTGCAAGTTCTCACTTATAAGTGGGAGTTAAATGATGGGAACACATGGGAGGGGAACAACAGGCACTGGGGCCTTTCCCAGTGTGGAGCATGGAAGGAGGGAGAGGATCAGTAAAAATACCTAATAGGCACTAGGCTTAATAGTCGAGTGATAAAATAATCTGTACAACAAACCTCCGTGACACAGATTACCTGTGTAACAAACCTGCACTTGTACCCCTGAACTTAATGTTAGAAAAAGAAAAGATTGAGACTAAAAGAGAGAAAATCAGAGCTGAGATTTTAAGACAGTGAAAGAGTGTCCAGCTGACATGGGACATGGTTTCAGTCCTGGATCTATGTGTGCTTAAAGCGTAATATGCTCCTGGACTTTCATACACTTAAAGCGTCATATGCTGCTGGACTTTGTGGGTCAAGAAAATCCTTTTGCTTGTGCTAATTTAGACTAGGCTCCATGTCCACAGTGCTAGTATCACAAGGCACAGGGGACAATCGCAAAATGAGAATAGATTAGTGTTTCAAGGATAGAAAATATTAGGAGGGCTCTATCTAAGGAAAATGTTGGTATGCTTGAGGAACCACGAACATAATATTATCACTGTCATTACTACTGAGACAGTCAAGGAAAAGGGTTCCCTGGCAGATCCTCCAGCAGGCCTTTGCACTGGGAGGGATGGGCACTGGGGTGGAGCCTCAGGAAGCTCAAGCCATTTGCAGTGGGGAGGAGCCTAGTCTCTCCTGTTTCTAGGTAGTAACCTGGAATTCAATCTGCAAGGTGGGAAACTGGCTAGCGAGACTCTTGCTTTGCTGATAATTCTTCTTTCCCTTTTCATCCAATAAACCCTGCCCTGCTCACCCTTCAAAGTGTCTGTGAGCCTAATTTTTCATTGGTGTTTGACCAGAACCCCATTTTTAGCTGAACCAAAGAGAAAGTTCTCTAGTTACACCACTAAAACTCTTTATAGCTTCTAGATCTTGATCTAAGGCCCTGGGAATGATATACCTACCTAAAAAGAGTTTCCCACCAAGACTATCTGTTTATTTGCAATTTGTATCTCATTTGTTCTATTGTGCTATCAAATGCAAGGGCATTTTTCTAGATGCACATGTTATATATTAACAGAAAGGGAGGAAAGAGAAAGGCTTGGTTCTGGAAAAGGGTAGAGAGGATGAAGCTTAGTAAGCCACTAGACTGACAGTCTTGGGCAACCCTAGGACACTGAGAAAAAGAAACTTCCTGACAACACAGCTAAGCAGAACACTAGAAGGAAAGAAACTGAGACAAGAACTACCTACTCCCAAGCTTCCCTAAGGACAGCCCTGGCTACATAATTCACAGATACTATAAATTAAATGGGGGTAGTTTGAAATGTTGCTTTCCATTAATACGAATTTGAAGAACCTGGTTTAAAAAAAAATGAATATAGGCCAGGCGCAGTGGCTCACACCTATAATCTTAACACTTTGGGAGGCCAATACTGGTGGATCATGAGGTCAGCAGTTCAAGACCAGCCTTGCCAAAATGGTGAAACCCCTTCTCTACTAAAAATACAAAAATTAGCTGGGCGTGGTGGCACGTGACTGTAATCCCAGCTACTCAGGAGGCTGAGGCAAGAGAATTGCTTTAACCCTAGAGGCGGACGTGGCAGTGAGCTGAGATCATGCCATTGCACTCCAGCCTGGGCTACAAGAGCAAAACTCCATCTCAAAGAAACAAAAATTAATGTACTAACTTTGAAATCTGTTTTTGCTTGTTTTTCTGATTTTTTTAAATACCCATACAGTAGTCTGATAACGGGTCTTCTTTGTAAGCAGAGAACTCCTGGATTCAAATACTTGATAACTAGAGGATTTTTTGATAATTTGGCAATTACTCTCACTAAAAGAAGTTACATTCAGCATATTAGAAGGATTTGTGAGAAATTCTTGGTTAGTAAATATTTGATCTAGATTTTATAATTGCCTAAATCTCTCTTTAGGTTTTTCTGTTAACAATACTTCAAGATCTTGAGTCAGCCATGCTTATACAAGTAAACTTTTATTTACTGTGTTTCTTTGAGTATCTATGACGTCTATTAATATAGTGCCTGAGTGAGACAGTTTAAATTCAAAGGAAGTTTTTGCCTGAAGGAGGACAGCAGAATTGGGCCCAATGGTAGTTGTATATGAGCATCTGAGGGCAGAATTTAGGCTACTGGAAGGGCAGTTAGTAGCTAGGGATTTAACCAGTACAACAAAATTTTAAGGTAGAAAAGAAGTGGCAATATCATTAGAGCTTTTTTGTTCCCTTACTTTTCCCAACTAGAATTATTTTGAAAAAACAAAAAATGTAATTGGACAGACTATCCTCAAATTATGTCTTCCCGAAATCTATGTTTTGAATATCATTCAGATTCTCTATAATACAACTTTTATAGATTTAACTGATACCAAATCTTTCAGAATTGCAAAAGGTAACATGAAAATGTAAGGAAAACATCTCTATTTGTAGCAGATGTCTAAATACTTTATTATAAAAATGCTACATTTTAGTTTAAAAGCCAAAAATTTATATAGTAAAATTGCATTCTTTTTTAGTGGAAAAAAGGAATATAACACACACTTATTTCCCCAGCATTAAATTAGCATGTTTCAGTCTTAATATTCCCATATTTGTATTTTTTTAATTATGGAAACAATATATGTAGTTTTATATATTTTTTAAAGGCAGAAGAGTGGGGAATAAAATAAAGTTGATTTTGATATCTATAGATTGCTCTGTTTCCTTTTTTCCTGTCCACAAAGCCACCCCTGTGAGTCTGACCAGTATTGTTCTAGCGACTCCTATGTGTGTATATATATACATGTATACATAGCAGTACGTAGCATTGTGTGATATATATGAAGTAGTCTTTACCATAAAAATGATAAAGTAAAAGAAATTGCAAATTTAAAATTCAGAATGTAAACTGAAAATTCTAGACTCAGACTTCAGGGGAAGGGATCCTAGAAATAACCTCTTTTGCTTAATAGCAATAGATTCTGCACCCTAGGGAAGGGAAGCTCCTTAGGGCACACAGCTAATTAGTGGAAGAGTTTCAGTGGGACAAGATCTCTTATTTTCTAGTGCAACGCTTTATTCTATAGTCACAGGCCACTAATTGCTAAGTCACATATCACATATTATACTGTATATTTTTCGTGTGTGTGTGCATGCACGTACGCACGCACATGATATGTAGAGAAATCATATAACAGATTACTTAAGTTGAAAAAGAAAATATGTGACATTCTGTTCAATGTAAAAAAAAATAATTAACATATGCTATATAGTAGGCATTATGTCAAGCAGTCCAAGAGCAAAGAAACTCAAAGGATCAAAAAATAACATCTATTCTCATTGGGCTTACAGTTTAGTGGAACAAGATTGAAAAACAGCCAGAATGATTGTGAGTGTGTGTTTTAGTGTGTAAAAATATTAATCTAGTTAAAAGTTACACAGGACCCCAGAGACAAGGCAACTGTTTCTGCACTTCTGTATGTTTTCTATGGCTGCTTCTTCCAAATATGGCCTCTAGCAACACACATTGCCCAGTAAACTTACTGGGAACTTACTACGGGAAAAGGAGCTGTGCTTCAGCAAAACAGGTATGAGTATGTAAAGGTCGCGTCATAACATCCATGTCTCTCTAAGCATATTTAACACTGAAATAGCTTTTACACAGTCCATGGCAAGTTTAAGGAAACAACACTTCCTATAGATCCATCCAAGTGTTCCTATAGCCTATGGCAACAATACTTCCTAGAGACTACACTGAATAATAAAGCAGAAGAGGTACAAATGATTCATAAGCTGATAGTCCTGAATATATTTTAATCAGGTTTAGCATAATCCTATCATGTATTTTAAAAAGGCTTTTTACTGAATATTTTTTAATGGAAAGTGAACAATTTGCATTAAAATTAAGTTAATTTCGTTGTTAATGGTAAATTAGACTCATTTGTGCAAGGATGATAAAACATGCTTTAATTGTGTAGTTGCATCACAGGTGCCATTTACTTTGTTCTTTCAAACATTATCTCAGAACATACACACATATATATATATATATATATATATATATATATATATACATATATATATATATTCTTTCTTTTATATGGAAGTCAATTAATTAGAGGTCATCTATAGCATAGTGCTGGACACAAAGCAGGTGCTCAAACATAATCATTTGATAAACATTATAGATTTTTTGTTTTTTTTCTGAGTTACAAAGTCTGAATATTTATAACCATATACTAATTTAAATTGAATACTTAGCCAGAAAAAAACAAATTTAGCAGGCTATATAGCAAATTCCTGATAGCATTGTCCTCATAACATCTTAAATGATGCAGGATGTTTAACTCTATTTTTCAAAAATATGTTATTAGGCTCTTTCAGAACAATTGTAGTGAAGAAAAAAAATGTCAGAAAAAATAGTTTGTAGTTTGTGGACTGTTACAATTAATCATTACACTGTGAATTAGGTCATATCTGTTATACAGATGAAAGAACTGAGGTTGAATGACTATAATCCTTAATGCCTTTGGCTATAATTCTGGAAAAACATTTCTGAAAAAAAGCTAATTTGGCTTTTTTTCCAAAAATGCGAAACAACTTTTAAAACAGAAAATCCAACTTTCTCCATTATCAAACACCCCTTCTGACTTCTTCTTATGAATTCTAGCTGCCAAAAATGCCTCTGATGTAATGATTGTTGTATACATTTTTAAAGTATATTTTTAGGTAAACTTTAATAATTGGAAAGACGTTTAAAAAATATCTTTCCCAACCCTTTCAGCTTATGAATAAAATATGAGGCTCAGAGATGTGAAATATTTTGCTTAACATCAGAATTTAATGCAGGCAGATGTGTAACAAAAAGTGAATCCTTACTACTAGTTCAATGATCTCTGAATGCTCCATTTCTACCAATTTTCAGAATTAATATTGCGATTGTTAATTTCTAGTATCTTTAGTGATATAATTATAGATAAAAGTAGTAATGACATAATCAGGAGGCCTTAATACTCCTATTCAAATTAGTTTAGACCTAAAATCCACCAATATCAAAAATTATGAAAAATACAAAATCAATTGAGTAAACAGCAAAAAACATTCATATTTAATTATAAGTACACAGTAGCAAACAGTTCAAATTGTTGATGCTTTCAGTGACCACTAAGGCAAAAGAATTATGGATTACGGCACTGTATTATGAATAGACAAAAAGGTTAGTGAAAAGTTGTTTAATCTATTAGACATTTTGACCCTTTATGTGAGAAATTAAAAGATAAACCAGAAAATCATTGAAAGCTTATTTATCAATAAATAATAAATAGGTCAAGTAAAAATGTATTTGAAATTCAACAAAAAGAGATTGCTTTCTATTTCAGTTTTTAAATGCAAGGTAGTGAACCGAAATCAAATCCACAAAATAAACAGGCCCAAGGACTCTTAAAAGTATACAAACGTGTAACTCCCAATAAATGAAAATATAAATGGGTATAAATGAGAAGCAGCTATAAAAACAAAACAATCTAAACTAGAAATAAAAACTAGTCTATAGACAGACAGTGGCTCTAGATAATAATGTAGAACAATTTTTAAATAAATAAAATTAAAGCATTATCTGACAAAAAATATTAATGAAGACCTAAGAAGTAAAAAATCTATTTAAATGTATTTCCAAGCACAGAAGTATTTTTTTAACTTTTGATATGGGAGCTGCACATTGTATAAGATTAATAAAAAGGATTTCAGAAAAATATTTACTTTAAAAATCATAACTATTAATCATATATTTAAAATTTTACTTCGTAATAAAAATCTCATCTCACAATTTAATGTAGCTTTCAATAATAGAAAAATAGTTCCAAATCACCTTCTATAAACTTCCACAAACTGACACAGATAACAAATCTTATCAAAAATTTATACAAAATAACCATCATCATATACAATTTTCTTCACATCTCAATTAACTAATGCAGTTGAGTAAAAGTCATACATCCTGGCCAGGCATGGTGGCTCATGCCTGTAATACCAACAGTCTGTGGGGCTGAGGCAGGTAGATTGCTTGAGGCTAAGAGATCAACAATAGATTGATCAACACAGTGAAACCTTGTCTCTATTAAAATTACAAAATCAGCTGGTTATGGTGGCGCATGCCTGTAATCCCAGGTACTCAGGAAGCTGAGGCAGGGAAATTGCTTGAACCCAGAAGGAGGAGGTTACAGTGAACCGAGACTGCACCACTGCATTCCAGCCTGGGTGACAGAACAAGACTCCGTCTTAAAAAAAAAAAAAAATTATACATATATAAGTGTATGAGGTGTATAAAATAATGGGGTGTGTGTGTGTGTGTGTGTGTGTGTGTAGAGAGAGAGAGAATATGAATTCTCTCCAGACCCAATGAAGTATTTTTCTGTACCAGTTCCCTTAGAAAATCAGAAGCAATACTAAACACAAAAATTTATCTTTTCTTCAACAGTATTAAATTTACCAAGTAATATGAAGATAATCTCTTGCAGTCACCATTTCTATACCATTAAATAAATAAAATAAAGCTACATTTCCAAGGATATCATTTCTGTTCTACTTATACTTTGCTGTTAGGACTATACAAATGTGGAACAAATACAATGTTTTATTAGCCAATTCAATCCAATGGAAAAACTAGGTAGAAGCATCTAACATGCAAAACATTTTATGGGTTGCCTATTTATTCTATTTAAAATAGCAAATATTAGGGATAAAACAAAAAGTATACTAAAAGTGTGAAATTCATGTCTCCATGCCTACCCAAGTAATCTTAAATATATTCGAGCAGGGACTTTATTTGGTGTAAATAATCTGATTTTGTTTTTTTTTTTAATCTCACTTTCCCTAATAATACTTTTAATCTTAAATCTTAAAATGATAATTATACCAAAATTATATATACAAAAACTTACTTCAATCTGTAAATTACCATAAATACTAGTTATTGTCAATCACTGTATTAAAAGTTGTATCACTTTCAAATTTGTCAGAAACAGCTTCTTTCATACTGTTTTACAAAAACAATACTTACAATATAAAGAAGCTCTTTAAAATTTACTTTTTAAAAATGTTTAATACTGTCTAGAATTTTTAAATTGTCTTAAAGTTAGCAAAATAAAATATAAGAATTAAAAATACTGTACAATAACCAAATTTTAAAACAGCTATATAAATAATACAGCTCTATTTGCCTATTTGAAACAGCTTCTAAAGTCAAGTCAGGAAAGCAAATGACTGTAGAGGGTTTGATAGAGTGTAAAATCTTGGATGCATAAATCTCATTCAGGTTCACTTCCATATGCCCTGAGGGCAAAGCCAGGCATGAAGCCTTTGCCATGTTACCTACTGAACTGGGTCATATGTGGTAATATTTGCTGTATGGTCCTGTGATGAGGCAGCATGGGGAGAACCAGCTGGCCAAGGCTAATGCACCATCTGGACTGAAAATATACTGCCAATTCCATTGGCAGAGCAGAAACAGAGTTTGTAATCGAGCTATAAATCAAAATCAGGTCTTGCAAGTTGTCAATTAAAAGTCTGATATATTGATGTACTCAATGCATGGGTGACTTCTTGCTTTTAAAATATCACTATTTATATAATAGAACTCTTTCAAATATCAATCTGTACCTAATAAAAAAATTACTCAAAACACCCATAAGAAATAAATTCAAGACATTAAGAAATGGGACTCACAAAACCACAAGAAAATGAAGGGAAGACGTATATGTTGATCACACAGCTATAGTGGAATTGCTGTGTTCAAATATCACAGATTTTTTAATCTCAAAATTTAAAACTTCAACTCAAAGAATTTTCACTGAGTATATTATCTTCATATTTCTGTTTTAAATGGAAAGAAAATTTGTGCACGTTTACTCTTTCATACACACACATATACAAATTATTGTACACTATGATGCCAAATTACTGGCATAATGATACAGAGGAAAGGAGAGGGGTTTTAGAGTCAAGTAAACCTGAGCTCAAATTCTTTTTCTGTTGCTTACAAGTTCTACGGTACTATACCTGTTACTTGCTATTTGTGAATCACACTGATATTGCACTGATGTTAGAAGGATTGGCAATAATACATGTAATGTAACAAGTACATAGTAGCTGCACAGTAAATGATAGCTCAGTTACAGTGATGTAGGCAAATGATACATTGGACAACCTTTAGTTTAAATGTTATATGCACTGTTTCTAATCAGAAAAAATAAACAAATTTTAGCCAGAAAGCAGAGAACATAAAATTTAAATTGGTTAGCAATAAAATTTTTGCCATTCATCAAAGCCAGATTTCATGTAGTTAACTCAATGTTTTCCTCATTTTTAATTTTTTTTTAGGTTTTCTCAATTAGATGATCCTAGGATTCATCAAGTTCTGCTGTCTATCTGTAAGAACTTCTTAATCACTTGACAACTCAATTAATGGCTAATTCATTGGCCATTCAACAGGTGAAACAGCACTATATTAGGTACTTTATAAATTTAAGCTCTACTGATGTATTAGCAGTCATAGGGAACACCATGATGGTCAGCATTCAGACTACGGTTAGACTTGATAAAGACTGAAGCATGAGAGAGGGACAGACAGATATTGTAGGGTCTTTGCAGCTTTCTACAAATTTTTATTTACCAATAAATGTGCCTGGGATAATATAGTAGAAATATAGAAGGGAACAAGGAAAGTAACCAAGGAGAAAGCAGAGGGTTGGTGGTTTCCAATGAGAGAATTTCGTCTGCTTCTAATCCAGAAAAAAAAGACATTGATATATTCAATTTGAAGTGTCATATATAGCAGTTCTTTAGTAATATAAAGAAATATTTCGAGGTCATATACTATTCAGAGGAATATCAAAATACAATATAGTCAAGGGAACATAATTAAATCAGTATACCCTCTCCATCCTCTTCTCTGTCTGCCCCTATAATGGATATAATGGAGTGCCCCTATAATGGACACTCCCTTCCCCAGTCCATTATCTGTCTTGTGTTATAACTCAGGAGGCTGACCCTCTGGTTGTGGCTTCAGGAGGCTTCCACCTGCATGTGGACAATCTGAGGAAATCCTTAGAAGTTTGGAGAGCAAGAGGACAAAGACTTTCAGGTATTCGCTAAGGCTTGAACCAGTGAGGCAAGCAAGGAATCCAGGGCATGAAATTGATGGACCAACTCATTATTAGAAGCTAACCACACCCACCAACTCCATCCCAAGTCTTTGCATTCCTCAAAACTATAGCTCCCTCCAGATTGGCTCTCGTTCATGATTTCAACTCTCCTTGGACTAGTCAGCCTGAAGGGTGGTACTGACTCACTAACACCACTAATCCTTCTTTCCTGTCCCTTGTTCTCTCCCTATCAATCTCATAACTCTTGAGGTTAAACTCTCCTTTATACAAGAACCCTGTCTGATAAAGCATCATCTCAAAATTTTAAGTCAATTTACAAATGTGCTATTATGCAGCCAACAAACATATGAAAAAAAAGCTCATCATCATTGGTCATTAGAGAAATGCAAATCAAAACAACATCAAGATACTATCTCATACCAGTTAGAATGGCGATCATTAAGAAATCTGGAGACAACAGATGCTGGAGAGGATATGGAGAAATAGGAACACTTTTACACTGTTTGTGGGAGTGTAAATTAGTTCTACCATTGTGGAAGACAGTGTGGCGATTCCTCAAGGATCTAGAACTAGAAATACCATTTGACCCCAGAATCCCATTATTGGGTATATGCCCAAAGGATTATCAATTGTTCTACTAATAAAGACACATGCACACATATGTTCACTGTGGCACTGTTTACAACAGCAAAGACTTTGAACAAACCCAAATGCCAATAAATGATAGACTGGATAAAGAAAATGTGGCACATATAAGCTATGGAGTACTATGCAGCCATAAAAAAGGATGAGCTCATGTCCTTTGCAGGGACATGGATGAAACTGGAAACCATCACTCTCAGCAAACTGACACAATAACAGAAAACCAAACACTGCATGTTCTCACTCTTAAGTGGGTGTTGAACAATGAGAACAGATGGACACAGGGAGGGGAATATCACACACCAGGGCCTGTTGAGGGTGGGGGGGATTTGGGGAGGGACAGCAGGGGTGGGGGAATTTGGGAGGGATAGTATTAGTAGAAACACCTAATGTAGATGACAGGGGGATGGATGCAGCAAACCACCATGGCATGTGTATACCTCTTTAACAGTCCGACACAATCTGCACATGTACCTCAGAACTTAAAATATAATAATAAAAAAGCAAATGTGCTATTATTCACATCTGAGTACAAATTTAGGACTACTCTCATTGAGTATACAAGTATCCATAACATCACTATTTTTATACAAGAAGTGGCCTTAAAATTAATTGGTAACAATATATAATCCACTTCAGATTATTGGAAAAAAGTTTCAGCTTTCAATTAAAATTAATGTGTGGGCATGATACATGTTTGTACAAAAACCACTTCATTGGAACAAAGAACAATTTGTTGTTCGATTTGATTTCTAGTTCCTCATCCCTAGCCAAAATGACATTTTTAAAAATCAATATAACCCTTGTGATAAAAATGGATTAAATCAATGGTATACATGTGATCTAATATTGCCTGTTTCTTAAAGCTAACAATTCATAATTCATTTGGTCATAAATGTTATAACACTAAAAGACACATACCACTTTTTATAAAGGGATAATTTATCTAAAGCTAGTATTTTCATCTTGTAAAGAATAAACCTGAATGAAAGACTTGAAAGACCAAACAAAACATTATATGATCACTTGCTATTTAAAAATAAACTCTTACTTATAGCTTTTAGATAAATATGTCTAATATTTGAATAATCTCAAATAAAGTAGAAAATATTTTCAGAAAAAATAGACAGATGATGAAAAAGAATGCATATATGCATACTTAAATCTAACTTTAAATTAATGTGATCATATATATCAAATGACCATTTGCAATGAGTCCATTATTTATTATGAAGTTTTTTTTACCAAACTTCCTTAAAATATTACATGAAAAACTGATAAAGGCAAATTCAATGTAAAAATATTTGAATTTTGAAATAAAGTAGGTTCAATACAGTCATAAAAATAATGAAATAGCAGATAAGTAGAAACATTTCCTTATTTGAAGATGGAAGACAGTGATAAAATCTAATGCTTTAATTATGTTTTGTTTGAAACGTAAAACATTGAGGAAAATGTATTTTTATCTTGCTACAACTTGTTTTCACTAACAGTTCTTTTTAAGGAATATCTTTTGGGAATTGAAAAAATCATAAAGAACCTAAAAGACAATTAGATTCAGCTCCATAATATATATACAGCTTTGAGATTCTGGAAAGCTCTAGGTAGAACACTGTCAATTTTATCAATGCTCTTTTATGCTGCTTGAAGATCCATCATATCCTATACCATCTAGTAAAAGAGAATAGGTTCTACATAGAGTGAAATGCTTTGTATGTGCTTTAAATCATGAACAAATACAATCACAGATTTATCTTACTGTATCATCTAATTCAGAAGATAAAAATTGGGTATTTGCTACATTATAACTTTGCTGTTAGGAATTACAAAACAATATTCTGTGGCTATGAACATTTTTCTTCGGTAAAAAGAAAATGTCGAGTAACTTTTCTTATTGGAAAACAGTTTTACCCGAGGGACTATTGTAACTAGTCCTCAGCCCCTGTCAAGTCTGCAGGGCCCTTTCAAGAAGCCCAATGCAGGCAAAACAAGAGTATTTCTTCCCTACTCACTATTTCTCACGTCTAGGATACTACCATCTTTAATCTTTCTCATTATCCTCACTTAGAACCTTTCCATATGCAAAACATTTACTAAAAGTTTCAACAAAGGAATTAAAGAACATGCTCTTTTGCTAAGCTGCCTCCACCAGATACAGCAAAATCAGACCCAATAGCAAAATGACTTTTTTGATGAGACAGAAATTAGGTGAGTAGCATTTTAATGGATATAGTAGATATTAAATAAACTAAAGTTTAAGGAAGTCCTCAAAACTAGGAGGAATGATTGCTTCAAAGGGGTATATGTCATTTTCTTCATCTGGAAATAACTTAATAGTCTAATGTATTCTATAGCAAGTTCTCTTTCATTGTGAAATACTCTTCTCTACACAATTATTAAATAATAGAAAATATTTATTGTGAGCTCACTTTTCAAAGTGTCAGTCACTGAGTTAAAAGCTTTATATAAATTATTTCATTTAACCCTCATTATAATTTGTGAGGTAGGTATTATAATTACTGATACCATCTCACAGACCAAAAGAGTGAGGGATAGATCAGATCACACACAGCTAATAATACAAGATATGACTAACAAATCAGACCAATATGCTACACTGCTTCCTTACACTAAAAAGAAGGCAGGAATTATAACTTAGAATGACATCAATTATTTTTGCCATACATTTTGAAATCACCTATGGTTCATTAAATCCTAATATAGGTATTAGTTGGCCAATCCCTTTTTGAAGAATGCGATGATTATCTTCTCAATTTTAAGAAACAGTTTATGGGAAGATTTGAGTTGTTTATAAATATGTAATATGAAAAAGTATATAAAGTACTCATTATTTTAGAGACCATATAAAATGCATACATTCTTATTAAATGCATGTATTTCTTCCACAATTATTTGAGTGTCGACCATGTAAAAGGAACTGTCCTAGGTGCTGTGAAATCTTGCCTATCTTCCCCTTAGATTTTACTTTGAGACTCATTACTGAATATCTATATATAATAATGGCAGGGACACATAGGTAATGACATAGCACTATTTAGAAATAACAACCCAAATAATGCCAGCATGGTATCACCATCTTAGGCATCAGAATAAGCAGCAGGCCCCTGGAAACAGATTTCAAGAACTAATGAGCAGTGATAGCCAAACAGCAGCAGCCTGTTGTTTGAAAAAGATTGGTGAATCTTTATAATAGTTTTTCACAAACTATCTATCTCTTTCAATTCAGTTTGTTTTGTGCATAATACTGCTGCATAGCAGGGCAGAAATTTTGTTTGTTTCAAGTTTGACATTTTGACTTACCCTGTCCTACATTAAATCAGTTGGAGATAGTCTTCAAATGTGACTCACAGAAAACAGCAGATCTTTTCACTAAAATATAAACTCATATCCCCACATTTTCATTTCTCCCTCCCTTTTTACCTAAATCATTGGAGCAAAAATGAGAAAAGTCATTACATCAGCGAATTAGTTCACCCAAGCAGTAGCCTCAAACCACAGGTTAATTTGAACTGTTCAAATATAATTACTTAAAAGAGGAAAGAATTCATTACTTTTGTGGTGTTTGCTGGTTCACTGCACCATTGTTGAAGATTGTCAATAAACAAATTACATCTAACACTGTGCCCTTCTACTGAACAGTCCCCTGAGAATATCAACTTGCACACTCTGCTTTCTTTCATTTTGTGTATGTGACCCATATTCACATGCTCTTGGGTTTAACATCTTAAAACACTCTCGATCACATAAAACCAATCTAAGCAGTGTAATATAAATAGGACTATTAAATAAAATATATATGTTGTTATATAGAGTTCACATGTTTTTTAACCAAGAGCTTCATAAATGTGCCCATAAAATTTTAACTAGACTAGTAAACCTGAATCTTTCTTGTGAGAGAGTCCATAACTTTGATTATATTTATAAAATATCCCTAGCCTACAAAAAATATTAAGAAAACTGTTTTGAATAATGACTAAAGGCAGGCACATTGGTTCACGCCTGTAATCCCAGCACTTTGGGAGGTGGACATAGGCAGATCACAAGGTCAAGAGATCGGGACCATATTGAATCCCTGTCTCTACTTAAAAAAATACAAAAATTAGCTGGGCGTGGTGGCAAATGCCTATAGTCCCAGCTACTTGGGAGGCTGAGGCAAGAGAATCGCTTGAACTCAGGAGGCAGAGATTGCAGTGAGCCAAGATCATGCCACTGCACTCCAGCCTGGGCAACTAGTGAGAGACTCCGTCTCAAAAGATAAAAAATAAATAATAATAATAATGGCAGTAAGCCTGTGATAAGAGGGGTGGCGTGAAGGGGACCACTTAATCACTGCAAATAAGGTGCCAGAGTTAAGCATATCTACTACATTATCTCATGAGATGCTCAAAATGTAAGGGAGATAGAACTACCTAGATGAACCATTATAAATGGACTAACAGAACCTGGGTTCTAATCTTAATGGTTTTGACTCTTGTGTAAATGTATTCCTTTGATGTGCAAGTAACACTACTTTCACTACTTCTGTCTGTTTCACTCAGACATTATAAAAATAAATTTTAGAAAATACAGCAATACCTCTGCATGTACTTCACTCAGGTCTCCACAATGTAAAAACACTTTATAGGCAACAGTGTTGATTCAAAAAGGATGTCTGGAAAGCAAAATATTTCTTCACTGATTTCCCTTATTAAACAAGAATATGCTTCCATTAAAAGTGTTTCCCACAAACTACATTATAAGATTTGGACAGTTAAGTAGTACTTGACTGGATCATTATTGTTAGTTAGAATTGACATGCATTTTTAGCACTTTCAAAACATTATAAACTTTTCCTTTCCTGATTCCAGGATCTGCCCTCATCTTATCATATCTTCATCTATGACAGTTATACTCTAATATCTGAAAAATCCTCAGATATATTATAGCTCTTATTTTTCCTTTTGTTTTTTCTTACAATGTTAAATAAAAAGAAGTTTAAACAACACATGTATTCATTAGGTGCATCCCAATTCCCTATAATGTATAACCTGAAAATTTTAAATATGGTAAAATGAATTTATTTACAGATTAGAGACCAGTATATCTCACTGAACAAAATATGAGCACTGTAATACATCTCACAAATTTGTCTTAATCTCTGTTACATCATGTATCTCTGAAATGGTTTATTCAATGAACTAATATTAACTACGCATTTAATTTGACCAGTCATCCTGCTAGGTGTTGAACATACCTTGGTAAACATGGCAAATTTGGACCTCGGGGCAGTGAAGAAACTTTTATAATGGAATCGAATATTGTCAGTACCGATGCATGGGTTCATAGATTACACACCATGCAATTCTAGGCATTACCGTTTGTATAGACAACAATATTAACGGTTCCCCCCTGCAAGTTCCCTCAGACGTCTTGGAATCCATATGTCATCATGTTTCTCTGCTTCTTAAAAATGAGTATGTGGCCCAGGAGGCATGTAACTTATAGGGTAAATATAGTTTTGAGCTTTGAAAAATAAAATCACATCTTATTTTTAAATATATAAACAAAGTTAAAAACCCACATACAAATTTTAAGATAAAAGACATTCAAGAAATGCAATGCTACGGACAAGGGTACTATTGGCAGGGGTACCCTATGTCACTAAGGATGTAAGATATTAGGCCTGTGCCTTGTTGCTTTTGATACACTCTCATTATAATCATTAGCTAATGTGGGGTAGTGGGAATATCATCTGATTTGAATTTGGGCAGATTGATTATGCCGTTTACTAGATATGTGATCTTGGACAAGTTACTTAAATGCTGTGAACTTCAGTTTACTCATTTGTATTATGAAGCCAATACTACCTTCAAGAAATTGTTCACTGGGGTATTATAACTAGATCACCTGGTACGCAGGAACTTGAGAAAAATCATCAGTTTTTACATCTTTCCCTGGAGTTATTAGATATGTGCTAATAAAAAGACATTATATTTAATACAAGTATTTTACAATAAACTGACATAAGCTATAGAATAGACATAGGCTATTTGTACAATAGCTTATTTTATAATACCTACTTTAGCACTGTTCAGTATAACAGAATCAAACTTGCAGTATAACAGCTTTTCTTCCCCAACTCCACGTTTGAATTTATGAGCCATCAAAATAAGAGGTGAATTAGACTCCATTTTATTACCTCATATAATTGCAGTACAATAAAACATTAGCAAAATATGAGTTTCAGAATTTTCTAAGCAATCACCTTCTCTATTTTTATTAGAGAAGCAGTATCTCAAAAGTCAAATAATTTCTGTAATTGAAGAAAGAGATGAATGGCTCTTGTGAACTTCCAAAAGGATAAAATATTATGATCTTCTGTAAAACATGAATAAATATTTTAGATTTGCCTAAGTAATTAGTGGGATTTTAAGATAGCACTTATTGTGATTGTCAAGAAAACACACGAGTGTGTATTTCATTTCCATTTAAATGAATTATCTTTCCTTAATTCTAAAGCTATCATTTCTAAGTATAAACATAAAACATGGTGTATCCCAACAAGTAATATAGGAGATGCACTCCTGAAAAGGTGTTTAGGAAGAAAAGATGAAAGGCAGGGAGGAGAAAGAAGAACAAAGGAAGTAGAAGAGGAAGAAGTGAAGATGAGGGGGAAATAGGGAAAGAAGAGGAGTAGCCGGAGAAAGGAAGACACAAGTTTTTATTTTCTTAGCTGGAGGAAGATCCCATTTGCATTACAGGGGTCAGTGGATCAAAAGGAGGCAGAAAAGCACCCTGAGTTATGCCATCATCACTTAACTGTCGTTTCTAGGAAGGGCAGGAAAAGCAGTGCCTTTCAGCAAAAGTGAGCATTTCTCCATATTGCGGTCTCCTCCAGTGCTTCATGGAATAGGCAGCTTCAGACAGGAGGGATGTTCAGGATTTCGTCCTATTTCACTTTATTGACAAAACACTCCAATTATCTATATCTGATTATACTCTCAGCTAGAACATGTCAGTATAGGAATGGATCTTTATCCACAGCTTTAAAGACATTTATTCCTTTCAAACAGGCTCAAGTTCACAAGTTGGGAGGAACTTTGTTCTACTGATACTTGATCCTTGTAAATCCTGAGAATAGGCTCTATTTATCTAGCAAATGTTTAATACTGCTTAGGCCCTGAAAGCTGTGAAAAAAAGGGGAGTAGTCTTACAGACATCTTCCTGAATGTTAAATACATCTTAGAATTACCGTTTATTTTTTAATATGTGACTACGTTTCTCAAAATATAGTTACTTTTGATGAGTTCAAATCAAGTATTATTAATTCTGAGTTCTTACTCTGAATGAAATTGAGTAGCTTTAAAATAAAGACAAATGTTTGAAATCAGAGCCAGCTTATGCTACTAGCAATGTTCTTGTTTTCACAAAGCCATGTTTTTCCTGAGAACCTTAGCTGATCTTACAAATATTTAATACAGGGTAGGAGTGCAGGGAAGAAATGGACTCTAAAACCAGATTAAAAGTAGAAACAAAAAAATGGGAAAAATAAATAAAAAATGAGTTAAAAATAGATAACTCTCCTAATTTTTCAACTCAAAGAATAGAAAATATACTATCTTTCTTCTTTTATACTTATGTTTTGATTTCTACAGAGAAATGATAAGCAATGTTAGATACTAGAGATTTCAAACTATACATGTACCAGCAATATTGTTGTGGAGAATGTGATTTGGTCAAACATGCTTTCAGCAGAATCAAAACTCAGGATGTTTAGAAATACAAGAAGAATGTGGAAAAAGAAATTATAAAAGATTGGTGGTAGAGGTGTTTGGCAATGTATCTTTTAGAACCAATCATGGAAAGCCTGTGAAGTTAGTTTTCTCCCAATTTCCCCTGCCATTCCAAACTATACCTGAATTTAGAAACATTTTAATAAACTAGTAACAAAAGTATTTTGTACAATGTCTTGGAAAAAAATCTTCCACACACTAAAGTCAACATGCATGAGAACAAGTTTGGCCTACGTCTGGGCTTGTCTGGGCAAATGGTGCTGATTTTGATAAAAACACATTTTTTTTTAATTTGTCGCATATCTAGAGACTTATTTCCACCAATCAATCTAGGTGTCCAAAAGTATTCTCAGCCATCCCCACAGAAATTGCCCAAAATGTACCAAGTTATTGAAAAACCATCAATGAGCCTTGGATTTTTCATACAAGACATAAAGCGGAACTGGACCAGAATCTAATGATGCCACAAGGGTAGAAGGTTGACACAAAATTTACACGGCCATTTTCCACACTGTAAGGTTTCCATATTTAGTACTCAAGAAGCTGAGCCCTTCTAGTAACTAAAAAAAAAAGCTAAAATTCTTTAGAACAATGTCAGTAGAGAAGAAATACTGAAATCTACAATAAAAAATAAGCAATTTGAAGAAAACCTAATTTATATGTAATAAGAGAAAGATTAGAATCTGTAAAAATTCTAAATATGTAACTTAGTTTTAGCATTGTGTATATATGTTAGTATGCATGTGTACATTACTGTGTGTGCATACATACCTATAGATGCATATATGCAAATATATATATATGTAATTAGCTAATAAGGAGAGAGGAATATAAATTTAACATTAAAATACTTACAAAGCACTTAAAATATTTCCTTCATATAAAAAAGAAAAATATTTATTGCAACTTTTGAATGCCCAACTTATAAATGCCAAATGTTTGATTCTTCTATAATGGTCAATCCAGTCTCCTTTCTTTTGAAACCAGATAAAATAATAACCAAGGTTTCTTGATTTTTGTACATTTAGCAAAACCAAATCTCTTTCCTAAGTCATTACTCTTTTTGGAGAGCCAGTATTCCCAAAATAAAGAAAAACTCATTGGTCTACTATCAGCATTAATGCATGCTATTTAGTGAGCACTTACTCTAAATAAGACACTTTGCAAAATACTGTGTATAAATTATCTTAGTATTTTTAATTATTTTATTCCACTAGCGGTGATTTTATTGGTATTCTTCTAACAATAAATAATATATAATTGGCCAAGATTGTACTGAAAAATATACTCCATATTTTTGTAATTCTGTTTCTATTACCTATAGTATGGATGTATAACTCCTCGCATTCTTAGTATTAGAATCATGCATTTTCTCTATCAAGGGAAATTATCATGAGATGAATCAAAGTAAAAAAAAAAGACCCCTTAATATTTTGAAAACATTTTCAGGATTCCTCAGTATAGTAGAAATTAGAATGTAAAATAATATGACTTCATTTGATGGTTTTTATGAATTAAAATATTACTACAAAATAACTACACACCAACACTCAATGAAAATAAAATTTAAAACCAAATACAAACACAAGCAATTAAAACATTTATATAATTATAGATTATGTTCCTAATTATGTCTCTGTACATTAAGAGAAATGTGTCTGTTAACTCAAATACACAAACTTAATGAATTTTAAAAAGAAATATATTTGAAAATCAAGGTGGTTATTCTGAGAAACCATGATTGTAAAAATAGCCTCTACGTATTTTAGACATGCTAAAATAATTTTTTGAACACAATGCTATTTGTATAAGTAAATCTGCTAAACATGTACAATATTTACTTTGGCTGTTTATGCACAAACAGCTAATTAAGTTGTCAATGTTATACTCAAACATGCATATATATGTAACATTCCTGCCTCAATGCTTTAAAAATATAATAACCTAAGATTCCTGTTTATGTGCAATGGTAGATAATATATAGTATTCTGCTTTTATTTGATTTTCATATAAAGAAATAAAAACTGTTACGTATGTCCACCCCCCCAAAAAAATACAGCATTTAATTGTACTTGACATTTTTAATCCAGCAAGACTATTATTTTCCTTCTATTAGAGATGCAATATTTCAAGAAGGAAACAAACAAACAGACTATATACGAAAGTCTCTCTGACTGTATACAAACTCACAAACCCCATCTTAGCACTATGAGGCAGCACGCTCCTGTATGATGGATGATTGCTTTGCTAGAACAGTCAGCCATGGACACTCTTTTGCCCCTCCACCCCATTTCTTTATTTAATTACATAGCACTGGGAATACCAAGCAATAAAATTACATTTTCATCCATAGCTGATTTCCATTTAGAGCTTGTCATGTTAATAGAGAAATAAATTGCTCTAATTGTCAGAAAACTTCATCAAATTCACATTTCTTCCTTATTTTATTTAATATTTATTAAACTCCGTGTTCTAACTTGCCTG